>NC_062279.1:149195952-149504952 GCF_902655055.1 Lutra lutra | reverse complement strand
GTGCTAACTAATAAAGCTGTTTAGTTTTCCAAACATCTGAGAGGCATAAAAAATATGGAGACTTGGAACAGCAATTTGTTGTTGGTTTTTTTTTTTTTTTTTTCTTTTCTAGCCAGTGATCTGAAAAGTTTGAGAGGCGATTGTAGCTGCTGGAGGAAGTAAATAGAAGCAATTTGTGGCAGAACATGTCAAAGACTGAACAACCATGAAGAATTTCTCCACTGAGTAAATGGTGCTAAACAACAGCTGAAACCAGCCATTGAGGGCAGTATCTTTTCACATAAAAGAAATATTAATTTGACTAAATGTTCCAAGATCTTGTTATATAAACATAACAAGTAGCCTAAATGACCAAAAAAAAAAAAAAAAAAAAAAAAAAAAAAGTGGCGGGTAGAGCTGTCCACAGCTAAACCTATTAAAACCAGAAAATACGGAGTGTGTTTACTCTGGATTTTATAGTCTTAGTTCAAAGCAAAAGCAACTGCACTTTTCAACTTTCCTTCAGAAACTTGTTTTCAGTCACTTGCATTGGGTGATAAGGGTGTGGTTACTTCCATGTGCCTGTATCTTCGTGAGCTAATGTACGGGTTCACCGGCCCCAGCACATACATTTGAGTACTCCTGTCTAAGAAGTCATGTCTGTGTGAACCCTGTCTCCATGTCCTTGTGAGTGCTGGGTTTGTATGCAGGTGCAGGAGCCTGTGGGCAGTCTGAGGGTCACACCTGGCTTCCTCTGCTGCATGTGTGTGTTTGCAGACATGTGTCTGTGCATACGGTTGTGAAGGTTGCCTGTGTGGGTAAATTTCGGTACTTACAGGTATCTGCACGTGTGAGAACTTACATGGGGAGGGCACGAGTGCCTCTATGTGTAAGCTTCTTGTGTGTAGGCGCGCCTGTGCAAGCCCAGGGGTGCAATTGCATTCACAAGAACGTGTGCATACATTTGTTTTGTATGAGTCTGGGGGAAGGTAAGGGGTCTGTTGACAGCGTCGAGGAATGACAAAGTGATGCTGGAGGGTCTGTTTCTCCACCGTCATGCTTCACTGTCCGCGTGGAAGCTGTTTCCAGAAATGACTGCTGCTGATTTGTCCTGCTGTTAATTGATGTCAAAGCTGTGTCTGTTGGGTCTGGCACTCAAGCGATAAAGTGAAATTTCCAAACAGGTCCAGACCCCCTGAAGCTGTCCTGAGTTTACAAGGTGATTGAAAATAGAGAATTTAGGGGAAAAAGAAAGATTACATTTTTGGCAGTACTTCATCTAGAGGGCCAGTTTGACAGGTCAATGTGTAACACACGTGGGGTGGGCTGGGGGATGGGTGCTGAGGACCAGTTTGGAGTAGAGGGCAGGGGAGGAAAGGGCAGCCACCCAAGCTGACCAGCTGACACAGTCTCTCATTGCATTTTCTCAGGCTCTGAGTGGTTAACCACTTCAGGGATCTTTCCCCAAAAAGTAGGATCCCAGAACCAGGTGAGACACCAACCATTTGTGCAGGCTTTAGGAAACATTCCCAGTGTGAGAAGACTGCTTCTGTGATAGCGTAAGAAACAGACTTCAGATTACAACCCAAATTAACAAAATGTGAGAATTATAGAATTTAGGTTTTTATTTCTTTCTAATACTCTTTTTTTTTTTTTTACCTCGATCACATTTATTTGTTTAAAAAAATATTCAAGCAAATCTTGGGTGAGGCAACTGTTGTTTAGTTAGGGAAGGAAAGGAAGAAGGTCTGTAGGGCTGTTCATGGCTTATCATTTCCTTCCCTGCATTCCTGTTCACATCCTTTCATGTGAAATCCAAACACAAATACTCTGTTTTTCTCTCTCAATAGGTAACAGGAAATATTGCTGTAGCATATAAAGTACCTCTTACCCGAAGACAGTATTAATTCCCTTTTTACCTATTACATAGATTCTAACTGAACATCATTTTTCTCAATTGATACTATAAGTAAATACCTTTAGTAAACCTTGTATACACTTATACACATGCAATTCATAATTAGGATGCAAATGCAAATTTACAACATACATGACAATTAAGGCAAAATATATTTCATAGTTTACAAAAATACTCATGTAATATACACCAATTACTAACTCGCTGCACATATACACAGACTTAGAGCCAGTGGTACAGTTAGTGTGAATAATTAAAAGTGATTTTAAGCATGCATGCAAAGTGTTTCCCAAAATGACCATACCTACATAAAAATATAAGTACCTTTTGAGGATGAAAGTGTTTATCTCCAAAAAAAGGTGTGGCTTCAAATGGGACATTACTTAAAAGAGGTATATAACTACACCATCCAAGTATTTATGGGATATGTAAACTTGGAGAAGGAGATCAAAACATCCTCCCCACTCCTAAGGGCATTATTGTTCCAAGGCCATGGTGCATAGAGTTTAACTAGCAAATACATTACATTTTTAGAACCTCTGTTGATGACTGTGGCTTTTTTTTTTTTTCTTCTTCCTTGAAATGTCTTTCTCAGTCTATGGTCTTCTAGGGATTTTTCTGTGATGGCCCCATGGAACTGGTGAATTAAAGTCAGGCCCAAATTTCTGTTCTACATGATAAAGCTCACTGATGGGGGACCCCAGGTTAAAGGAGGTCGTGTAGACTGTACACTGAGTAAAGAGCATTCTCCTTCCCTTTGCCTTCAGAACAGTCAGACCTCGATAGCTCACAGTCAGAATGAGGGACTACAGAAACAGCCATGAAGGCTGCTACGTCTGGATTAAGATACGTAACTTACAACTGTGGCCAAACAGGCTTTTAGATACTTGATCCCCAGAGTCTTAGGGTCCATGGCTGTCAACTGTGACTTCACATTAAGGACCATCTAGGAAAGTTTTCTTAAAACCCCAATGCCCAGGCACCCCCAAGGATTCTAACGTAGTTGGTCGAGGACTTGGGCTTAGATGTAGATACTTTTGCTGGAATGACACACCCCCGCCTATCTCCCTTCAGGACTTGCAGTACTGAATGCTAGCCTTGGGATTGAGAATTCAGGGCCCTGGATGTCATCTTTCCATCAAAGACAAGGTCAACATCATTATGAGCTAGGTGAAGAGGAGAGGTTCTTCTCACCTCCCCACTCTTTTCTCCGGGGCCACACTTCCTGCAAACATTGGCAGCATGGCATCTGTGCTTCCCCCTTCTGTGTCACTTGTCTGTCCTGACGTAGTGATTTAGAGAATTGGTTCAACAGGGGGAAACTGCTGTTACTCTTCAGGAGCTCCAGCCTTTCTGGCCTCTCATGGATCTTTCTGCTCAGAGAATAAGGTTATTATGTGCTGCTTCTGGCTCCACATCAATGGAATACAGGGATGAGGGTTGAGTTCTCTCTGAGAAGAGATATGGAGGTCTGTACCTTTTTGGCCCCAGTTAGAAGATAGCAATTTCCCCTGTAGCAGCTGGCCAGGATATGGTCTATCAGTCATTCCCTGACCAAGACAGAGCATCTCAGTGGGTTGGACCTTGCTACTCAATTTCATCCCAGGGCCAGCTGGGGAGCTTGTTGGAAATGCAGATGCTCTGACCCCACCCCAGGACCACTGAATCAGAATCTTTATTTTAAAAAGGTCCTCAGTGGATGTACGACACATGAAAGTTTTTTGAGAAACGCTGCTTTCACCCAGCACCCTTTTCTCCATCTGGCTCTATAATGAAATCATATGAGGAGATTTTAAAAAGTAAACTGAAACTCAGGTCTCACCAATTAAATCAGAACCTGTTGGGTAGGACCTGAGCATCAGCATTTTAGAAGTTCCTCACATGACTATAAAGCTGGGTTAAGAAGCACCATGTTACAGTCCAGAAACAAATTATTCTTAAGTCTATTTTAGACACAGAGCTAAATTATGACCTCGAATTTGTATGTATTAGCAATAAAACCAATATTTTTATTTTCATTCAAATGACTTTACTCTCTGTATCTTCATTGGTCTGAACACACAGGGAAAAGACAGATTTTTTACTTTGCCCCTTTTAAATTCCAACAGATTCTTAGGTCCCATATGAAATCCCATGTGTTACTGGGGGAAAAAAATGATACACCTTGATTCAGACAACAGATAGATACAAGCTAAAGAAAAGTATTCCCTAGCTTTCCTACACGATGCCAAGGGTTACTTAGAGGCATAAATGAGAAGAGGCTAGAGTGTTGTTGACCCTTCCACTTACTGTTTATCCAACATTTCTGGGAGCTTTCTCTGGAGGAGTAAACGCTCACTGGGCCCTTCTTTTTACCCTGAGCATAGTGTCTGAAAGTAATCCTTTATACATGAATTACCTTCCGATATATTTGTGTGTGTGTGCAAGGGCTAAGTGAAGGGGTTCCTGCCAAACTGATAGGCATTTTGAAACTTTCAGGTTTTCTGGGTTGAATAAGGAGTATTGATAGGGTCAGAATCCTCAGTAAACAAAAGCGTGGGGGCAGGCTAAGAAAATATTCTTTTCACCTCTAGAGACCCATTGTGCCATGGTCACCTATTCCTACTGCATAAAACAAAGACCACAATCTGGCAGCCTATGGGGAAAATCTGGCCCACATATACACTTTAAACTTTTTTCTTTCTTTTTTTTGTATTACCTTCTGAAGGTTGTAAATTGAGAGATCTCATACAAATTTTGGACTCTGACTTTTTCAGAAAAGTGACAATGTATGTTCCTAGTTCAAAGCCTTAGTAGTTAGGAAACATTAAGCAAGTCACACAGCTATTGGGAACCTTAATTTCCTTATCTGTAAAATAGGAATAACAGTATTCACTCACCTCATGTGGTTTTTGTGAAAATTACATAAACAATGTATGTAACTGTCCCTGAATGTTGTCTGAATTATAGTAGAATCTCAATATATGAAGTTTTGAGTCATTGTTATGATAATTAAGTTACAAAGACCATCCAGACATAAAATACAATAACTTTCATGTTACATACAAAGATTATCTCTCTGTTAATTAATAAAAGTTACATAATAGTTCTGAAGTATTATCTCTATTTTGGTCTGGTCTGATTCTCATGTGCTCTGAACAAAGTACCTCCTGAAGTGGTAGATATGGGAAACAGATAGACTTTTCCAGCTTCAGAGAAGCTGAGGACTTCTAGAAGACCCTCCTCATCATCTGAATATACATCACTAGTTCCAGTCTCCCCCACTGAATATGGGCAGCATTTTCTTTTTCTTTCTTTTTTAAAAAATATTTTATTTATTTATTTGCCAGAGGTAGACACAGTGAGAGAGGAAACACAAGCAGGGGGAGTGGAAGAGGGAGAAGCAGGCTTCCCAATGAGCAGGAAGCCTGATGTGGGGCTTCATTCTAGGACCCTGGGATCATGACCTGAGCCGAAGGCAGACGCTTAATGACTGAGCCACTCAGGTGCCCCTATGGGCAGCATTTTCTAAAAAGCCTCTTTCTAACAATAACTTTCTGACTTAAACAGACACATTTGTGACTGTTGGAAGCCTGCTACATACGGGACAGAGCAAACTGGTAGTTATAACTAGTCCTAGTATATGGTTTAGAAGATGTGCCAAGAATAGTTTAGCATCTTAGAAATAAAAATACATTGAGGACTATCAAGTGTCTGACCCTGAGCTGGGCAATAAAGTACAACAAACCAAATAAAGTCTTAAAAATCATAATTTGCTGCCTGAAAATTCCATTCCAGCTGTGTTTCTCTGGTGTGAGAGCTTGAGTTTTCTGCCAAATTAAAGTTGAAACAGAAATGTAACATATTCAGTTGGTAAAAGTTCTCGTAGAAATAAATAATATCCAGTGAGTAACGTCAGCTCCAATGCAGTCTTGTTTATAACTGCCAGTGATTTCACTGAAACACAGCTACAGGATTAAACACACAATAATGTTTAGCTTTTTCCAAAATTTCCATATATTTTATCCAATAAATCCTTATATCAACTCCCTAAGACTGTTAATAAAGTTAATTAGTTAACCTAGTCTACATTATGGTCTGTTAATCAACAGTCTCTAAAAGTCAGTGACTTAACAAAATAAGTTAATTTCTTGGCCACATGATTTCCGACTCAGTGAAATTCTAGGTGACTCATTGATCCAGAGTCTTCTTGCATTTTAACTCTACAGTCTCAACATGTGGACTCTACCCCGGCCAAAAGGAAGAGTTAGAACAGCACACTTCATTAGAAATGGAGAGCCACCACATAAAGGCACTGTGTTGTATGAAAAAAATGTAGCACCTGTTGGTGGATCAGAGCTGGAGGATCTGGCTTATGGGTCCAAATCACACTTAGCAGCAGTGAGATTTGAGAAATATCTAAGAGTCATTAACACAGTATTCTCTTTAGCAAGTGGAAACAGCAAAACTTGCTGTGTATTCATCAAGATAATATATTGAGACATCTTGGAACATTATATAATGAAAACAAAAAAAAATTACAGTTATTAAGGGATCAAGAAATCTTCATTGAATTATGGTTGTTGTGATGGTCAATTTTATATGTCAACATAGTTAGAGGGTGATTCATACATTTTGCTTAAGTTAGTTCCCTAGCTGTGAGCAAGAGGCATCAATAGGGAAAATCCTGAGTTGGTCCAGTGAGCTGGACCCCAATCAGAGACTCTTTATTCCTCCCCTATCCTTTGAGTGTGGGTTTTGCTTGCCTTCCCTGTTCCCAGAAGTTGCCCAAGGACACGGTGGTGCTGAGACTACTTACACAATGTATGTGACTGATCCCAACTAAGGCCTCCACATGAAGTTTTAACATTTGGTAGGCAGGTGCAAATATTTACTTTTCTTGAGGCCACCCAAGACAAGTCCCGTGTATTAATTCCTTGATTATTTTATCTGCCACCTACCAACCTGGAGTGGCTGCCTCTTCCTTCCGTATTTCCCTGCATAGGGGCTGGCTTCAGACAACACACATGGATCTCCAAGGAAGTTTGAACATCACGCCCAAGAATATCTTTAATTCTATATGGTGGAAATTCAGAGGGCAGAGGTAGATAGGGGGAAGGGAAATGAGGTGTGCAGTGTGGACCCTCTTCCACCCAAACTGGTGTTCATTTGCCTATATAATATCCTACATGCTGGATGAGCTTCCTGAAACTTCCAAGAAACCAACATTAGTAGCCAGTTTTTCATGAAAACATTATGACTTTTTTCCCAACTCTCAATTTCTTTTTTCTTCAGACTCCTGAGTCTCTTACATTCTGCACTATTTTTTTTTTCTTTTTTTAAACATGGCAACTGTTAGATGACCAATCTGAGTATGGAAGAAGGACCTTAATAAATATGAACAAGCTGAATGAAGATTTGGATTTCTAGCTTATTCCCTAAACTCGGTATGAGTCTAGACTGACTCTGACACTATTTATGTAACTTTGCACAAATGATAATATATTAGTGCTTAAAACTTCATCTGTGAACTATGTGATTTAGATGGCCTTTAAATCACTTTCCAAGTTGAATGTCACTCATTGTTTCAAGAAGTATCTTTTTTGGACCAGGGTGTCAGCTGGGTCCATGGAGGGAATGACCAATAATAGTGATGTGGAATTTAAGATATAATAGGGATGATATTAACAGAAATTATATATGCAATTATCATCTCTCTCTCTCTCTCCATGTATATATATATATATATATATATATATATATGCATATATGTATCTTTACCTATATTCATAGCTGTAATTATTTAGTATATTGCCTTATGTGGCAGGATTCAATGAAAAAAATATTTTCTTTCTCCTTCTCTCTCTCTCTCTCTCTTTTTTTTTTAGATTACTCTATAGCCACCATCAATGTAAATTTGACCTGGCACATCAGCTGTTGCGCTAAATCCGAGATGATGTGTTCCCTGTCTACATGGCAACAGATGAGACTCTATGCCAAGCCCCTGCTCTCTATATCACTGCTCCATCTTTCCTCATCTCCTAGAGACAGATTCATAGTCCTCAATGGTTTCACAGACTGAAAGCACTGTTATTATTTACACTTAGTTTCTTCCCACCTGTTTCTAAAAAAGATGGTTTGTAGTCAAACAGAAAGAAAACAAAAATTTGCATGTCCTATCAATCTTCCTGTCTCCTGAGATGTTGAGATTTATAAGGGGAAGAAGGCAGTATTGGAAGGAACTTTAGATAGGGAGATAGAAGACTTGTTTCTAGGTTAAAAGAAATGATTTAAGAACAAGTGCTCTGGGACTGGAAAGTGCTCTCTATGCATCATGAAGCCTTATTATTATTCTGGGTGCTTTTTTGTTTTGTTTTGTTTTGGTCATAACAAGTGTACATGCTGCATGCCATGTCGTTCCTCAGCTCATTCTCCTATAAATTAATGGGTTTTAACCAAATATTAACAATCTAATATCCAGCCTAAAGATACATTTTTACTTAAAAACATATTACTTCTTAAATTTGGACAATTCGTTGTATCCAGTGTTAATGGATAACAGACATAATCTATTGGCATTAAAGGGAAGAGAAAGGTCAGCCAATGAGAAGTAGCTATGCTAAATAAGGTATTTAAAAAGGTTTTGTTGTTGTTATTATTATTCTAAGATTTCAACCTCATTCTTTATATATCAAAATTCATTCCTTTAACTGTCTTTAATCTTTGTAGTGATGCTTATTCTCCCAGATAGAACCTATCCATGGTCCGAATGTGTCTATCATGGCTCCATTTAATATATCTGAAAGCAAAAATGAAACAGTATATACTAGGTGTGGTGCATAAAGAATGAATTCTGGGACACTGAAAAGAAATAAAAAAATAAAAATTTTAAAAAAATGGAACAGTGTAGTTTCATCCTCTCAAATGGCTCATTTTTTTTTTTTAAGAGATAGAATCTTTCCTGGAAGCACCCTCAGAAACACTTTCACTTGTTTTGCTTGTCACAGGCATATGATCACTAGTCATTGGCTATGGTGGGGAAATCTCAATACATGTTACATTGTAAAAGACAGAGAAAACTTGCTCTTATGTTTTCTACCAGCTTTAGTTAGCTCTTGTAGTGGGACAAGTTTTCTGATGGTTCTCATTGCAATTTCCAAACTATTTCTACTGGAGATATATAGATATAGATATAGATATAGATATAGATATAGATATATACCATATATACCATATGTATAGATATAGATATATATCATTAAATTTTATTACCCTCTTCTTTATTGCTGCCATCCACTACTCACCAGTCAGTAGCCCTTTATACTCTGATGTTTTTAACATCTGGCTTATAGGGTCTTGTTTACCACTAACTCCTGTTACCATTATTGGTGGTCTTCACCACTACTCTGATGATAGTATCCAATAGTGTCTTGTCTGCCACTCTCTTGACATTTGATCTCTAATGACTGGGACCCTCTCTCTACTCCCATTTTCTGGTACCCATTCCCATAGTCTTACACTGGACCTTGTCCTATCTATGACTGACCATCCACTAAAATGTCTATTTCAAGTGCCCTATTGTCTAACAACAATCTTATAATAAGTAAAAAACCATACTTTTAGATAAGTGTATTTTCTTCTCTCCCAGAAAATTATTTCACATATGTGTCTCCCATCTAAAAATGTTAGCCTTCCCCATACCCATACACGGGTAACCAATGACCATGGCTAATCTTGTATGAAGCCTGCCATTTAAGTTTGATTTTATCTTTTCACCATTAAGATCCTGGCCTGACTATGTCTGTCCTCCTGTTCTCATTATTCCAGTCTATTAAAATGTATGGACTTTCTCTTCTCTAATGTCAGCCTTTCTACACCCACCACCTACTGAATTGGTTCACAGGTAAAATTATTCATTATGTTCTTTCTGTCTTGTGTTATTTTCTATAATTGCCTTAAAAATAAATCTTCAAATCCCTTGACTACTCATTTATAGAGCTGTCTCCCTTGCTCAACACTTCAGCTGGCCTGGATCACTTGTTAGGTGGACTGAGCCAGACCCTCATCCCTGAATCCCTGAAATTTTGGTTGCTGTTTTGACAGACTGTGTTAGTTGCAATTACCTACTTATTGTTCTGTCTAAACATGAAAGCACATGGTAACCCACAAATCTAACGAGTGGGATGGACTAAGTGAATCCAAATCATCTTTTTTGCACATCTTTCTGCAGAACACCATGACTGATTTCTGCTCCTTCTATAAAATTTCCCCTGTAGTGGCTTCACTGATGTTTCAGTACATGGATTATTATGCCACATAGTTAATTCTATATCTTATTTGATCATTCATTGTTGCTTTGTAGGAGTGACTCCTGTCTCTTTCTCTAGAGGGCAAGGGAGTTTGTATTTTTACATATCATCTTCATTGACCAAATAGAAATGCTTGTATAAAGCTTTCAGTTATAAAGTGAATTTTCAAGTGAAAATGTTATTAGTCTTCTGTTAAGCCGACTGTCTTTGTTAGCAACACCTGGATACATGGTTACAGCTGCGTTGTTCATTTTCTTTGCCATCTGTAACTTGTGATTTTTTTTAGAATCTGTTTTTGTGTTGTTGTTGTGTTTTTGTTTTTGTTTGGTTCCCAGAGTACTTAGAGGGTCTCAGTAGAACACTTCTCAGCCGAACTCTTCTCAGCTGGTAATACCCATGTAGTGGTCTCCTTAAACACCTAATGAGTGCTAAGAAGGTAGCAAAATTCTCATATCTAAGAACTTCACCTCCATGGTTTGCCACAAAGCCTTGAATCCTCATTATTAGATACTTCCTGTTAAAAATCAAACCAAGGTCTCTTCCACTCAGCAGGCATCCGGGGAGGCAATCTCCTTGAGACCAGCCTGATAACAATGAGGCTAAGTCTCCAACTATTTTTGCCATTTTCAGGAGGTGGTTATATTTTCACGTGTTTGACATACATGCAGGTGGCACTTTCATGATGTTATCTGCTCACAGACCCTGAATTCTGGGAGACCTGAGCCCAATTCTGGCTCTTCCACTTACTGGCATAAGGGGATTCCCAGCCTTTCTGGACATCATTTTTTAATGTGTTAAAGATGAGAAGAATAATAGCATAATTTCACAAAATTGAACATAGATACAGTCAGGCAAAGCATGTGAAGTGCTCAGTACAGACTTAAAATTAAAATCCTGTGAGTGCCGATTTTATTTCTGTTCTTAAATCTATATGAAGTGATTTTTATACCTAATGAAAATGTTTATCCCCAAATGTTTATATGAAATGTTTATTTTATTACTGCTCTTTATAAAATAAATATAATTTATAAAAATAAGTAGTAAATAAAAATCCAAATGGGCAACATTAGAATGAAGACTATATATGAAGAGATAATAGGTATTATAGTTATGCTTAAAATTATTATGGATAGCATATAAATGTAGATTTGCTTCAAAGTTAGCTGATTGAAATAAGATGGAATTTAACACGTAATATGATGTTAACGACATACAAACAAATCCTCCATACATGGCTGATACAGTTGGTGAGAATGGTTAGGGTAAAGCCATATGGCCTGAACAGTATTCGCCGAAAAGAAGCTGCAGAGTGTGGCTTACCTGGACATTTGCAAATCAGCAGGATGCTGCAGTACATGGAGAAGAAAGGAAAGAAGCAATGGAGTGGTTAGATAATGGCCTCAGCCTAGTGGTCATGGAACCATGGATTCCACTTCCTGAACTCACTAGGGCATCTAGGGCAAGCCACTTTTCTTTAGTGGACCTATTTCTACATCTGTAGGAAAAGGTCAGTAGATTAGGGTGAACAAATGAAAATTATAACCAGGATTTTCTGAGGGTCTATGAAGTGGCATGCAAGCTTCATATTTGCCTCTATACTCACAGCTCTGCAGGATAGCTATGATTATCTCTTTTTTATGAGTAAAGAAATAGGCTCAGAAAAAAAAATATATATATATATTTGGGTTTGCACAGCTAGTATCTTGCAGAGTTGAGATTCGCACATGATTTTATTGAGTCGTAAAAGTAATATTCCTCCTTTTGTCCACGTGACTGAATGTAAGAATCTTAGTACAGGGCGACAGTAGAGAGGAGGCTGTATTATTTACTAAAGTATGTAGGAAAGGAGAATTAGCACTTAGCTAAGTGAGATAGTCAAGAACTCTGTGATTTATTACCTTTCTGGCTTTCCTGGGTTCCCTTGCATCTCTTTCTGCTGCAATAAGTCCTGTACTTCAAGCCTGAGTTGACTTCAACAAAAATCTGAGCTCACTAGCTTGCTCTACAAGTTCTCCACTACCTAAGAGGAAGGTTAGCATTCAGCATCCTCCAAGTCTGGTCTTTACTTACCTCCATCCCAGAATTCTCTCCAGTGATGCCAACACCAATGCCCACTCTACTCTGACTAGACCTCCCAACACTCTGTTTGAACACTATGACCTATGACTCTTCTCTCTTCCACCAGGCTTTTGCTTGTGGCATCTCCCCATCTACCACCCTTGAAACACATGCCTTTCTTCTGCAAGTTTTGAATCAAAACACCCTTGTTCTTCTCTGTAGAAGCAAGACCAGGATTGCTTAAAGACTCATGTGGCCATAGCTTGGGGAGATAGAGAATTTTTGACTTCAAAAGGCTGTAGGTTTGAATGCCAGAAAGACTGCAGGAAATGCCACAGAAATGCAACAGGATAAAAGATGAGTAAATGGATTTTATGATGTTCTTGAATACCCCGGGCTGCAGTTAGTTACAGTATATTGTTTATAATGGTGATATATGATGTTATATATTTGCTTTTAATTAATTTCATAAATATATTAATTCATATGTAGGTTTTTACTGTGTAAACTATATTAGTGCATTTGTGTTTATATAGATTTATAGATTATAGGCATGAATAATACATGATTTTAATTTTAAGTTTATTTTAGTGATGAAAACTCTTTTTCTCCAGGGAATATATTATAATAAGACTATTTTTCATATTTGAAGAGCTGTTTATATTTTAAAAATATCTTTAGGTCATTATCTTATTTAATACTTGAAACACTGCTTAAAAATGCTAAGAAATTGAGGGTCAGAGAGGTTAAGTAATTTTTCTCAAGCTACCCAGCACCCAAGAAGACTTCAGATTAGAATATATGACTGTTTCATTACTTTCTCCACAGGTCATGGTATTTCTTTTCAAATAACAAGCAGATGATTTCAAGTTTAAAGATTTGGGTATTTTTTTCTATCTGTTTCTGGGATGTAGGAGGTGGGGACTGTGGCATCCATCCTTGCTGATTGGATTTTGAATTTGTTTTCTTTATTCAGAATTATATAAAAAGAGAAAATTCTTCAATGATTGCCTTTTTTTCTCGCTGAAAGTCCATTCTATATTTAGTAGACACCTTTTTGATAACTATGCGATTGGATTTGATATTCCTTTTAGTTATATTTATATTCCTAAAAGTCAAACTCATCAGCAACTGCAAATAAAGTCACCATCATCATCACTCACAATATTATTTTTGCCAAGTGCAAAATATAAACGATGGCATGGTTGAAACATATTGATCGTATTTCTTTGGAAAATCATGAAACTTCCTCTGAGATATACTATTTGTCATAACTGTACTTTTAGCCAAGAATAATGAATAACTGATAAAATGAAATATGGTAGGACATAATTGGCAAATGGAGAGCATTTTGCAGAAATCACTCAAAGTATTTTGAATTTCATTTCTAGTCATGGTTTATTTAACACTAGCTGAGCACTCAGAGTTGTGCGAAAAAGATTGATGATCTTTTAGAGCAATTCCTAAGTGTAATATTATGTCTTAAAGAATTATGCCACTCTCTTTAAGGGTGCTGAGAAAGATGTTAGGAGGCATCAATAACAATTCAAGTATTACTAACCATCTGCATTTTGTAAATCAAGTAGACAGAGGGTTTCCCCATTCATCCCCTAAAGGAATTGCATGATCCCAAAAGACATTTACTAAAGTATTTGTATAACAGTATAGTTTGTTACTGAAAGGTAATAGATTTGTGGATAACCCTAGATGTCTTAAGAAGAAGAATGAAATAGAAATAATACAGGAATCTACACAGGGGAGAATTTCTATGGAAGTTTGGTATTGGCATTAATGTTTCAGTTGGCATTTCCTAAAGAATCATTTTTGCTCCCGACAGGGAAGTCATAAATGTTCTGTCTAGTGAGTGTTGTTCTAAATAGTTCTCTTGTGTCCTAAAGATTTTTACGAGGTTCTCTCAGTACATATGTTACCTCCAGGAAATCATTCATTCATTGAGAACCTTTAGATCTTAGAAACTTGAGAAGCTGATGTTTGTAACAAATGCTTTCTATACACCTTTCTCAATTCTGTCTGTCTTGCTTGCTTTCTGTGCTTTATCTTCTTTTCAGGCACTGGGATATCATAAAATTGATAGAAGTTTAGAGTCAGAAAACTCTACTGGAGTTGCAGATCTGATATCTATTTGCTTTGAAGCTATGGACAAGTTACTTAGCTTCCCTGTGCATTAGGTTTTTCATCTATAAGAAGGAGATAATAATAGTACTTAGGAGCAATGGTCAGAAAAATGATATAGAATAGACCCTCATTTAAAGTAAGCTATTTTATTTTATTTTTTATTTTATTTTTGATTTATTTTTTTTAGTTTTTTTTTTTTTAATTTTTTCAGCATAACAGTATTCATTATTTTTGCACCACACCCAGTGCTCCATGCAATCCGTGCCCTCTACAATACCCACCACCTGGTGCCCCCAACCTCCCACCCCCCACCCCTTCAAAATTCTCAGATCATTTTTCAGAGTCCATAGTCTCTCATGGTTCACCTCCCCTTCCAATTTCCCTCAACTCCCTTCTCCTCTCCATCTCCCCTTGTCCTCCATGCTATTTGTTATGCTCCACAAATAAGTGAAACCATATGATAATTGACTCTCTCTGTTTGACTTATTTCACTCAGCATAATCTCTTCCAGTCCCGTCCATGTTGCTACAAAACTTAGGTATTCATCCTTTCTTTTTTCTTTTTTCTTTTTTGATGCTGGCGAGGATGCGGAGAAAGGGGAACCCTCCTACACTGTTGGTGGGAATGCAAGCTGGTGCAACCACTCTGGAAAACAGCATGGAGGTTCCTCAAAATGTTGAAAATAGAACTACCCTATGACCCTGCAATTGCACTGCTGGGTATTTACCCTAAAGATACAAACGTAGTGATCCGAAGGGGCACGTGCACCCGAATGTTTATAGCAGCAATGTCTACAATAGCCAAACTATGGAAAGAACCTAGATGTCCATCTACAGACGAATGGATAAAGAAGATGTGGTATATATACACAATGGAATACTATGCAGCCATCAAAAGAAATGAAATCTTGCCATTTGCGACGACGTGGATGGAACTAGAGGGTATCATGTTTAGCGAAATAAGTCAATCGGAGAAAGACAACTATCATATGATCTCCCTGATATGAGGGAGAGGAGATGCAACATGGGGGGTTGAGGGGGTAGGAGAAGAGTAAATGAAACAAGATGGGATTGGGAGGGAGACAAACCATAAGTGACTCTTAATCTCACAAAACAAACTGAGGGTTGCTGGGGGGAGGGGGGTTGGGAAAGGGGGTGGGGTTATGGATATTGGGGAGGGTATGTGCTATGGTGAGTGCTGTGAAGTGTGTAAACCTGGCGATTCACAGACCTGTACCCCTGGGGATAAAAATATATGTTTATAAAGCTGTAAAGTAAGCTATTTTAAAAAAATATAGTAAGCTATAAGCCTCTTAACCCTATGAACCCAGAGATCCCTCTTTTAAAGATTGGGAAAATAATATATAATTATGAGCTCACCTAATAGTTGTCACATTTGATCAAAAATAAGAAAAGAGTATGGCATGTTCTGGTAAAATAGTTTGCTTTATCTTTTTGGAAGAGACACTATGTTTAAGTGTATTAGAATCATAAGAACTGTGTTTGAGTCTTGGTGAAAAAAATGATTCTATCTGTGAACAAACTGCTTGGACCATTTGGGAGAGGCTGTTTCTATCTTGGAAAATTATTAAAAAAAACTGTCATTTATCTAGGTCAGTGTGAGACTCCAAATGAGGTAGTGTATGCAACCATATAACTCTTAAGAATGGAAAAGAGTATTGTTTTTTTTTTAAATATTTTATTTATTTATTTAACAGACAGAGATCACAAGTAGACAGAGAGGCAGGCAGAGAGAGAGGAGGGAAGCAGGCTCCCTGATGAGCAGAGAGCCCGATGTGGGGCTCGATCCCAGGACCCCGGGATCATGACCTGAGCCGAAGGCAGAGGCTTAACCCACTGAGCCACCCAGGTGCCCCGGAAAAGAGTATTGTTAACATTAGTATTTAATATCACAATTGCTAAGAACCAAATGGATTGCCATGCTTCCTCCTTTTACCTGTTTCTAAAAAAGAAGTAGAGACATCATGCTTTCTTTCCTATGCACTGAATTCAGAAGGGTGCCTCTCCTTGAAGAATTGCATTTAAACCCTCCACTCTATTGTTGAGAGAAAGCCAAGACACCATTCAGGAGTCACAAGTTTTTGCCAATCTGTCTGTTAGCTGCTGTGGAGAACACAGAGTTAAGACTTACACGGATCCTTCCTTGAGGAGCAAAGTCTTTTGGAAGAAGTGAGTCTGAACACATGCATACAAGCTGGGTGTCAGAAATGCTCAGAAGTGGAGAAAAGACCCATTCTGTGAATTTTTTGTGGCATTTGGACTCTGTGTCAGGGATCAACTGGGTTGAGTCTTGTTGGAAACAGAAGTTAGATAAGCAGCATTCTTAGAAAACTACGATGACAGTGTCAGAGGGAGGCAATGGAGTGCCTAAAAGGTAAAGAGAACCTCCCATATCTTCAGGAAGTTGAATGGGACTAAAAACTGGCCACTGTGGAAGCTAGGCTCCATCCAGAAGACATGGGGGAACTCATGTAAATTTTAAAGCCAGGTGAGATTGTGACAGAACTATTTTTATCCACCTTCTTGTTGCTGTTGCCCCTGTATGGATCTACCATACATAGATCTCTTCCTTACCCTAATGGGGCAGTCCCAAGACTCTCCCACCTTTTCTTCCCCAGCCTTCATCTGCACAGGAGATTCCTCTCCTTTTCCCCTTCCCCAAAACATCCCAACCTGTTCTTTGGTTTCCTTCTATTCCATCCATTATGATTTCCTTAGTCATCTCACAACCTTTACAGATCAGCTCAATGCTTGGTAATGCCTTTTTTGTCCTCTAGAGTGATTCCACTGCCCACTCACTATGTATGCCTGATGCTTCCCTAAAGCTTTATAATTACAGGTGCTGTATGGTGGCTAATGTATTTGTTTGCATGCCTGTCTCCCCCAAGTAAACTGTGAGTCTTTTGATGAAATGTCCTATGCTTTTCTCCTTTTTTGTAAGCCACTTTACTTCATTTTATCACCAACAGGAGCAATCTTATAGTTATGAGATACAAAGTGGCTGACACTGAGCACCAGAAAAACTAATTTGAAATTAGTTCTAAGATACTCCATCCCTTTAGAATCTAATATATTCATACTATCATCTCCTTTAAAACAACATGTGCTTTGTTTCTGTAATTTTAATCTGAAATTCATTCATTTATTAAGTGCATGTTTATAGAGAGGAAGATAAACTATGTGAAAAAATCCTGAGAAGAATATTAACAGACCTACATTCTGGTCTTACTTCCGCCTCCAAGTAGACCTATAACCTTAGACAAACATTTAAATTTTGTAGACATGAATTTCCTAGCTATGAATGGAGACATTGGTTACATGTTCCCCGTGATTCCTTTCAGGTCTAGCATGCTGCAGTGTATATCATGCCATAAGAAATTCTTCTTATGACTATCAGAATGAAGATTAAAACTGTAGAAGTTTGAAGGAACCTAATAATTACCAGATTATAGAGCAACAGACACATGGGAGCTGGGTAAATATTAAAACCCACAATTCACTTTATGTCTTACAGATATCAGTTAGAGAATGTAGCCTGAACATGAAGTCATAATTGCCTTCAAAACCCCATGAATTGAGCCCTGGTGTAGATGGACATCCAGAGAACTGCAGGGAGCTTAGTACACCAAACCAGGAGAAGATAGGGAAATGTTCTTGGCTTGTGGGTAGGTCCTTCTAGAGGAAGACAAAGGAAAGGAACATACACTACTACCTTTAACTTTGATCAGTAGTGTAGCCAGCAAACATCCAGATTTCACACATGCTAGTGCCTCCTTCAGTGATTTCTTAGTAGTGAGTGATGGGTAGCAAGAATATAGGAAAATCTACTTCTATATTTCCTAGAGAGGTGGAAGGGTTGAAAAGACTTTCTATTTCTAGGTGGAGAGGAACATAAGGTGAAGACCATCACAACCACCAACACACACACACACACACACACACACACACACACACACACAATATGTTCTACAAATTGCATGCAGTAAGGTTGGTTTTAACAGAAATGATCAAAAACTGTGTTATTCTTTAGAACCTAGAATCAAAAGATGTCACCGAGATTGAGGAGCTGCCGATGTGCAGCTGCCACTTGGAACATTTATCTTTCTGGTCTCATTCCTACTTTATGAAATTTTTATTGTCCAAAAAAAACTATAACAGGTTCAAAAGTGTATTTATTGGTTCAGTGTTGAAATTCATATATCTTCTTGTAGAAATGTTGCCTGAACATGATTCAAAGGCAGAAAATTAGGTATTGCAATAATAAATCCTTCAAAGTCCCCTCTCTGTCTCTAAATAAATAAATAAATGCAAACAATGGACATGGACTCTCTTCAGTCTTCTAGACAATGTCCCCATGCATTTTTTTTTCACATACTCCCTCTTTGCATATAATGTTTTTCCTTATCTTGCCTGCTATAAGTCCTCAAAGCTAAAAGAACTTTCTTCACCTTCTCACTCACTGATAGAAATCTCTCACAGCCTCACTGGGATATCTTCCTTGACCTCTGAACTAAGTACAAAGTAGTCTCTCTCTAGTCTCTCCTTACCTCCCTCTCTCTCTGTTGAGGTGTTCCTCTGTAATACTCTAGACATTTAAGAGGACTGACTTTTAATTTTTGTTCAATTTTCTCTCAAGTCACTAGTCTATGCATTGCTCAAGATCAAAGACATTATATACACAGGAGGTTACCAATAAATCTTCATCCAATAAATGAATAATTGATGCTTTTTTGTTCAGTAGATGAATAATAGATGTTTTAAAAGAAATTTTATAGATGCAATTAAATAGTTTAGTTTTGTGGACAATTTTCTAAATCCAAAGGTAGTAAAGTCAAAAGTCTTGAAAGGAAGAAATGGAGACAAGGATTTGAATGCAAGTGGTTTATTTGTGATGTAATTCTAGAAATCAGGGGAAAGAATTAGAGAAGTGAGTAGGGAAGGGAAGAAAGTCAGTAAAAGTTGTGCTAACTGGTTGCCATTGCCGGTTGCTGGGCCTCCATCTTGATAAAGATCTCTGAAAAACCGCAAAGAGCAAACCTCAGAATTCTTCCACCCAAGAAACAAACCTCAGAATTCTTCCACCCAAGAAACAATGAAGCTGAAGTTTTTAAGTATTAAACTCCTGTTAGTGATCTGTTTAATGCTGCTTCTATGCTACTAATTCATTGGTACCTCCAGTATATCCTTGTGAGAGCTATGTCAGTTCCTGTGACTAGATAAAGCCCTTGCGCCAAAATTCCTAAGTATCTGTAGCAGGAAGCCATCAAGTCAGTAACACACAGGAACATTGAATACAAAGGGAATTAGTAAATGTCTCAACAACATCTTTAAAAGTGGCCAATCCATATCCAGAAAACATGTTATTTAAGGACAAGTTTTTAAACATGTGCAGATGATAGAGTTTGCATGTGATTTGTCCTTAATTGGCTAATTAATCTTCTAATTATACTTTATCAGAGAAAGAGCTCAGTTTTTAACTTCTCATGATAGGTTTGATATCAGCCACACATATTTGTAGCAGCTTTCATACAAGAAGTCCATAATGTTGGACCCATGAGTAGCCTCCACTCCTACCACTATGAATGTTCACTGTATAGGCACATTGAACAGGTGCTAGAGTGGACAAGAAGGGAGACTCTACCCTCCACTGGATGAGTTCATCCTGTTTATCTGATTATGGAGTGGTTCAGCTGAGATAGATACTTTTCTAGTATTCATGGACCTGAGACAAAAAATGATTAACACATTTTGGGCCATGTCATAGGTCCATCCCCATGCATCTTTCTGAAAATTTTCTTATTTCATTATCCTCAACTTCTAATCTTTTCAGGGTAAGTCATTTGTTATTGCCCAGGTTTCTCTGTGTATATTCTTACCTGTGACTACTTTTCCTATGAAGTTGATGAACAGCTACACAACTGAAGATCTGTCGACTAGAGAAGAGTGGTCATCACCACCATATCTCATAGATATATTAATTGAGGTTGTATGCAGAAATTGTCTATTTCCTGCTCACACTAACATATGAAGTTGACTCATTTATGAACTAGTCTCGTGTTATCCTTCTAATGTTAGCTGGTCATGGAGAACTCCTATGGAGCCATGAGTATGAACTGAGGAGAGACGTTGGTCAGAAGACCCCTGTGTTATAAGGATCTGGATTCCCAATGTACCATTTTTATAATATGATGGATTGATGCTGTGCTTTTCTGATAATGTTTAGCTCATGAAGGACTCATTATATGGTATAAAGATACCTTATATGAGTTCACATATGAGTTTACCCACTGCACACTCACTAGATATCTCATATTCTCTTATGGAGTTTCTGCTAAGGTCCAGTGGCTTGTCAAAAAATTCTGTTCAAAAGTGAATAGTGCTCTGGCAAAAGAACACAGCCTGGCTTCAGACGTTTGTCAGAAAATCAACATGTTGTAGAACACCATGGGTAACATACAGATAACTTTACCTCATGGAATGTACCCAAGAAGAACTGCTTCCTGAACTTTATGCATAAGCTATAATGTTCTAACCTCATTCAAAACTGACAGCTCAACGAGTCAGAGCTATATTGCTAAAAGTGGTATTTGCTGCCTTCAAAACTCAAAATGGTCATCCAAACACAGGTCCAGTTTCTTAGTGATAGGAAGGACAAAGTGAAATATTATGAAATTTAATTTGGAAGAAATGTCTCCGTATTACCCAAACTCTCAGATGTCTAAAACTTCACAGAGATGTCAGGTCCCTGAAACTTTATAGGGTTAAATATTCCACCTTCTCATGCATTAATGTCTTTCCAGAATTTATAGAGCACTTGCCATTTCATGCTCACTGGGTCAAATTAACGTGATGTTATCAGTACTGTACAGAGGTTTAAAAACTGTAGTACCTAACTCAAATGTAAACTGTCACCTGTTTTCATACCTAAAGTCTTATTGAGTCACAATCACATCCATTATTATTTTTTATTTGAGTATAATTGACACACAATGTTACATTAGTTTCAGGTATACAACATCATGGTTCAACAACTTTACACTATGCTGTGCTCACCACAAGTGCAGCTACCAGCAGTCATCATGCAACACTATTACAATACTATTGGCTATATTCCCTAGATTGTACCCTTTAACCCCATGATTTATTGAGTTCATAACTGGAAGCCTGTATCTCCAAATCCCCTTCACCCCCACTCCTCTCTGCTCTGGCAAACACCGGCTTGTTCTCTGTATTTGTAGGTCTAATTCTGCTTTTTGTTTGATAGTTTATTAATTCATTTTCCATTTTTGAATTACACATATAAATGAAATCACACAGAATTTGTCTCTCACTCTGACTTATTTCACTTAGCATAATGCCCTCTAGGTCCATCCATGCTGTTACAAATGGCAAGATCTCATCATTTTTCTTTGACCAAGTAATATTCCTCTGTGTGTGTGTGTGTGTGTGTATCACATCTTTTCGATCCATTCATCTATCAGTGGATACTGGACACTTGGGTTGTTTTCATATCTTGTTGTAAATAATGCTGTACTAAACAGATAGGTACATATGTCTTTTCGAATTAGTGTCTGTGTTTCCTGCGGGAAATATCCAGTAGTGGAATTACTAGATCATTTGGTATTTCTATTTTTAACTTTTTTGAAGAACTTCCATATTGTTTTCCATAGGAGCTGTATCAATTTACATTCCCACCAATAATGCCTGAGGGTTCCTTTTTCGCCACAACTTTGACAGGGGTTGTTATTTCTTGTCTTTTTTTTCTGGCCATTCTGTTGGTGTAAAGTGATATCTCACTGTGGTTTTGATTTGCATTTCCCTGATGATTGTGATGTTGAACATTATGTATCTATTGACCATCTGTATGTCTTCTTTGGAAAAATGTCCATCATGGTCCTTTGCCCACATTTTATTGAATTACACAATTTAATTTTCAAATAGCTTCTTCCATTCAGTATGTTGTCTTTTTGTTTTATTGATGGTCTCCTTTGCTGTGTAAAAACTTTTTTTTATTTTGAGGTAGTCCCAACAGTTTAAATTTTTGCCTTTATTTCCCTTGCTTTAGGAGACATATCTAGAAAAATACTGTTATGGCCTATGTCAAAGGAATTAATACCCATCTTCTCTTCTAGGAGTTTTATGGTTTCAAGTCTCACATTTAGTTCTTTCATCGACTTTGAGTTTATTCTGTGTATAATGTAAGAAAGTGATCCAGTTTCATTCTTTTGCATGTGACTATCTAGTTATTGAAGAAATTGTCCTTTCCCATTGCATATTCTTTCCTCCTTTATCATAGATTTATGGGACATGTAAGTAGGGGTTTATTTCTGGTCTGTCTATTGTGTTCCAAAGATTTATCTGTCTATTTTTGTGCCAGTACCCTACTGTTTTGATTTCCACAGCTTTATAGTATATCTTGAAATCTGTGTGATTCCCATACCCATTAATTTATATAATGCCTATGATTATTCAATGGTAGAGTTTAGAAGTTATGACAAAGACAATGTGGCCTGCAAAGTCTAAAATACTTCCTACTTGATTCTTCACAGTAAAAGTTAGTTGAACTCTGGTAGAACAGAACAGATGATTATGGTCCCTTCAATCTACACTGAGATGGAGGATATTAACATAGTTTTAGTCGACTGTGAAAGTGTACTGCTGTCTTTTAAAGTGAATGCTAGTAATATATGATTCTCCCTTCTGATAGGCTTTGGAAAATGTGGTTTCCTCAGATCTATAGTTATAGATCAAGATTAGCAGTGAATGGTGATTTCTCCTAGAAAATATATAACTCCAGTACAGAAATTATGACTGAGTCTACAAATTTGCTACATTTATAAAAGATTACCATCATCTATCCAGACACATCTTTTTTTTTCTTTCCATTGTTACATACCACATCAGTGAATTAATTGAAAATATATTGAATCTAACCATTGCTCTGTCATTTAAGTTTTTGAGGTGGCATCATTACCACTACTTCATCCAAGATGTACAACTATTTATAGATTACTGTGAATGGGGAATGAGGACAGTTTTGCAAGTTTCCACTTGGCCTGTTATAGCATGATAGCTTTTCATTCACAAGTGAAGGAGCAGGATGATGGTTCTGCAAGGTGTTAAGTATATCCCTATGGATTATGCTCTCTGCAGCACCAAGTCATTATGCATTCAGAAACTGATATGGAACATATTTAGATCAGGTGTCTAATTATTTTGTGACCTCTGAACATCCACACTCCAAGAGGAGAGACTATACTCATTTATTTGTTATAAGTGATATTTCAGATCTGTATCCTATAGCCCCCTCAACATCTAGATATTTTTTTTCCTCAATGAAGAGTTACTATTACAGAAGCTGTATGTTGCTTTAGCAATACATAGCTATTATATATTCTTGCTACAGAATTACAATTTCTTCCTTAAACACATATGATCTGCCTTTGAATCATAGATTCTGGAGTCCAACAATTGGCTTAGATCTGGAAAGTGGGTAAGGGAGAGTGATTTTCTAATAGATCAGTTGACATTAGCCTTTTTTTTTTCTTATCTCCTTTTAATCTTTTAAAAAATATATAAATAAAATATTATCCTTATTGCCTGTTCATCCACCTTGCTGTTTGAAATGCCATCACCAAATCCTTGGCTGCCTTCTGGAACTTACTGCCTGTCCACCTTATCTCTAATAAATGTGTGTACCTCTTGGTCTCAGCTATTTTGAAATTCTTTCATCCCTATCTATTAAGGTCATACTGACATTTCTCATTTATTCATAGATCATTATTATTTCTAAGCCTCATGGACCAATTCCAAAAGTATACTAAGATTGACTTAGAGCATCCTTACAGGTGTATTTAATTCTAAGTCACTGTAGTGTGCCTCTCCCCATTTAAATAAACTCTCCCCCATCCAGACTTATATTCTACTGGACCCTAAAAATCTATCCTCAGGCACGTCCCTACTGATTCCTGATGATGTGTAATATCTAGAGAATATTTTCAGAATACACCTTTTCATCTTTGGGCCATACAGAGACTAAATACTGGCATAGAAAAATAAAGAAAGAGAAACTGATTTTGAGAGGAGCAAGTATCACATTGGTTGGCATCCACCTTGGACAAAACCTTGGTTAGTCTTAATACAATGAGAGATTGTTCTTTATAAAGAGTAGAATGTCACTCTGAATCATAGAAGATTTAGGGAAATCTTAGGATTCAAGATTCTCAAACATATATATCCAGGGTTCCCATCCCACAATTTAAGAGTTCTATTTTTTTTTTTTTTTAATCATGGACTTAATTTTTCTGTAGAAGAGTGGCTGAGAATTCAGACTTCATTCTAACTTGGAAACCCTTAGAGTGAGATCTAGGGCCTGATATTCAGCAAAGTCTATCCTCCAGGTGAAGTTGGGGGTGTTTTAAAACATTTCCATTGGGGCTTACTTCATTTTAGTATTCCCTGCATTAATAGTTGACAAAGCTGAGACTGTATGTTCTTCTTTCAGAGCTCTGTGACACTTGTTAGCAACTCGAATCCTTAAGTTTCTAATTGTCTCATCACCCAGTACATCTTCCCATGCCTGTATCTATTGAATCACCACCCTTCAGCTATGGTTGACAGTCTTATGGACCTAATTTAGCACACACTACAGTGCCATGTTGTTATTTGGCCGTTAGAAATCTAATCCCAGAATTCTGTTGCTATGGTTGATAATCCTGCTTTTGACTCCAGTTATCACAGGTTGTTTTCCTTAAACAGATTCTGATACAAGTCTTTCATTATAATAGTCTGCTTTGAGAGGGGTCACAGATGACACCAGTAGGGCATGGGGATATAAATCAGGGAAGAGTAGAGTCTCAATACAGTGTGTGTTAATGATATAATGAATATGTATAAGGCCAACTGGAACTTGATCCCACTAGTGACCTCTGGAAAACGGAATGAATTGTTTATTTTTATTTATTTATTTGAGGGGAGAAAGAGCACACAGAGGAAGGGAGAGAAGAAGACTCCCACTGAGTAGAGAGCCTGATGCAGGGCTGGATCCCAAGAACCTGAGCTCACCACCTGAGCTGAAGACAGAAACCTGACCAACTGATCCACCCAGGTAACCCTGAAATATTTCTTTGTTAGACATAGGCCATGTAACAAAAATTGAGCAGAATGTAAATAAAACAGGAAATAAGATGCCTAATCTTTTAGGGAGCAATCTGAGACTTTGAGTATAATAAGGATAACTGAAATATGAGTCCATGAATAAGGAATTAAAATACTCACAAATGTTATTCCCAAGATAAGATCTAGTGAAAAAATACAGTAAAAAGTATTTAGAATAAATAAAAGACCTTATGATGAAAAGTATGTTCCCTACTCTACACTTCCGCATTATTGGTCTTACTATCCAGGATCATCTGCTATTAACAATCTATATGTTTAATTCTTATGGAAGTTATTCGACAAATGTGCATTGCCTTTACAAATATTGTTTTAGTGTGAGCTATGTGTATTCTCTCACTTCTCATCTCTGATTCCTCTTAACAGTAAAATTATTGCTTACTTCATATATTCAGTTGTCTTTGCACTTTAAATATCTATATATAGAGATATAGATAGACATAAATACAGATATAGATATCTACTAATACTGTATACATTTTAGACAGCATCTCTTAGGATGAAGATACTAGTGCCCTTATCCTTCACTTGGAGAAAATAAGTTTAATTTGAGTCTTTCAATGACATTATTTGACTTTCAGGGTTAATAAACATGTATATTGACAAACGAGTCTTTCCTTTTACATAGTATCAAATGAATTGGTGAAAAAAACTAAAACAAAACAACAGCAACAAAACTAAATAGAAATGGCAACAACAAAAAAGCAAAGATAGAATATTAATTAATCTATACCTAGCAAATATTCTCAGGCAGCTATGAGAGGTTTCATCCTTTCCTGGACTTTATAGCTTCTTTTGAATTGATGGTTTTAATGTGTATCCTGAAATACTTTTTTCTTTGCCTCTTCATGTTGGATATTAGCTACACAGAACTTATTCTAATTCTAACCTATTAGGCAAAATTCTTAACTTTAGTACTTGAATTGAAATTATAGTAACAACAATGAACATATTTTAGACACATGTCCAAAAACCTAAAACAAAGTTATTGATGGTTATTGATGCAGGAGAAATGAAGAAACTTAAAAAAAATGAGAATATCTCTGGATTAAGAGTGTGGACATCTAGATTTAGGATTCTGTTATTTCACTGCTTAAAACTAATCTTAAAATTAAAAAAAAAAATGAACACCTTGTTCATATTAGTTTGCTGGTAAGTACTGAGACCAAAGTAGAGAATGAAGCACATGCCGATTTTATGGTCTTAAAAGAGAACATTATGTAAATAAATACCAACTGTGATAAATAGAGCAAAGGGGGAGGGAGGAAATTGTTCACGAGAACCCAGAGCTGAAGGGCTCATACAGGTTTGGTAGATCAGGAAGCTTTCTGGAGGCAGAGGTGTTTATACTTGAAGTTTAAAGGAGGAGTAGGGTTTATGAGAATTGTAGTGGTTTATGTGTATAAAAAGAAAAATAAAAGGACATTTTTGAGTAGAGATTTTTATATTGGCCTTGCAGTGAGATAGAGTACAATAAGTTCAGAAACATTATAAAATATTAGGTTCATTTAGAGCAGGGGGCATCAAACATTTTTTATAGGGGGGTCAGAGAGTAAATATTTTAAGTTTTGCATGCTCTGCAGGGATCAATCTCTGTTCCAACTACTGCAATTATAGCAGGAAAACAGGCATAGACAATATGTAGACAAATGGATATGGCTAAGCCCTGATTCAACCCTGCTTACAAAAATAGTCAGTGGGTATTAGTTTGAATACCCCTAATCTAGACTGTAGGGGGCAAGGGTTTTGAGAAATTTGGAGGTCCTGTAGCAAGCTGGGGACAGGTTATGAATAATCTTGAATGGGAATGTTTTAGGACCATCGTTGTCATTAATTAGTAGTCACTGAAGATAACAAGCAAGGTAAGGAGATCAGGAGCTGTTGTTTGACTTTCCTCTTTCAGGAGTAGATTAAGAAGGTAAAATAGGGAAAGATAATCCAATTAGGAAGGCATTGTAGTAATCAGAACAAAAAAGAATGAACTGAACCCTACACCCCTGCACTATTTCTCTCTCTACCTGTTCCCTTGCTGTTTGGCCCCAGCTATGCTGTGTAGTTTCCAGATTCTGTAAGTTACAACTTTTTCAGAGTTTCCTGATGATCATTGTTTAAGGACACCTTTCATGAATAATAAGAACCATCATGGTTGGTCCAACCACAACATTGCTTGTCAATAGGTTGAGGCAGGTGTAAAACAAGGTACAAAATATTTCATAGAACAAGCTCACGTTAAACAATTACTTATTTTTTACCTGAAATTCCATTTAGAATGAGCATCCTGGATTATTATTTGTTAAATCTGATAAATCTAGAAGTATATACTTGATGTAGTTTGTAACTAGGAGAGAGAGCTATAGGTGTGAAATATAAATTGAGCAATCATCTACATATAGCTCATGAAAAAAGCTCTGAACTAATCAGCTCCCTGACCCTGGCCAAGTTAACCTCACATTAACCTCACCTCACATTTGTGTAATGTGTAGACTCCATTAATTGATTTTCTTCAGCCTTTTCTGCTCTAAGATAATATGCAACTATGAATATACTTTCTTGACTATATTTACTTGTTATTGTTGTACTGTTAGCTACTATGGACAAAATTTACTATAATTTCACTGCCATATTGGATTTTTAGGGAAGAGCAATTACCATTTGCATGCAAAAGTACCTCTGTTTCTGCTTTTTTTCAATCCTTTCATAAAAATTAATGGTCAGCCATTCTGATATAGAAATGTTTATTTCTCTAAAACCACTTTCTCTTTTTCATTCACTTTGGTCACAGTATGCCATATTTGGATCATAAATTTTTATTTATACTCAAGTCACACTGAGGGGATATTGATTCACTTGAATATATTTGATGCATTACATTTCTGAGTACTACAGTTGCCTGCAAAACAGCAAAATTACTTCTCCCTCTTCTTATCCTCAAGGGAACTTCTTATTTGAGAAAGAATCATATTGGATTCCCATATATGTTTGATGTCCTATTCTAAATATCTGGTCAGAAGGCAAGAAACTCCTCCATATGCCAAAATAATGTCAGAGTCACCAACACATACAATGTTAAAATCATTCATAAAATAAATTCAATTATATTTTGATAGTTTAATAATACTGACAGACATGGTCAACTACATGATCACTGTAGGTAGGAAACTGAAGCTCAGGAATGCTAACGGACTTGCCCAATAGGTTGCCCCTGTGAATGAAGGAACTAATACTGAACACAGGGATTCTGCTCCAGAATCTTATTCTCTCTTCATTTACCATGCTGTCCTTATCAATATCATAGGTTTCCCTGACAAATAACTACAGTTATTTTCAAGGAACTTATACAAGGGAGTGATATAAAGAATGTTAGGGAGCGTGCCTGGGTGGCTCAGTGGGTTAAGCCGCTGCCTTCAGCTCAGGTCATGATCTCATGGTCCTGGGATCGAGTCCCGTATTGGGCTCTCTGCTCAGCAGGGAGCCTGCTTCCCTCTCTCTGCCTGCCTCTCTGTCTACTTGTGATCTCTCTCTGTCAAATAAATAAATAAAATCTTAAAAAAAAAGAATGTTAGGGAAATCTAGAACAGATTTAAAAAAAGAAGGGTCTATTCTACAGTCTGCTCTACCAGCAGAACTATCAAAAGATGCACTGCAAATTGATCTAAGAAGGTGCATCTCATGTTAAGTGTTTCTACCACAAAAACAAAACAAATGAAAAAAATAACATCAACAAAAAAAAATACAAAGGCATACTGAAAGGTCTTGGTTATGTCAATTACCTCGATTGTGGTGATGGTATCGCTATTGTATACTTATGTCCAAATTCATCATATTATACACATGGAATATGTACAGTTCTTTGCATATCAGTAATACCTCAATAAAGCTGTTACAAAATAAAATAAAATAAAATAAAGAGAAAGGACAATTCCTATTTCTCAAGGAAATAGAAGAGATTATCTGAAGACTTAGATGTTCAGAAATAGTTGTATACAAAAGATATTTGAATAGTATATATAGTTAAATATCATCTGTAGCCCTGTATCCTATTAACGTTATTAATAAATCAGTCGGCATCTAGATGTAGGCAATCAGGATTTTGAGAGGTCTAGAAACTAGCCATGGAAACAATACCTAAAGTAGTTTTGAACACTGAAGTTGAAGAGGATATGGGTAAAGCTGAATGTCATATAAAAAGAGGAACACTGCATCTTTGTGACCCCGAAGGGCAGAGCTAGGGCCAGAAATTAATGAAAAGTAAAAGGATGAGAAAACAGGGAGGAGGAAGAGGAAGAACAAACTGCTATGTAGTAAGACCCTGATGTATACCAAGAAGTTGAAACATTCAAGTAAACTCCATGCTTCTGGTAATTTAGTTGGAGTTCATGAGCTGACAGTTTGTAAACATTCTATTGTACTCAGTATGCATGTACCTTCTAATTACTTTTGCATTAAAGGTGTGTAAAACACACACACACAAACAAACAAACAAAAAACTAAGACTATCCCAAAGACTCACAGACTGCATTATAGGCACAGAGTTGCCAAATATAATTTTTGTTTCTCCATCTTACTAAACCACTTGATCTTAGGATGCCTGAGGATGTGGTGAACATTTGTTAGGTTTCACTGTCCAGCTTCTGTTCCCCTTTCTTATGGTATCAACCTCTCCAATTCCCTCTAGGAATCCTTCTTTCCTTCAGTTGCATTCTATGTGGTTTATGTGGTTTAGATTCCTCACTGTTTTATGAGTGGTCATAATTTTAAACAACAGAACCTATTTGCAAATATCTATGGCTGTGTCATCACTCAGATCACAAGAATGGGTTTACTATCTAATTTGGGGCAATAAATGGTAAATTTAGGGCATCCTTCCTTCTCTCCTTCCTATCTTTCTTTTTTCCTTTTTTTAATTTTTTTTTTTTACCCATTTTTGGGTACAGTACTATGAGAACATGAGCCTGGAGCTGATAGAGACCACACGTAGGGGAGTTAAGAAATGAATTATGGAATTATCATAAAATATCATAAAAGAAAGCAGACCTTACAGAGAAAACAATAGAATGTCAATAATTCAGCTTCATTTGAGCTCTTGGATATAGCAAAGAGGGAAGCCAGGACTACATTTGAATTTAGTAAATACCCAAAAGCTTATTTTATTTTTTATTTTTTTTCTATTTTTTATTTTTCATTTTTTTTAATAAACATATAATATATTTTTATACCCAGGGGTACAGGTCTGTGAATCGCCAGGTTTACACACTTCACAGCACTCACCATAGCACATACCCTCCCCAGTGTCCATAATCCCACCCCTCTCCCAAACCCCTCCCCCCATCCACCCTCAGTTTGTTTTGTGAGATTAAGAGTCACTTATGGTTTGTCTCCCTCCCAATTCCATCTTGTTTCATTTACTCTTCTCCTACCCCTTTAACCCCCCATGTTGCATCTCCTCTCCCTCATATCAGGGAGATCATATGATAGTTGTCTTTCTCCGATTGACTTATTTCGCTAAGCATGATACCCTCTAGTTCCATCCACGTCGTCGCAAATGGCAAGATTTCATTCTTTGGATGGCTGCATAGTATTCCATTGTGTATATATACCACATCTTCTTTATCCATTCGTCTGTAGATGGACATCTAGGTTCTTTCCATAGTTTGGCTATTGTAGACATTGCTGCTATAAACATTTGGGTGCACGTGCCCCTTCGGATCACTACGTTTGTATCTTTAGGGTAAATACCCAGCAGTGCAATTGCTGGGTCATAGGGTAGTTCTATTTTCAACATTTTGAGGAACCTCCATGCTGTTTTCCAGAGTGGTTGCACCAGCTTGCATTCCCACCAACAGTGTAGGAGGGTTCCCCTTTCTCCGCATCCTCGCCAGCATCTGTCATTTCCTGACTTGTTAATTTTAGCCATTCTGACTGGTGTGAGGTGATATCTCATGGTGGTTTTGATTTGTATTTTCCTGATGCTGAGTTATGTGGAGCACTTTTTCATGTGTCTGTCGGCCATCTGAATGGCTTCTTTGCAGAAATGTCTGTTCATGTCCTCTGCCCATTTCTTGATTGGATCATTTGTTCTTTGGGTGTTGAGTTTGCTAAGTTCTTTATAGATTTTGGACACTAGCCCTTTATCTGATATGTCATTTGCAAATATCTTCTCCCATTCTGTCAGTTGTCTTTTGGTTTTGTTAACTGTTTCCTTTGCTGCGCAAAAGCTTTTGATCTTGATAAAATCCCAATAGTTCATTTTTGCCCTTGCTTCCTTTGCCTTTGGCGATGTTCCTAGGAAGATGTAGCTGCGGCTGAGGTCGAAGAGGTTGCTGCCTGTGTTCTCCTCAAGGATTTTGATGGATTCCTTTCTCACATTGAGATCCTTCATCCATTTTGAGTCTATTTTCGTGTGTGGTATAAGGAAATGATCCAATTTCATTTTTCTGCATGTGGCTGTCCAATTTTCCCAACATCATTTATTGAAGAGGCTGTCTTTCTGAGTTGACCATAGAGTTGAGGGTCTATTTCTGGGCTCTCTATTCTGTTCCATTGATCTATGTGTCTGTTTTTGTGCCAGTACCATGCTGTCTTGATGATGACAGCTTTGTAATAGAGCTTGAAGTCCGGAATTGTGATGCCACCAACTTTGGCTTTCTTTTTCAATATTCCTTTGGCTATTCGAGGTCTTTTCTGGTCCCATATAAATTTTAGGATTATTTGTTCCATTTCTTTGAAAAAAATGGATGGTACTTTGATAGGAATTGCATTAACTGTGTAGATTGCTTTAGGTAGCATAGACATTTTCACAATATTTATTCTTCCAATCCAGGAGCATGGAACATTTTTCCATTTCTTTGTGTCTTCCTCAATTTCTTTCATGAGTACTTTATAGTTTTCTGAGTATAGATTCTTAGTCTCTTTGGTTAGGTTTATTCCTAGGTATCTTATAGTTTTGGGTGCAATTGTAAATGGGATGGACTCCTTAATTTCTCTTTCTTCCGTCTTGTTGTTGGTGTAGAGAAATGCAACTGATTTCTGTGCATTGATTTTATATCCTGACACTTTACTGAATTCCTGTACAAGTTCTAGCAGTTTTGGAGTGTAATCTTTTGGGTTTTCCACATATGGTATCATATCATCTGCAAAGAGTGATAGTTTGACTTCTTCTTTGCCGATTTGGATGCCTTTAATTTCCTTTTGTTGTCTGATTGCTGAGGCTAGGACTTCTAGTACTATGTTGAATAGCAGTGGTGATAACGGACATCCCTGTCGTGTTCCTGACCTTAGTGGAAAAGCTTTCAGTTTTTCTCCATTGAGAATGATATTTGCGGAGGGTTTTTCATAGATGGCTTTGATAATATTGAGGTATGTGCCCTCTATCCCTACACTATGAAGAGTTTTGATCAGGAAGGGATGCTGTACTTTGTCAAATGTTTTTTCAGCATCTATGGAGAGTATCATATGGTTCTTGTTCTTTCTTTTATTAATGTGTTGTATCACATTGATTGATTTGTGGATGTTGAACCAGCCTTGCAGCCCTGGAATAAATCCCACTTGGTCTTGGTGAATAATCCTTTTAATGTACTGTTGAATCCTATTGGCTAGTATTTTGGCGAGAATTTTTGCATCTGTGTTCATCAAGGATATTGGTCTGTAGTTCTCTTTTTTGATGGGATCCTTGTCTGGTTTTGGGATCACGGTGATGCTGGCCTCATAAAATGAGTTTGGAAGTTTTCCTTCCATTTCTATTTTTTGGAACAGTTTCAGGAGAATAGGAATTAGTTCTTCTTTAAATGTTTGGTAGAATTCCCCCGGGAAGCCATCTGGTCCTGGGCTTTTGTTTGTTTGGAGATTTTTGATGACTGTTTCAATCTCCTTACTGGTTATGGGTCTATTGAGGCTTTCTATTTCTTCCTGTTTCAGTTGTGGTAGTTTATATGTCTCTAGGAATGCATCCATTACTTCCAGATTGTCAAATTTGTTGGCGTAGAGTTGCTCATAGTATGTTCTTATAATTGTCTGTGTTTCTTTGGTGTTCGTTGTGATCTCTCCTCTTTCATTCATGATTTTATTTATTTGGGTCCTCTCTCTTTTCTTTTTGATAAGTCTGGCCAGGGGTTTATCAATCTTATTAATTCTTTCAAAGAACCAGCTCCTAGTGTCATTGATTTGTTCTATTGTTTTTTTGGTTTCTATTTCATTGATTTCTGCTCTGATCTTTATGATTTCTCTTCTCCTGCTGGTTTTAGGGTTATTTTCTTGTTCTTTCTCCAGCTCCTTTAGGTGTAGTGTTAGGTTGTGTACCTGAGACCTTTCTTGTTTCTTGAGAAAGGCTTGTACCGCTATATATTTTCCTCTCAGGACTGCCTTTGTTGTGTCCCACAAATTTTGAACCATTGTGTTTTCATTATCATTTGTTTCCATGATTTTTTTCAATTCTTCTTTAATTTCCTGGTTGACCCATTCATTCTTTAGAAGGATGCTGTTTAGTCTCCATGTATTTGGGTTCTTTCCAAATTTCCTCTTGTGATTGAGTTCTAGCTTCAGAGCATTGTGATCTGAAAATATGCAGGGAATGATTCCAATCTTTTGATAATGGTTGAGACATGATTTAGGACCAATAATGTGATCTATTCTGGAGAATGTTCCATGTGCACTAGAGAAGAATGTGTATTCTGTTGCTTTGGGATGAAAAGTTCTGAATATATCTGTGATGTCCATCTGGTCCAGTGTGTCATTTAAGACCTTTATTTCCTTGTTGATCTTTTGCTTGGATGATCTGTCCATTTCAGTGAGGGGAGTGTTAAAGTCCCCTACTATTATTGTATTATTGTCGATATGTTTCTTTGATTTTGTTATTAATTGGTTTATATAGTTGGCTGCTCCCACGTTAGGGGCATAGATATTTAAAATTGTTAGATCCTCTTGTTGGACAGTTCCTTTGAGTATGATATAGTGTCCTTCCTCATCTCTTATTGTAGTCTTTGGCTTAAAATCTAATTGATCTGATATAAGGATTGCCACTCCTGCTTTCTTCTGATGTCCATTAGCATGGTAAATTCTTTTCCACCCCCTCACTTTAAATCTGGAGGTGTCTTCAGGTTTAAGATGAGTTTCTTGTAGGCAACATATAGATGGGTTTTGTTTTTTTATCCATTCTGATACCCTGTGTCTTTTGATTGGGGCATTTAGCCCATTAACATTCAGGGTAAGTATTGAGAGATATGAATTTAGTGCCATTGTATTGCCTATAAGGTGACTGTTATTGTATATTGTCTCTGTTTCTTTCTGATCTACTTCTTTTAGGGCCTCTCTTTGCTTAGAGGACCCCTTTCAATATTTCCTGTAGAGCTGGTTTGGTATTTGGAAATTCTTTCAATTTTTGTTTTTCCTGGAAGCTTTTAATCTCTCCGTCTATTTTCAATGATAGCCTAGCTGGATATAGTATTCTTGGCTGCATGTTTTTCTCGTTTAATACTCTGAATATATCGTGCCAGCTCTTTCTGGCCTGCCAGGTCTCTGTGGATAAGTCTGCTGCCAATCTAATATTTTTACCATTGTACGTTACAGACTTCTTTTCCCTGGCTGCTTTCAGGATCTTCTCTTTGTCACTATGACTTGTCAATTTTACTATTAGGTGACGGGGTGTGGACCTATTCTTATTGATCTTGAGGGGGGTTCTCTGAACCTCCTGGATTTTGATGCTTGTTCCCTTTGCCATATTGGGGAAATTCTCTCCAATAATTCTCTCCAATATACCTTCTGCTCCCCTCTCTGTTTCCTCTTCTTCTGGAATCCCAATTATTCTAATGTTGTTTCGTCTTATGGTGTCACTTATCTCTCGAATTCTCCCCTCGTGATCCAGTAGCTGTTTGTCCCTCTTTTGCTCCCATTCTTTATTCTCTGTCATTTGGTCTTCTATATCGCTAATTCTTTCTTCTGCCTCATTTATCCTAGCAGTGAGAACCTCCATTTTTGATTGCACCTCATTAATAGCTTTTTTGATTTAAACTTGGTTCGATTTTAGTTCTTTTATTTCTCCAGAAAGGGCTTTTATATCTCCTGAGAGGGTTTCTCTAATATCTTCCATGCCTTTTTCGAGCCCAGCTAGAACCTTGAGAATCGTCATTCTGAACTCTGGATCTGACATATTACCAATGTCTATATTGATTAGGTCCCTAGCCTTTGGTATTGCCTCTTGTTCTTTTTTTTGTGGTGAATTTTTCCGCCTTTCATTTTGTCCAGATAAGAGTATATGAAGGAGCAAGTAAAATACTAAAAGGGTGGCAACAACCCCAGGAAAATATGCTTTAGCCAAATCAGAAGAGATCCCAAATCGTGAGGGGGGGGGAAAGGGGATAAAAAGAGGTTCAGAAAGAAAGAAAAAAAAATTAAAAAAAAGAAAACCAATAAAGAAAAAGTATAAAAAGGAAAAAATATATATATATATTAGATAAACTAGTTAAAAAATGTTAAAAAAGAAAAGGGTAAAAGTTAAAAAAAATAGCAGAAGAGGAAAAAAAAATTGAAAAAGGAAAAAAAAAATTAAATTAACTGCAAGGCTAAAGAATCATGGGGAGAAAGCCATGAGTTCCGTGCTTTGCTTTCTCCTCCTCTGGATTTCCGCCGCTCTCCTTGGTATTGAAACTACACTCCTTGGTAGGTGAACTTGGTCCTGGCTGGGTTTCTTGCTGATCTTCTGGGTGAGGGGCCTGTTGTAATGATTCTCAAGCGTCTTTGCCCCAAGCAGAGTTGTACCGCCCTTACCTGGGCTGGGCTGAGTAATCCGCTGGGGTTTGCTTTTGGGAGCTTTTGTTCCCTGAGCGCTTTCTTTAGAGTTCCGGAGGGCGGGAATGAAGATGGCGCCCTCCCAGTCTCCGGCCCGGAGGAGCCGAGAGCCCGGGGCCCCACTCCTCAGTGCGCCCCCAGAGAACAGCGCCCAATGACTCCCGCCACCCTGGCCTCCGGCCACGCTCCAAGCTGACCGAGCCTGCGACCTGTTCAAGGTAACCCCGAGCTGAGAATCACTCCTCGGCTCTGTCTCTGTAGCCGGCTTCCCTGTTCTAATACCTGTGAGCTCTGACACTCAGACACCCTGATCTTTCTGTGACCCTGCGGGACCTGAGGCCACGCTGACCCGCTGCGGGCTTCACCCCGGTTAAGCCTCTGGAGCGATGTCCCTCAGCGGAACAGACTTTTAAATTTCCCGATTTTTTGCTCCGTTGCTCCACCGCTTGCTGGGAGCTGGCCCCTCCCCCCGCGGTCTATCTTCCTGTCGCTTTGGATTCACTTCTCCGCCAGTCCTACCTTTCAGAAAGTGGTTGATTTTCTGTTTCTAGAGTTGCTGTTCTTCTTCTCTTCGATCTCCCGTTGGATTTGTAGGTGTTTGTAATCTTTAGATATGCTATCTAGCTGATCTCCCGCTACCTGAAGTAGTCTCAGCCTGCTACTTCTCCCCCATATTGACTCCTCTCCCCGTCAAAAGCTTATTTTAAATGATCCTGGTTTCAGAATGCTTTTCATCATTTATAATTGACTAACATGAGGGAATGTCCTTTGTTTGGGCACTGTTTCGCCATGTCATTCCTGCGTCATTTCTTTTGTTTCCCAAACCCTAGAACTCATCAATTCTAACATGCAAGTAATTGCAACTCTCTGCCATAAAGAATTCTGCAGCTTCAACTTCTTTAGATTTCATGTATAAGTGATGTATAAGTGATGTCATGCAGTATTCATCTTTCTCTGTCTGATTTATCTTATTAGTACAATGTCTATGGACCCCAGAAGAAATCAATGCTACCAACACCTTGATCTTGAACTTCCAGGCTCTAGTACTGTGAAAATAAATTTCTGTTGCTTAAGCAAAAATAAAAATAAAAAATAAAAGTAAAAAAAAATGTACATTTATAGGTACTAGTCAGTATAGATGGAACACTGCTTCAAATCCCTATTCTGCCCCTCATTCAGCTACGTGATCTTCATCTATACTGCTCCAGAAATATGTTTATATAAGCAAGAGTTCAAAAGATTGCTCTAGAGTTAAAGAAAAACTTTTAAATGATAATTTTAAATACAGTTTGATAACACAATTTGTATTTTACTCTTATGCTTTGATCAGTAGAGGCTCCTAAGTAGGTATACTTTTGTTCTTTATGTTTCAAATTTTTATTTAAATTCTATTTAGTTAACATATAGTATAACATTGGTTTCAGAGGTAGTATTTAGTGACTCATCCCTTACATAGGACACCCAGTGCTCATCACAAGTGCCCTCCTCAATACCCATCACCCATTTAGCTCACCTCCCCTCCAGCAACCTTCACTTTGTTCTCTGTAATTAAGAGTCTCCTAGGGTTTGTATCCCTCTCTCTTATGATATGGATGGCACTGAAGTATATTATGCTGAGTGAATTAAGTCAGTCAAGGAAAGACAGATATCATATAATCTCAATCATATGTGCAATTTAAGGAATAAAAAAAGGTACACTTGCTTTTATAAGATACAGTTGTAGTGCCATAGTGCTCACACTGGAGGAAGAAGAGGAACACTTATTTATGAAACTTCTCTATTCCATAGCGTTTTTTACTTGCTAAGCAGGTAATTTCATTTCTGGAAAATTACGTTTGCCCATTGCTAAAGTGGAATTGATAATATTCACCTTGAAAAATTTTTATATTATATGTAAGTGACTGTAACTAAGACAGGTTGTCAGACAGCCTAATGCCTTGGCAAGAACATACTGAAGGAGCATTTCCTTGAACATAGACTTCAATATAATCAGAACGTCTTCCCTCCTTTTCACCACTGACTCCCCAGTATTTAGCACAACTGGTGTCATATAAAATCTATTTAACTATCATTCCTTGGATTACTTGGTTAATATCTTGACATTTAAAAACTAATTTATACTATCTTTTAATTATTGCATTAAGTTTCATTGATAGTAATTCATAGGGAGGCTTGATTTCCACTCCACTTTCAAATGGATGAGAAATCACCAGTCAAGGAAGGGGAAAAAAAGAATGATTGGGGCCAGAGCATTGAAAATATTCTGTAAAATTAGCTCTCTTCAGGGATACTAAATATTCTAGTTTGCCCAGAAGTCTACTGATATAAACTTATTTTTCAGAAGTAATTTTAAGTGAGCTTCCCTTTACTTTTAAGGATGTTGGAGTTTGGATAATAAATTATAAGACTCTAGTGCTGTTGCCTTTTGCAGAAGGAGAAAGCCCTTCTCCAGCACTGCTGGTGCTTGGGAGCTCAGGAAGTCATGGCAAGGCCCAATCTGTTGTTGACCAGCTCAGATTCTAGGATGTGTATATCAAAATCCTACTTTCCATTTTCTTCTTTTTTTGTCTCTAAATGGAATTTCTGTGAACATTTGAAGACCACTGTATGTTCCCACTAGATCTTCTCATTTTCAAAGAAGATATTACTAGTTACTTTAATTTTTTTCATTACTTCTAATTTCTAGATTTCTCATTACGTTGGGCACACTCCCCTGGATGAGCTCAAAGTCACCCATTGAAGCTCAGAATTAGGACTATCTGTCCTCTCCTTCATTATACATTTCACAACTTCGTGTTTTCTGTTTTTCTTCCTCTCTCTCTTTCTTTGTCCCTCTCCTGTCCCTGAACAAGATACAACCAACTTTCTGTCACTGAATAACTGGCAGTTGTGAGTGGTGTGAGTAACAAGGTCAGGCTGTCAAAAATTGGAATCCAAAATGTCAAACTGAAGGGTAACAGGACCTGTTTTTATCCATATTCTGTTTCTATTTTCCTGCGATCACATTGTGTTTTAGTTCTGTGAAACAATATTACCGATTTTCCTGCTATCATCACATCTAGCATTCAGCAGAGATGAACCCTGGAAAAAAAAAAAAAATGAATAATGAGGTTTTGCTAAGAAACTAAGTGTGAAATTAACCTGAATGGAAAAGGTTTGCATTCTGAAGAAACCTGAAGGAATAAGAAGCATTAAATTGCAGAGTCAGATTGACCTGCTACAGAGATAGACATTATTTGGATGCTGAGAGGATAAATCCAGAGTTGGAGGTGTCAAAATGCAGTCATTTTTGCATTTAAAGAACCCCTCACTAAATATATGATTAATTGAATAGACCCATTGAAGTTCTCATTGAAAGATGAGGTTTAAATTTGTACGGAGGTCCATGGACGTCTGCTCACTAGATTTTAAAAAGAACTATTACCTATTTAGTGCTCAGTATGTTATTGGCACTATGCTAGGCATTTTCACAATATTTAATTTTAAAATAATTTCAGTCTTGTGAAAGAATTATAAAAACAGTACAAAGAAATCCCATATGGCAATAGTTTTTGACTGGGGGTGATTTTTTGTCTTCTTCCTCAAAGATATTTGGCAATATCTGGATACATTTTTGATTATCACAATGAATGGGGGAGGGATTCACTTGCATCTGGAATCTAGTGGGTAGAGGCTAAGAATGCTGCTCAAAATCCCACAATGCACAGAATAGACCCTACAGTAAAGATATATCTGCCTCCAAATGTCAGTAGTTCTGAGGTTGACAATCCCTGCCATATGTCCTTCATTCAAATTTCCTAAACGTTAACTTCTTATAGACATAGTACAGTGATAAAACATAGGAAAAATAGGAAACTAACATTGACACATTATCACCATCTAGTATATAGACCATATTTATGTTTTTCCAATTATTACACTAATATATATATTTTTTTAATTCAGAATCTAACATAGGATCTTGGATTTAGTTAAAACGTCTCCTTAGTCTCCTTTAATCCTACATGACCTTGAAATTTTCGAAGAGCATTGGCTGGACATTGGGTAACGTCACCTTCAATTTTGTAGAATTTTTTAATTTTATGATTAAGGTTGTGTCATTTTGATGGGCATACACAAAAATGATGTGTCTATGTTAGTGAATCACAGCAAGAATCAGATGACATAGATTTGTTCCGTTAGTGGTGTTGTTAACTTTGATCACTTGATTAAGATGATGTCTTCTAGCTTTCTTCATTGTACTGTTATTATTTTCCCCTTTGTAATTAATAAGCATCCCATTAAAGTCACCTACAGATTATGCAAATATCCTATATCTCATCCCATATTTGTCCATTAATTTTAGTATTCGTTAATGATTCTTACCTAAAGAAAAATGTTGTTATTTTAGAATTTGAGCAATGGTGTTTTCTCATTTCCATTATTTTAAAAAAATTATTTATTGGTTCGAATTCTCTTGTAAAGAAGAGATTTCCCTTGTGCTCCACATATTTGCTTACTCAGTTATTCATTGATTCCAACATAGACCCAAAAGGTTCTATTTTTTCATAGAGTTATACTCCATTACTATCATCATCGTCCTACTTATTATTATTGTTACTATTATTATTTTGCTCTATTGTTGTTATTGTTGTTGTTATATTTGGCCATTGAGAACCACTTTGAGTTGTCTTTTATGTCTTTTTTAAATGTTTTTAAGTTTTGAGAACTTCCTTCCTTTCTGAGACTACCAGATATCTCAGGCTCATCTTGCACATTCTCTGCCCCAACTCTGGAATCATCCATTTCTCCAAGGAGTCCTAGCCCCTTTTATTTTAGAAAAATACTTGGAAATCAAGGCGTGGCAGTGAGTGTGCACACTAGTACTGGGGTATTATTGCTTCTAATTCCTCTCAGTACACAGAAGTAGAAAATATAGATATGCGTATACACATCTACATTTCTATATCTGTCAGTGTGTATGTGTAAGAACACATATTTAATACATAGACCTCCAATTTCAACCCAACTCCAAGGTTCTATCCTTTTCAAATATTTGTAGCTTTTTTCCCTGACAGTGAGAAATATGGCTTTCATTATTTCCAAAATTATTGATTAGCCCCATCGTAAAATATAAATATTGTTAGCATTGTTAGTACTCATCAATGTGAAAACACACCTATTAACTAATAGAAAATATCTGTGTACAGTTTTAATTTTTTTTTGGTCTGTGGTCTTAGATTATATGACAAGAATATTTTGTTCTGATGTTCCCTTTAATTATTTACCTCTTCTCATTACTGTTAGACTGTTCATTTGTAATACAATTTTTATATCCATTTGTTTCTATTGCCATTATCTTTGGTTTCCCTCTTTTTTATTGCCCATTTTAGATATTTAAAAAGATCATAGAAAAATGTAAAAAGGTAGAATAAAAAAGCTGTATTCAGAGAAGTATCACTCTTTACCCCCAGCCCTTCTACCCCCAAGCCATTTGCCCATTCTTCCCACTCTGTTTCCATTCACTTCTGGAGATAAACAATCTTATTGACTCCTGCTTTATCCTTCCTGTGGTTGTTTTCACACAAATGGACAGATACATGAATATTTTCTTAAGCCCTCTTATTTTTTGCCTGAAAGAGACCATAATGTAGCAATCCTTTGGACCTGAACGTACTGTTTGACTTAATATTTTTAAAAGTCCTTTGAAATATTAGAAGTAAAGTTACCTAAGAAGCCTGAAAATGATTTACCAAGAGATTCTTATCATTGTTCTTGGTCAGTATCTTACATGTGACAGGTTCACAATCTCTGTAGAATTATATTTAATGTTAAAAGTTGTATTTTTCCAAAATGTTCATTGACATTAGTTATGTAATTTCTTTAAAGTCTTTATTGATTGTCCGGCACACAAAATAAAATACAAATTCATTAGCCTGACATAAAAGCTCTTTATGTTTTGACTAATTATCTGGCCTCATTACTTGCCACTACCCTTCACAATCTCAATTCTTGAATATTCCTTGCATACACTCTAAGCTAAAGTCACACGAGCCACAGTATAACACAGTCTTCCAAACACACACATTCCTTTCATGCCTAATGAATTTTCACAAGCAGATTCTTCACTGATTAGTGAGGGATCCATTTGGAAAAGTTCTTGGCTCTTAAGATAGGTAGATATCAACTCCTATGTGACAAATATGCTCTTTTCCTAAGAACGAATGAGGTTTATTCTTCTTCATCCTACAACTGCAATGTGTACATATTTTTGTCATTCTATATTGGAATTTTCTGTCACTCGCCCTTGAGAGTAACCTCTTTGCAAACACAGTCCAAGTCATAGTTATTTCATGAATACCTAAGAGATTCAATACTAACAAAAATGAACACCTTTAGTGATGATAAAATAATTAACATGATTCCAAACTCTAAATCTGAGGATAACTTTTGATAAAGCTTTCTTTATTTTTTTAAATAAAAGGCTGTTTAGGGCACCTGGGTGGCTCAGTGGGTTAAGCCTCTGCTTTCAACTCAGGTCATGATCTCAGGGTCCTGGGATCGAGTCCCGCATCAGGCTCTCTGTTTGGCATAGAGCCTGCTTCCTCCTCTCTCTCTGCCTGCCTCTCTGCTTACTTGTGATCTCTCTGTGTCAAATAAATAAATAAATAAATAAATAAATAAATAAATAAATAACTTTAAAAAATAAATAAATAGATAAATAAATAAAAGGCTATTTATAAATTCATTCCTACTATACTACTCATTCTGTGTTTTAGACAAAAACAAAATTTAAGGATCGCATTTGTTTTTAGCACAAATGTATTTTGCAATATTAATTTAATTATATTTTGGCTTTTAAGATTTTAAAATTCTACTTTCAAATGATCTAGTGTTAACTGGTTTTGATTCTTAAGCGGCATACATCTTGCACCTTTCTGGTAGCAACTCTTGATATGCACTGGGTAAGTACCCTTTGTTCCCCACAGTCTTTTGCTTTTTATAGGGTGAACCAAACTCCTCTTCAGAGGTGTGTATGTAACCTGGGGCTGTTCAATAAGGTCATGGCATACCCCTTCTTACTGTAATTGGTTCTAGAATAAGCAAGTAATATACTCAATTAATGAATCATTGAACATTATATCAAAAACTAATGATGTATTATACCTTGGCTAATTGAATTTAAAAAAAGAAGAGAGAGTAAGTGCATGACTCACTTAGTGCCAATAAGAATCAACATAGCTAGTGCTTTTGCAGAAATGCTAAGAAAATAAAATTGACTCATGGTGATGAGGTTTTTGTGAGGACTGAATATAAACCTAAAGCTCTTGGCAGGTATCTTGTCCTGAAAAGAATGGAAAGAAACTTCATGGATTTAAAACAAAACAAAACAGGGCGCCTGGGTGGCTCAGTGGGTTAAGCCGCTGCCTTCGGCTCAGGTCATGATCTCAGGGTCCTGGGATCGAGTCCCGCATCGGGCTCTCTGCTCGGCAGGGAGCCTGCTTCCCTCTCTCCCTCTCTCTCTGCCTGCCTCTCTGTCTACTTGTGATCTCTTTCTGTCAAATAAATAAATAAAATCTTTAAAACAAACAAACAAACAAACAAAAAGAGCCAAAAATGTAAGACAAAATTCTGATGTTAATAACCAAACCCTTGAAACCAGCTCAACTACTGGACTTTGCAGTTATGAAGTTCTCTTCTAGGTGAAACCAATGAGAAAGTTGTTGGTAAAGACAGAGAGAGAAATCTAGTCAGCAAAATGTCTAAAGCAAGAGATGGCAACTTCTTTTTTTTTTCTGTAAAGGGCCAGATAATAAAATTTTAGGCTTTGTGAATGATGAGATCTGTGTGACAACTACTCAACTCTATTATTCTAATGTGAAAATAGTCATAGACAACACATAACTGTGTAATTGTGTTCTAACAACATTTTATTTATGGACATTGAAATGTGAATTCCATATAATTGTCATGTGTCTCCAATATTATTCTTGTTTTGATCCTTTCTAATCCCTTTAAAATTATATATATATAAAATTAGCTCATAGGGCATACAGTTATAGGCAGTAGGAAGTGTTTGGTTTATGGGCCACAGTTGGCCAACTGTTGTTCTAGAGTGATGTGAAACATTATATGAGATACTAGGAGAGAGAACCTCTCTCTTTTTTATAGACCATGTTTCTGATTTATAGGATTCCCCTTCAAACAAAGGCATTGGAAAAATAGTACAGGTATGATAATGTGGATAGATAATATTAAGCATAATATATGTGTATTCAGAAGGAAAACATACTACAGTCAAAGGAAAACATATTCATATAGGTCAGTCAAAATGAGTTAAAATGTTACATTAGGAGTACATTTTATAGGTAAATCAGTCCTATCATAGATTGATCTCATTAGTAGCTCAACTTCTTTTCATTTTACTGTAATCATGCTATTAGCCATATGATTTTATCAACAAACAATAAATTATCAGACACAAGAGTAAGCTGAACCAAGATCGGAGGCATCTGACCATCCAGATGCTTGAGCAATAAGAGATTATGTTTTGTTATGATACAGATTTTTTGTGGCTATCTCATATGCAGCACTATTTTTGCAAATATCAATTGATACAAAACCTTATGGAATGGCAAGCAAAATCGGACTGAAAAAGAAAAACTTCACAGCTGTGAAACATTGTCCTTTCTTGTAGCTATGAAAACGAGATGAGCCAAAAATATTGTGTATGTATCACTAAGAAGAGTGAAGATTTAGGTACAGGTTGAACACAGATGCCCAGATATCTCAGGCACTGTTCAAATATCTCAGTACAAGAACTCCACCTTATAGTAAAGAAAGATCTTATTAAGCAAAGAGCCACATAGACATGAAAACAAATAATAGGAGAGGAACAGCATGTGGTCTCAAAAACTACACACTGTGGGAAGGCATGGAAAAAGAAATTTGTGTTACGAAAGAATGAGATCTTGAGAAGGGTTTGAGTTTAGAATAAAATGGTGACAGTGAGTTTAAATATTCAAGAGCTTCTGGATACGGTGTAGAGAGTTTGTATCTCCCACTTCCTTTGGTTAAAACCCATGTCAATATTAAGTCATGCAACTGCCAAACATTCATAGTTGCCTGTGCCATTTGATGGCAAAGTGATCTGGAAGTAGCCTGGGACTGGATCACCAGAAAGACTCATTCTCTCAGTTATCTGTATAAGATATCAGGGGAAACTAGCAGCTGTCTGTTTAGATGTTCCTCCTGGCCCAGGACCTTAAACTTTCTGGGAATGGAGGGTGGATATAGGAGTAGAACAACAATGATAATATCACTAATAATAATAATAATAATAATGCCACATTTACTTAGTTCATTTTCCAGGCACAGTGAGTGCTAAGAAATTTACCTGCATTATATGAGTAAGCCATCCAAGCATACTAGGTATTGTTATTTTTCTCATTCATTCATGGATAATGAAAGTAAACCTTAAGGAGGAGGTCAAGCCATTTATCTAAGGTCACAGAGCTAATACATGAGGGGGGAGTGTCTTTGATAAAGTTTGAGTTTAAGTTTTAGTATTGGCGGAGCAGAGGAGGTGATCCATAATTTTAGTGGCCAGAGAAGTTGTTAAACAGAGATGCTTGTTCTGGGTATTCTAGAGTGTAAGAAGAGTGCCAGGTATCAGCAGGTCTATCAGGGAAAAGAAGAAAGCCATTCCTGGAGAAAAGGACAACCTTTCCCAAAACACCAAGGCATGTGCTTCTAAAGTGTAAGAAGTTTGAGATGAATTGAAAATATGGTGTAAGGTGGCAGTGGTAGTGGATTCTATCGGTGAACAGGTAAGAGAAGATAGTGGAGACCATTTTCTGCTATATTATAAAGTCTGAGTTTCATTTTATAGGACCTAGGTGATCTTGGAATGATCTTAGACTGGAAAATGATATTGTCAGATTCAGAATTTAGAATGTGTGCTTGCTCTGACTTTGTAGTGAATAACCTGGAAATGAGTGAGACCAGTTTTACTTCAACACATTAGGCATAGAATCCATTCAATCCATAGAATCCATCCAAAGTATCTGTAAGTATATTCAACAATATTCTATTGATACAGTGGCAGTTTGAAGTACCCTAATAAAGCGAGTTAAAAGATATTCATTAGACTCAAAGATTAGTGTAAAGAAACATGGCATTAAACTTTGGAACTATGAGAAAAAGGGAAAAATCCACCATTTACCTCTGCACTCAAACTAGCTTTAGAGATACAGCCTTTTCTTTCTAAAATTTGAGGAATAACCACCATGTAAAATCTAACAAAAAGATGCAATTGTCTTGGGTGAATTCTGGACATTTTTTTTTTTAAGATTTATCTATTTATCTGAGAGAAAGAGAGAGAGAGTGGGGGGAAGGGCAGAGGGAGAGGTACAAGCAGACTAGTCACTGGGTATGGACCCCCACATGGAGCTCAGTTTCAGGATTCTGAGATCATGACCTGTGTTGAAATCAAGAGTTGCATGCTCAAATGACTGAACCACCCAGGCACCTTGGACTATTTTAAATGCTTCAAATTTCAAAAGTCTTCACTTTCCCCTTTCATAACTATAATAAAAATCAAATAACTTCTTATTTTTTATTTCCATTCTAATAATTAATCTTCTCAATATTCTTCTTCCCTGAGGAGCCCTTAGAGGTACCTAGGTTTCCCTTAGAAATTAAAACCACCAGAACCTAGTTTTAAATATAAAATTAGGACCATTTTACAAATCTTGCTTTTATAATAAAACGAGATGAGGTTACACACGTGTGTACATACACACAAGTCTCTTTGGAGTTTAATTAAAATACATCAGTAGAACAAGAAATCATCAAATGTTGATGTATCTACCTAGGTAGCTTCTACTTCTGCTAGATTCTTGGTGCTAATAATGTACCTTAAGGACTTAGAAGAGATTTCTTAGCCTTACTAAGCATCAGCCTCCTTATCTAAAACATGGGGTAAGTCTATTTCCTAGAGGGCTCCCTGCAGGGACAGGACTTAAATTGAAATGTGAAGGCTGAGAAGAGATCTGTTGTAGGTGGAGTTGGTGGAACAGTGTTCCAGATGAAGTGACAGCAGGTGTCAAAACTGAAAGGTGTCGGGACTATGGATAGGCTAGCATGGCTAGAGTCCAGTGAATGAGGGGCCTGCTGCAATAATAATTCAATCCATGCCATAAGGCAAATGAGAACCTGACAAGAGGCCACCAGGGGTCAAGTGGGAGAGATTGAATTGAATGTTAAGTGGAGTCAGAATATATTGAAGAGTCAAGCATACTGTGAAATATCGTGATCTATATTTTTAAGAAGTTTTGGAAATAGGTAGTGGTGACAGTTACCTGATATTGTGAATGCAACCAATGATACACAAAATTATACATTTAAAAATGGTTAAAATTGTAAATTTATGTTATGCATGTTTTACCAAAATTCTAAAAACCTGAGAAAAAAAAAGACATCTGTGCTTGGAATGTGGGGGACTCATTTAAAAGAGGAGGAAGAGTATCAAGGAATGGACAAATTTAAAAGGAGGAAGAGAATCAAAGAATGCAGTTAAAATGTAAAAAGCTCTTCAATCAGTCCTCTTAAACACCACAATGTGTTAGGAATTATTTCCACATACAAATCAAGACCCAGAGATGTTCTGAAGCAGAGCTGGGAAAGAAGTTTTCTTATTAGCACTAAGTTAAGAAATTCATCCCCTTCTACTGCCTCATTGCTCAATTTTGATGTTTAAATAAGCTTTGCTTTTCATTCCAAAGGCTCTCACATAGAGGTTTTTCCCAGCTATGCATGAGAATTCACATTGATAGAAATATTAATAATACTTTTATTATAATAGAGCAATTATAACATATATAGCAATAATTACAGTACATGCATTAAAATAGTCATCATATAATCTGAAATTTCTGACAGAAAAGACAATTAAGATATTTTCCTACTTAAGTTTTAGTTATTCCACTATTTGTCACATTGACTATTAGGTGGATACATTTTGATTTTTGTAGATTAAATAACACTACAGACAATGAGTTTTAAAAGAGGATTTGCCCAAAAAAAAAAAATCTGTAAATTAGAAAAAGATCTATTGCATGGGATTTGCGTCAGCCTCATTATTCTTTTTCCAAACTCTTATAGTAAGTAAAAAGAAGTCTTTATACTTAAAGCCTCATAATAGAAGATCTGTAATGATAAGTACAATCAGAGGAAAACTCTACTAGAACTGAAGTACCTTTGACAATGCTTAATCACATTGGGCAATTGAATGTATTTGTCCAGAGAGAATGAATTCCAATGACTAAGATTGAGGCATTTTGATATCATAAAAGAACCCCACAAACTCCCTGATCCATTAAAATAGAATTGTCTTCAATTTGCAATAATAATTTCCATAATTGGACCATGAAAGTAGAAGAAGGGCAATGCAGTATTAGAATAATTTTGATAGGAGCTTATGATATCTCCATAGTGTAAAAATATGTTCAATATTTATCTCTGAGCGCCTAGAAGAAATTTTAGCACTTGCACAGATCAGAATAATTATCAATCTCACACAATAATTACTTTGTATTAAAAAAAAAAACTACCTCCACAACTTTAATTCTGAAATGTTTCTTTCAACAAGATCCATTGATTATGGTCATCTATGTGCAATTGTCTCCACACACATTTGTAGGTTTCATCTGTGGTATCCATTGTGTTTCAGAAAGATGAATAAGCTGAAATTTTAGCATGGCGAGAAAAGGGGATAATAGTTTTAGAGTACTAAAGTCTTGGTTGTGCCATTTACTAATTCTACAACCTTATAAAAATCCTGCAAATTTACTCAATATAAATTTCTTCATCTGTAAAAACTAGCATATCATTTATCTTGCATGGCTATCATAAAAATTTCTCAAGGTAGTTCATATAAAGCATGTGGCACAGATCCCGGATCGTAATATATGCACTTTAGGGTAATCTACATCCTCTGTGTTGGCACAGAGGTAGTGACACTTGAACATTTTCAAATTGGTAGGCCTCCTGAAGATATATTGCACTTCATGCATACCCATGCATTGCTTACCTGCCAACAAATATTTCTTGGAACTCCTCTGTATGTTAGACCATTATTTAGATATGGGGAAAATATCATCAAACAATAAAATGTCCCCAATTTCCACAAGTTTACATTCTAGTGTGCAGGATAATGAGCTAGTGGTTGATTATCATCAGTATATATTTTTATGGTAATTAGCTTGTTCCAGGGATTGATCTAGACATTTAATGTGCACTAACTCATTGAATGCTACAAACAGCCTTCTGCAGGAGGTACTATTATTGCCATCTCTGAGGTAGAGAAGTATCCCATAAGCTTCCCACATTGGTATATGGCAGAACTGGGGTTCAAATACTGTCAGTTAGTTTTTCAAACACTATCTTTTACTGCTACTTCTTTGGACATGGAAAGAATTTAGGTTGGGTGTTTAGTGGCACAGACAAGTAGGGAATTTGACAGATGCCTGTCATTCACCACAAGCAATTGGATGCTATTCAGGCTGTAATGGGAAGGTATTAGAAGGTTTTAAGCAAGAGCCTGATGAAAACATTCTTATGTTTTATAAATTCAATCTAACGGTAATGAAGGATTGTTCAGGGAGAGGTGGTGAGGAACAATGAAGGAAGTTCAGACATGATTTTAGAAGTCCTGGTGACAGCGATGAGAGCTGAAATATAACAGTGATGTTACAGACAGGGAGAATTTGTTGATGTGGATCCATTTGGATGGTTATATAGAGAACCTGCTGATAGGTTGAATGTGGAAGGAAAAGAGGGATCAAATTGACTATATTTTTGTTTTGAGCAGCTTCACAGAAGGTGGTATTGTGACTCACAGTGGAAAAATGACCCGGGTGATATAGCAAACAAGAGTTTTCTATCAGATTTGTAGAGTTTGATGTGGGTATCAAGATTCCACTTGAACACACAAATCGGGAACACAGTGAAACGTTAATGGTTAGTGATACAAATATGAATGTATTGTCATATAACTGTGTTTAAAAATATGAGATCAAATAAATATTTATAGTGAGAAAATACAAAGAAAAAGAAGACAATTCGGAGCCAAACTCTCAAGGTTTGGAAATACTTATGGATTGAATCAAATAGAGTGGATACAGCAGAAGAGACTGGAGAAAGGATGGCTAGAGAGGTCAGAGAAAACCAAAGGAAGCAGAGAGAAGGGAAGCCAGAAGGACAGATGTACCATTTCACTGTCCTAATGGTCACCTTGACAAGGGGGATATTCTTATCACTCACAGTTTGTAGATAAAGAAAGGGAAGCTCTACATGGTTAAAGCTTGCCCAATGTCACATGTAGGGGGATATGATTTACCTTTTAGGCATGCTTTTATCTTTAATTTATAAAATATGTATATGAATATATAGGCAAGATGTACATATGAATAGATTATACCTTGTTTATACAGCATAACATTATTAATAGAGTATATTTAGGTACTAAATATGTTCATATATTTGTATATATATTCATATATATATGTATATATATATATGCTCCTTGTTAACTATACAAATAATACTAGTAATAATACTCTAATCAAGATGTATACAAAGTATTTGCAGATGCTAATGAGGAAATTAATATTAATGGATTTCCTTAAAATAACACAGAAAAGGTAAAATTTTCCTTGAAACCTAACAAATAACCAGGAATTCCTCAGAGTGACAGAAATGGCAAGAAGAAGTGGCAAGCATTCTAGGCAGAGAACTAGCAGAAGTTTAACAAAGTCACCATGGAGAAAGTACATTGTATTAAGGTTTTGTGGTGTCTGTGTTTTGAGGTTTTCTTCCTGGAGTATTTGTACAATAGGAGCAGAAAACAGTGGCTGTGGAAAAGACTTGAAAGAAACATGACTCCAGATTTTTTTTTTTTAATACAAATGAGTTTGCACTGTAACTTGTAAGCACAATAGAGAAACTTCGGCTTACAAACCAAAGTAGCATGTTAGACTTAACCAGGAGGAAAATAATGCTGATTTCAGGAATAAATAAAGTACTGCTGTTGGCTCAGCACTCTCTTTGAGGAAAAACCTGACTTCACTCTTAACTGGTTCTGATGGTCATCATCCCTTCTTCACTTTGTCCAGAGGAGTAGATAACTGGCTCAAATTGAGATGTTTGTAGTGCCCTAACCCCCTGGGCCCAGTGGTCAAGCAATGGACCATCCACATCCTTCTCTAGTATAGCAGATAGCTCCCGGGAGAATAAAGCTCTATTAACTACGACCACAAAATTGAGACCACAAGAAGCTAGAACTGCCAAGGAATAGATCCCAAGTCTGAAAGTGTGCAGAGACAAAGGCCTGTGCCATCATTCTGGATCTAGCCATTCCTAGGACACTTTCCTCACCTGGACTTCACAGCTAAATATACAGTTAGCTTCCTTTTATCCCAGAGTACATTTGGGTCCCATCTACTAGACCATAATGGAAAAGCCTGGGAACATACATCACAAGGTAATTACATCACAAATCCTGGTACAAAATGAGGAGGATAAACTGTGGAAATAAAAAATGTAATACCAAAGGGATAGATTTGAGACCTTTTGGAAAAAACAGGTGTTCAACTTAATTTAATACAAAGAACATGGGCGTATTTAGAATTACTGTGTTGTTGAAAATAGAATGGTTGTTGATATAACCACCCATAGGTAAGCATGCCATACCTCTGGTATGACAAAAGTGGAGCAGTGAGATGAAGAAATGGTTTCTTTAAGGGTTTAAAAGTGAGTATTGTCTGGTGTTCACAGACTCTGAAGGGTGTGTAGGGGAAGGCATAAGTCTAACCAATGAAAAGGCAGAAACAATGGTATTGCAGTGCAGAGCAATGTCTGGGCTAGACTGCACATTTGGAAATTGTTAGCAATTGATCTGAGAGCCAGGAGGGTTTGCAGATATTTTTAGAGAGAGAAAGAAAGAACAATGCAATGAAAGAGTCATACAACACTATTACATGCTCTTCAAAACAGAGTTTAATTCTCTTCATTGGTGAGTGCTCCCACAGTGGCACACTGTGGTTCATGAACAAGTGAGTAATTGTGCAAGATGCAGAGCCAGGCATGTCATTTGCAGTGCCCTTAAAGCCTCCCCATATACTCTGAGATGGGTTTCTATTTCTAGCTCCATTTTACAAGTGAGGGGAGTAATAAGATCATTTACAGTCTAAAATTAATAAAACTCTAGAGTTTATGATTCTGTATCCAGATCTGTGTGTGTATGTATAATAAAAAAAATCAAAAAGAGTTCTGCACCAAAAATTCTTAAATATGTATCTTTACATTTTAAAACTATATGATTTAAAAAATTTATTTAAATTCAATTAGCCAAAGTATAGTACATCATTAGTTTTTGATATAATGTTCAATGATTCATCAACTGCATAGAACACCCAGTGTTTGTCATAGAACACCCAATGCTTGTCACATCACGTGTCCTCCTTAATGCCCATCACCCAGGTACCCCCTCCCCTACCCCACCCACCTCCCTTTCCACTGAAGTCAAGAGTCTTATAGGGTTTGTCTCCTTCTCTGATTTCTTCCCATTCAATTTCCACACCCCCACTCTATTGTCCTCTATACCATTAAATAAATAAATAACAAAATAAAACTATATGATTATTTTAAGGTTTGTTTATTTTTTTAACATACACAAGTGCATAAAGTCCTACAGAGACAGTTTGGCTGTCCCAGTGTCAAATAGAGATCAGTCAGGCAAAGATCAGCCTTAATCTTTACTGCTGAGCCATTGTGATTTACTAGCAGTGTTGTTTCATACTCTGTGCTCTTAGAAGAAGACTCAACTTCATTTTCTCAGAGCCTGTTCAAAGCATTAGCTAAAATAATTTTTGCCAAAAATATGAAGATTTAGTATATGTTCAAAAATAATTGATTTTAAAGTAGTTATGAAAGAAAATTATTTGTCACTATGACTAACTAAGTTATCATGAAAGAAATGGACACAGTGCAAACCTGCATTGGCATTAAATAAATTAATTCTTAGTTCAGGGGCTTTAGTTCATTGTTCTTATATGCTTTTGTTTAAATGCATTTGTATGTACTAGAGAATATAATGGTCCATGTTTAAAAATCAATCAATAAGTAAGTAACCAGCATATCTAATTTAGTCCAAAAAGATTACTTTAATGTACTCTTTTTAGAGTGTAAGCTTTAACAAATATCTTTCTTTTCCTTTATTTTTCTAGTCCTGGAACATCTCACTTTAGGATCAATGAATCATATTAATTAATACAATGTAAGCAAACAAATGCACTGTAGATTGTAAATAACCAAGTTGATAATCATTAACTACTTAATAATGCCTAAGTGTTTTCCAAATATATGATGCAATTTAAAATTTAAATAAGAACAGTACGTTAAGAAAGACGGGAAATGGATGTTTGCCTTTTTCCCTATTGGATATATCACACTCCATTAGAAAAGTGACCATGAACTCATTTATTCCTTTAAGACTCTTCTCAGAAGGCTTCATTATTTTATTTCATTTCTTAATTGATATCAGTGTAGGTTAAATGTGCTGTGGGCTTAAGTTTGACTCAGGAGAAAAAGAGCCTAATTTATTAATGAGGATTTGACTCACACTAGCTGTGTTACCTTGACCAATTCATTGCATTTTGATGGCCTTCATTTCTTCAAGTGTAAATTTGGAATATCAATCCTTTCCCCATTTCCTCATACTTTTGATGTAGAAACCAAAGGGTAGAAGCATGGCCACTGTTAATGTACCTCCAAAACCTTCACATTTTTCATCTTTGTGTATTTAAGGAAAGCTACCAGAAATTTCTAGGATGGAATCTGACTGGTCCCTAGAACAAGGAAGCAGCAAATGACTACTTTTCAGGTAAATGTTACTGTCTGCTTTGCACGTGCAGAAATTTGCTCCTTTGGTGGCATTTATTCTGTCAGTAGCTACTTATATTCAGAAGACTGAGGAATAAGCCAGCATGAGAACATTTTAATTTATAATAAATGTTAGCCTCTTAGAAATTGTCATTATTAGGCATCCGCACTTTGAAATAGCTCACAAGCCACATATATCATCAGAGAGCTACATATCAATTACAGAATTGGTGCAAAAGGAGGGTCTGAAGGGATGTTTCATCCTGATGAACTATTGCAAACATACTCATTTCAGGGTGCTGGGATGTTTGGGTCAAGCTAATCCTATCTCAGACAAAGTACTAAAGACATACATGCATTTTCCTGTTCTCTGCCTTCTCCTTTTCATAAGATTCAGGCAAAACTTCCCTCTTTCTTTAGGGTATTTTCTTAGGAAATGCCTGTTACCACTTTTCATCATCCTACTTGAAACAAAGTTTTCTCTAATTCACCCCTGCTTCAGCAGACAAACTACATAGATGATTCACCTTTTCATTAATTTGGGTAATGTAATGAAAACTCATTTTATTTCTACACAGAGACATACTACTTTAAAACAAATAAGCACTCTCAACTAAATTGGGCTTACTATTTTTAGTATTCCTATTATTTATTTAATCTACTCACTCCATTCCATTTTAGGTATTTTACAAAATTTTCTTATTTCATTTTTACAGACTTCAAGAAGAGAAAACTGAATATTAGAGAAGCTGAATGATTTTTTTTCAAGGTTACATAGCGAGTAAGCCAGGACATTGTTAGAGATGAGAGTTGCTTCTAAGTTAAGGACAGAGTTTTAACTCTGTTATTTAAATATAATAAAAAGTCAGTATCATTTGATAATATCTCTGAGAGTGTTTGGAACTATGGTTTAAATACAAAATAGTCATCATATCTTCCTGATAAAAATAACATCATATCACCCAGATAGATTTGAAATCATTCCCATGGTATGTTATTTGCTTCAAATGCTTACAGCAAAGGGTATGCTTGATCTTCTTTGTTATAATTGATCCCAAATTGTTGACTACTATCCTCATGGAGGGGTGGTATAGTCAATGGGCAGAGCAGAGTTTTGTAGTAAGATAAACTTGTCTCATAGCTTACTTACTTGCTGTGTGAGCTTTGGTAGATTATGCAACCCCTTTGTTTCAATATTGGCAAAATAGCAAGTTGACTATTCATTCATACACTTTCACTGTTAAACACGGGAGTCCAAAAGAAGATAAAAAAATAAAAATAAATGTAAAATACAGGTTGTAGCTCTCATGGAGAGAATAATTTCAGGAGGCAATCATAATAATTAAATAAAACTATGCTGTTACAAGGAACTAGAACAAAAACAGTGCTGTGCTCTTGATAGCCTAGGTAATGGCTTTCTGGCCAGAAAAATAAATCCCGATTTCTAGTGTTTGCTGATTCCCATGGTATAAACCCTCCCACCAAGGCCAATGTAAGCAGGTTACCACCACCACTGAGTGTTCAACAGGAAGGGTTTTCCTATCAACAAACTTCTGTGAGCTTCGACAGGATCGACTGATTTAGCACATATAAATTGCCTAACAGAATTTTATTTTTGCAGAACAAATTTCTGAAAACACCAGTGCCGTTTTATTCCACATGTTTACTGAATACATTGCTTGACTCCATTTAATAGGTTTAAGATCTATACAAGGGCTAAAAGAAATGTTTTCCATCTCCATCAGGAGTCCTTCACAGAACTGTGATTTAAATTACACAGTCAGGGCGCCTGGGTGGCTCAGTGGGTTAAGCCGCTGCCTTTGGCTCAGGTCATGATCTCAGGGTCCTGGGATCGAGTCCCACATCGGGCTCTCTGCTCAGCAAGAAGCCTGCTTCCCTCTCTCTCTCTCTCTCTGCCTGCCTCTCCATCTACTTGTGATCTCTCTCTGTCAAATAAATAAATAAAATCTTTAAAAAAAATAATAAAAAAATAAATTACACAGTCAAACATCTGTATTTATGCTTCAGGAATCAGAATATAGAATTTTAAAAGTCTCAGGAACAAAGATTAATATACATGCTGTGATGGATATATGGAATAAAATGGTTATCTGCAGGGCATTAATTTTCTCCTAATATTATGGTCCTCTCTTAAGAATATATAAAATCAACATTCTCCCAGACCTTAGTATTGAAATTTTCATCTATCCTTTGCCATCTTACCTCTTTTTTTTTTCACTTATTTTTCTCAATATCCTTTTCAAATTCATTATAATGTCATTCTTCATATTCTCCTCAGATTTCCATCAAACTCTTAGGTTTCACTTTTTTCTCCCTTATCTTAAATTATAGCTGTTTCTTCTCCTTTTTTTCTTTTATTAATTTGTTTTTTAGAGAATATTTTCTAGCTTCTGCTTTACTTTAGGTTTGGAGGCAGTAACTACAATATAATTTGCATATAAGAAAATACATAGATCTTAGACATACAGTTTGTTGAATGCTGACAAATGTGTACATGGTTTTGAGATTATATGTTGTGTTGCTTTTATCAGTGGTTTACTCTTTATAACTGCTGTATATCATAATTTGATTATGTATTCTCTTATTGATGCACATTTGTGTTGTTTTCAGCTTGGGTTAACTAAGAATAATGCTTCCATGGACATTCTTTTTTTTTTTTTTTTTGTAGGTTAGCTCTATTTTTTTATTTTTTTTTATTTTTTTTTACATTCTTTTTTTAAAAGACTTTATTTATTTATTTGACAAAGAGAGACCGAGAGAGAGAGAGAGAGAGAGAGAGAGAGAGACAGAGAGGAAATAAAAGCAAAGGGAGTAAGAGAGGGAGAAGCAGGCTTCCCGCTGAGCAGGAATCCCAATGCAGGACTCAATCCTGGGCTCTGGGATCATGCCCTGAGCCTAAGGCAGAGGCTTAACGACTGAGCCACCAAGGCGCCCCTTCCACAGACACTCTAATTCAAATCTTATCTGGGATGTATGCTTGTTCACCTTGGGGTGAAATTGATGAATTAGAGGCTAGATGTATAAATAATGTTGTAAGAAACTGCCAAAATATTTTCCAAAATGACTATGACATTTTCACTCCTATCAACAATGTGTGAGAGTCCTAGTCATTCCACATCATCACCACATTTGGTGTTTTCCGTTTTCTGGCTTTTTCATTTTAGCCATTCCATTGGGCACACAGTGTGGTATCTCACTGTGGTTTTAAGTAGCATTTTTTTAGAATTAGTTTCAGAGGTAGAATTTAGTGATTTATCAGTTTCATTCAACACCCAGTGCTCATTACATCCAGTGCCCTCCTTAATGCCCATCCCCAAATTACTCCATCCCTCCACCCCTGGTTTGTTTCCTAGAGTTTAGCGTCTCCTATGGTTTGTATCCATCTCAATTTTCATCTTATTTTATTTTTCCTTCCCTTCCCCTAAGCTCCTCTGTTTTGTTTCTTAAATTCTTAAATTCTACAAATGAGTGAAATCATATGGTAAATTGGAACTTTTTGAAGACCGATGATGTTAAGCCTGTTCTCAAGAGCTTATTAACTTTCTTATATCTTCCTTTGCGAAGTTTTATTTTTCTCATTTTATTGTTGATTGTAGAAACTCTTTATATATTCTGCTTACAAATTCTATATCAGATATATGTTTGTGAATATTCTTTACCAGTCTTTCACGTATCTTTCATTTGTTTACAAAGTCCTTAGAGGAGCATGGAAAGATGGTGCTTTGTGTCCGAGTAAATCTATGACATATATATATATATTTATATAATCTGTCAATTGAAACCCCTGTGGTGGAGAGAATTAGAATGAAAAAGATTACTGGAGACTAACATCTATTAAAGAAAATGGACAGAAACAAGATTAGGCAAAAGGAGCCATCAACTGAGATGCAGATCTGATAATCTGTCAGTTAGCAGGGAACTCCAGACAAAGACTATCAGTTAGAGGGTTCCTGTGTTCAGCAATTGGTAGACAATTGCTCCACAGTTTTGCTTGCACTGCTTGGGACTGTCACAGTCTACTCCTTATGCTATGTGGATCCATTTGGCTTAGCAGTTCTGTCTGCAGATTCTCAAAGTGGTTATAACAATAAGTCTAAACCAGCAACGTATGAGTATTCTAGTTGCCCTACCTCTTTAACATTTGCTGTTATTGTTCTTTTTAAAATTTCAGCCATTCAGGTGAGTATGTAGAGTTCTCTTATTGTGGTTTGAAATTTACATTTCCCCAGATGACTCAGATGTTTACAAACTTTATGTGTATTATTCTTTTGAGAAGTGCTTGTTTCAAATATTCTGCTATTTATTTTCATTCAGTTATTACTGTCATACTGTATTGTGGGGGATAAGCACTCAGCCACCAAATTTGGTTTGAATTTCCTGACCCATGGTGCCATGTATACCTAGGAGAGTGTAAGAAGATTTATGATGTATGAGTCTTTCTAGGAAGGACTGAGGAGGATCCAAATTTCTTGAGAGAGCAAGGTAAGGAAACTGTTTTGGGGTTTTTATGGTAGTTAGTGGGTAAGCCTGGATTGGCGGTTTCCTTGCAATTTGAACTACCTGCAGGTACCAAGAAAGGGAACATCTGGGCTTCTCCTCTGTGTGCCCAGTTGTGGGGCAGCAGCAAAGAAGTGACAGGGTGAGGTTTGAAAACTTGCGGCAGTCAAATATAAAAAATGGAGTCGGACTCTGTTACACTTGTTTGTATTTTTACTGATGATCTGAAAGGCATATATTATGGATGCCTGAGTTTTGTTTGATATATCATTTGTGAACATTTTCCAAGTCTGTGGTTTGTCTTTTCATTTTTAAATTTCAAAGAAAGCAATTTTTAATTTTGAAGACATTAATATGACATTTTTTTTTCTTTGATGTACAGTGATCTTTGTGATCTGCCCCCAAATCTTCACCCGTTGAAATGTCATGAAGATATTTTCCTATATTTTCTTCTAGAGGTTATTTTGTTGACTTGGACTTTAAGTCAGGCCAATAAACCACTTCAAATTATTATTTTCCGAATCATGTTGTGTGGGATTTGAGAATTTTGTTGTTCTTCCATGCGGATATCCTTTTATTCCAGAAACATTTGCTTAACAAAATATTTTTTTTTCCCCACTGAAATAACTTGGTAGATTGGTCAAAAATCAGTTGACTGTTTATGTGTGAAGCTATGCTGCTCCACTGATTGATTAGTTGATTATTTATTGATTGATTAGTTATTCTTAAGATGATTAGTTATTGATTAGTTATTCTTAAGATGATACCACAGTGTCTTGAGGACTGAGGTTTTATAGTAAGTGTTAAAGTCAGGAAGTGAAAGTCCTCCCGCATCTTTCTTCTTTTTCACAATTGTCTTGGATAAGGCCAGCCCTTTGCATTTCCATATAAATTCAAGACTTAGCTTGTCTATTCCTGCAAAAGGGGTTGATTTAGTTTTGATAGGGATTTTAATGAGTCTATGAATCCATTTTGTGAAAACTCATCTTAAAATATTATGTTTCTAATTCATGAATATAGCGTAGGTAGTCCTTGCTTTGCCTGCCACCGACATGCACAGATTTCAGTTACCATGGTTTTGAAGTTCTAGATCAAAAAGAAAAGGTGACATGAGCTATTCAAAGAGAAGGTCAGTGAAAATTTGCCCACCCCCCCTATATTAAACAAACAAACAAACAAACAAAAACCTCTTTCTCTCTTCTGTAGAAATTTTATCTTTAATTTGTTGTGCTAGAATCTATCTTATCTTTAACTTTGCTGAGCTTGTCTTTTGGCATAGCACAGAGGGAGGGATGGGAGGGCAGTGGATTAAAGCCTAAGGACCTCCCTATGGTCAGGTGAGCAGCCAGCTTTTTCCTGTCTTGTTTCCAGGGCCAAAGTTTTCACCCACTTCACTTTATCACAGTGACTAAAGTACTAGGACCTCTCTGGTTCTAATTAGACACACATTTCCCTTTTAATATCAGAGTCCTGTCTCTAAGCACCATTGTGGCGGTTTGCTGCTGCCATATATACCTTGTATTGACCACCTGTTTGCTGAGATCTCTCCAAATCCACCCCCTGACACCATAGGAACCTCCACACTGTGCCACTTGTACTTGTTCTGAGATTGGTGCTCACCTTGTCCAAATTTTTTCAAGTAGTCAAGGGATCAAGGAAATACACTGTCTCTGATAATATTAATGCACATGTATTGAATATCATTTTAAAAGCATTAAAATAAACAATGAAATAAATAATTAAACTCATCCATTAGCTCCCAACTCAGAGAGATAGTGTTATTATTGCAATGGTTTATAGTTTATATAAAGTCACACCAATATACATACATAAAATTCTGCATATATTGATTTTGAAAATACTATTGTATTTACTTACTGCTTAAACCACTTGAAAATTATTTTTAAAAAATATCAACACTAATTATAAAACTAAATTCTCCATTTATTGTTGCTGTGGCTGAGGTCATGCACTTCCCAGGGCTGCCCAAATCCAGTGACTAAGAGAAGGCTATAAAGGACCTAGGCATGTGGCCCAATATGGCACAATTCAAAGGTGTAGACCTCATTGCAGAACTCCTTCATGGGTTGAGTGAAGGCCCCCTACACATTTTTGGGCCCAAACTTTCAGTATCTGCTTCCAAAGAAGCCTAACCTACCAGTCACCTTGATCTTGACTTTTTTCACAGACACAAAGATGCATGTAAAAATACAGTCCCTAATCTCAGATATAACTACTCTTATCACGATCACAGACACATACACACACCCATACCCCTGGTATTTGTTATGGTCTGAATCTTTGTGTCCAACCTCCAACCTTCAACCTTCAATTGAAATCCTAATCCTCCAGTGTAATGGCATTGGGGGTAGCGATTTTAGAAAGTGATTAGGTCAGGAGAGTAGAACCCTCCTGAATGAGATTAGAGTCTTAAAAAACAGACACCAAAGGCACTTGGGTGACTCAGTCGTTAAGTGTCTGCCTTCTGCTCAGGTCATGATCCTAGGGTCCTGGGATAGCGCCCTATATAGGGCTCCTTGCTTGGTAGGAAGCCTGCTTATCCATCTCCCACTCCCCCTGCTTGTGTTTCCTCTCTCTGTGTGTCTCTCTATGTCAAATAAATAAATAAAAAGTTAAAAAAAAAAACACAAAACAAAACAAAACAGACCCCAGAGATCTCTCTTGTTCCTTCTCCCCTATGAAGATGCAAGGAGAAGATGGGCATCTGTGAACCAGGAAGAAGGCCCTCATCAGATACCAAATCTGTTGGCACCTTGATCTTGGACTAAGGCCTCCAGATCTGTGAGAAATAAATGTCTGTTGTTTAAGCCCTCCAGTCTATGATAATTTGTTATAGCAGCCAGAATTGACTAAGACTGCATTGTTTTTGTTATTTTAATATAGATTATACTGCAGGTATTATCACTGGGCAACTTTATTATCTTTTCCTTTCTTTTCAAAAGTATGGTTGGAGATGTAGTCATGTACATTGACCTACCTCATCATTTTAAATGCTGCTTTAGTTCATACTTACATACTCTTGATGTAAGGCAGTTTATTTAGCTATTGCTCTATTGATGGACTCTTAGGTTAGTTCTAGTTTTTACATATTTATCAACAATACCAAAACTAATACCTTTGCATATGATTCCTTTTGCAGAGGTGCGACTGTATGTCTAGGTAAGTACTAAAAAGTGAAATTACTGGGTCAAAATAATAGTCTTGTTATTATCACATGCCCTCCAGTGTGGCTGTGGGAATTGAGACTTTTCAGCAATGAATATGACTAACACATTCCCTATATCCTCTTTCACACACTTGTGTTCAAGTGTATTTTGCCATTTTTATTCTGTAAATTTACTGCTAATGTCTTCTTTAAAATGTTTATTGGGATGCATTTGTCTTTCAGAATTTTCTTTTCTCCCTTTATTTCATTGCCATCATCCAAACTTTACAACTTATATAATGCTTTCACATCTATAATCTCATTTCATCCTCACAACAATTCTATAAAGTAGGCAGAGCAGCAATTTTTGTTAATGAAGTTTGAAAGAAAATATTTCAATATAAACATTCATCTATAATATAATAACATGTAAATACGTTTAGAAGTAAAGTTCTGCAGTATTTACATATATTTTATATTCCAACATTTTGTTTTGCTATTTCCTGGAAAAAAAAATGAAACATTTCTTATTTCTAAACCTTGCTGTATTCACTGTTCAGTTGAAAAATATCTTAATTCAAGGGCAATTGAGAGGGTTTATTCATTTTAAATATTAGGCAGCTTTCCCTCTGAGAAAATTGTCTTTTTTTTTTAATATCATATTAATTATCTTCACAGTTCCCTAAATTCAGAATCCAAGACCATTTGCCTTATTATTCCTTAAAACAGTATAATATCATCTGTCTAAAAGTTATCCAACAACTTCTGAGACTTTAATTAAATTTTCATTCTTTTCTTGCTGCAACAGAAATGGAATTTTTCTTAGATAAAATATACATATAAACTTGACCCTGAAATTAACAGCTCAAGAAGTGTAATGCAAATTTTAATGAGCTATTATTGGAAACCAATAGACAAGATGAGACAATGGGTTGCAAAATATAATTTATGGCACTGTCCTTAATTTTCAAACTAAATTAACTTCTGGAAAGTTTGGAGCTGTCTTAAATAAAAGGTAACTATATACCTGATAGAATATACAAATACAGTCACATCAAATCCCATCTTTTCAGGGATATTTTTGCCAGTAATCCTGGCCACCTCTGCTACTTCCACTCTGTCACTCTCTTTTTCTCTCTCTCCCTCTCATTCCCCCCTCTCTATTCTATATAACACCATATCTTTCCTCTTTTGCTGAATTATTCATCTTAGTATTCACTTCTTAGTCCATTTTTTCCTTCTTCCTGTCTTTGTTTTCCTAAGATTTCAAACCTGAGTTCACTTACTGTATGCCATTCCACCGCCAGCCTGAGAGTCAAAAGTCTCTGCTCCAATACACAGTTACCGGAATAACTGTGCTTCCCACACTGAAGCTCATAACCAGGTGAGACAGGCTCTCAGTGTCTTCAAGTCACGTCCTTTTTGCCTTTACATATTAGTCACGGTTCTTAGAGAACAGAACCAATGGGATATACAGATAGAGAGAGGTAGAGATAGAAATAGATAGAGATAAGAGAGAGAGAGAGACTGATTGTAAGGCATTAGCCCATGTGATGGTAGGGGCGGGTAAGAGGTAGAGGGCGGGTTGACAGGCTGAAAACTTAAGCAGTGTTTCTGTGTTTCAGTGTTCTTGAGGCTAAGTTCCTTTTTCAGGAAACTTCAGATTTGTCTTTTAATGCCTTTCACTGATTGGAAAAGACCTATCCACATTACAAAGACCCATTTGCCTTACTGAAGTTCCCTACTTTAAATGTTAATCTGATTTAAATGTTAATCATATCTAAAAATTCCATTCACACTGATAATTAGAGTGATGTTTGACCAAACAACTGGGTGCCATAGCAAATTTGGCACATAAACCTAACCATCACACCCTGAAATAAGACTCAGGCCTTAGTATTCCAGGGCAAAAGAAAATAAATGAGAAACAAAGCAAAATGAAACCAAAGAAAAAGAATCCAGAGACACAGTCACACAAACACAGACACTGAACACGTATTACCTTAATTGGTGCTTTCTGTATTTAAAATTAAAGTCAAGAATTAATGTATATATTTTCATGCCATTTATTTCTCATTTAATTTCTTTACTTTTTTAGATAAATACCAAATGAATAATATGATTCCCAGTTTTTCATTACAAGGCACTGAAGGTTGTAGGTTAACAAAGTCATCCATAATCATATAGTTGGCAAAGAGTCTTAAAAATGTACCTACCATCTGAAAATAATCAAAAGGACAGTTGAGGTTCAATCTGGCCAGAAGTTTTGGCTGAGGAAATCTGACTCCTTTAAGTTATAAATGAAGAATAGGAAAAAGAAAGAAGGTATTTGTATAGGGTTAGTAACAATGGTAGAATGGGGTCTGTGGAATCATGGCATGAGAGCAGTGTCCTTACTAATGGTATAAGATACAGGTGTGTGACAATGGGAGCAGGAGGCTGAAGAGGTTCAAAGGAAATGGCTTTGGAAGAGGTAAAGGAATTGAGAGGTCAGGTGATTTGTGAGTTACCTATTTGTATATTGACATGTCTGGGAATTATGATAAGAGTTGTGGTGGGATGGAAGAAGAGGCATGAAGCCAGAAGCCAATGTCTTTGACAAATGAAAGAAAATGACCACAGGTTGCTTCATGCATAACCTCATCTAGACAGTGCAGCTAGGGGCATAATTCTATGGTACAAGGGACCTCGAGATGAAGGGACCTCGAGATGAAGACTGGGCAAGGATGTAGGAGGAATACTTAGGGAGTGACAATGACCCAAAAGCACTGAGGTGTAAAACCATGCCTGTGTAAAACATTGGGAATAGGAATAGTGATTCTGCCACTAAGCACATTGTGCTAGTATGAGATGAAGCCAAAGGTATGTGAGGTCACATTCAGAGCCAAAACAATTGCAGGCAATAGTGGGTGTCATAAGGATGGAAAACCCAAAAGTTTGGAGCCTTTTCCCTTGGCAGGATGGCCATCTCTCTATTGGATGATCATTTTGTGGTGTGTGGTTAGATTCTACAGGAGCAGGAAAGCTATGTGAAGTCAGGTTTCTTCCTACCTAACCTTATTTTGTCTACTGGGATGGGATTATGCTTAGTTATAACATTTTCCACATTCCTGACTTGGGGAGCAAAGATCTGAAATAAATGGAAGTCTGAACAGAAAATGATACCCATGTAATGTGCATCAAGGAGTCACCATTTACAAAATGTACCATTTCCTTTTTACATGACATGACAGTAATATCATTTGCTGCCAACTAGCTGTCATTTTGATGCCAAAAATCATCAGACTCTTGTATCATGGATATTAGAGAACCATATAAAAAATGTGTTGACATTTTTCACTCATAATAATTTAGGATTGATTGTTTCCATCTTTAATTTATCCAAAAATATATGTGAAAAAATATTCAGTGACTGAATCACAAATGACAATGATTGAAGGGAAGGTGATAAGAATTTATATTAAAAAAGAAACTACCTATGAGAATTGTTATTATATTAGTAGAAAAATAATCTTACTGGACTATTTAGAAGCAAACATGAAGAGATTAAGTGATTCTTTTGGATTATACTTCATAATAATTTTGATCTATAGTGGGGCACCTGGGTGGCTCAGTGGGCTAAGCCTCTGCCTTGGGCTCAGGTCATGATCTCAGGGTACTGGGATAAAGCCCTGCATCTGGCTTTCTGCTAAGCAGGGAATCTACTCCCCCCTCCCCTGTCTGCCTCTCTGCCTGTTTGTGATCTCTGTCAAATAAATAAATAAAATCTTAAAAAAAAAAAGAATCTTTTACAAAAAAACATTTTGATCAATAGCAACTGATGTAAAGGTTGTTTTAATGTGGCATGTAAAGACATAAGTAATTTGCTTCCTTCTCTACATTGTAAAGCAACTTCAAGTTCTTGATGATTTTATCAGTATTAGATTCTAGTACTGTTAAAATTCTTAGAGATTCTCTAATCCAGTTCATCATTTTATTGGTAAGAAAACTGAGGAAGAGCTAAACTGGCAATTGCTAAAATTTAGCGGTCATTCTTTATTGTAGGCTAGGCAAGGTTCATTATTTAATTGTTTTTAATAAGAGTACAATTTGGAATTTCAGGCCATCAGGAAACGTGGAGAGACATAAGAGGATTATTAGGCTGTTCTTTTGTTGCCTACACAGAACAATGTTGGACTAAACTCCCACAATGGTTTTAGCACTCTGCTTATGAGATGCATTGTATTTTCCTTGAACTAAGGATAGCTGGGCATTGTACTATTGATGTTCACTTGCTTCTTGCAGTAAATTCACCTCATATGAAAATAGCACTCGGGATTCTGATTGGTCTTCTTTCCTGGGAAACATGCAATAAAAGGGATAGTAAAAGTACCTACAACTATTGATGCTACAGTTGCTGAAGGCTATATGTGAGTCTCATCCTTTCTTTGCTCTGCAACATATTCTACCGACTCAATGAACACCTCTGCTGCTCTAGGTGACTTGCCTGGTGGGGCAATCCAGACCTATCTTGGTTTTCATACCTATCTCATATCTTGGCTTATGTGTTTGTCCATTTAACAGTAAAACTGGTTATCATAGCATCAAGAGACACTGCAGTTTACCACTGGAGTGCCAAATATATTCTCCTTTCTCCATGATGTAGGAGGAAGTCAACATCTTCATAATTTGGGTCATTTAGCCTATCCAGTACACTGATATCTTTCCTTGCATATTAGTCTCTGAGTATGAGGAGCCTGGTATGATCAAAAGACAGTCAAGACTTGGAGTTCAATGGAGGTTCTATAGTGTTACCACATGAAGACATTCTCTTTATAACAACCAGGATCTCCAAATTCATAGAGCTTAAATCTGGGATTATAGGGAATGTGTATTTCCTGACAAGGTAAATGGTGAGATAGGGGGTCCCTCCTACTTCTGCTTTTAGATACTGAGCAGATGCATTCTACCTACAGAAGAACCACATACTAGTCATTAACTTAGAATATACATTCTGTTTTCATGAATGATAACCCATCTCTGACCTGGAAACCTCAGTTATATATTTAAAAAGTCAATCCACTACTGTATTTTCCCAAGATCTTTGAGGTGGTGTAATATATGATAGGAGCAGTGAGGGATGCATCTGTGAGTTATTCACAGTCAATGTCCCAAGGAACTGGAAGATGGATATATCAGACCTGAAGGAGAGACACATGAGGCACAGAGCACTTATGTGGTTTTGATGCAGCCTTCCTGATATTGTGTATGACATGATTATAAGGTAATCCTGTGGACAAATATTTTACTGAAGACCTACTATGTGATATGTAAGATTTTGTCATCAAGTGAGAAACTGGAGAAAAAATAATTTACTGAAGTTAGTGCTAGGCAGGATGTCAGAAAGAATTAACATAAGCTGTTGTGAACACTAAATATCACCTATGAATTTGCCTAAAATGGTACATTTTTATACTAGATAGTTAATATTTATTGAATCTTATAGTCTACAGTTATAATTTTATCAGGGGTTAGCAATTATCCCCCAAACTTTGAAAATTAATGATTTCTTTGCATTTGAGGATCACTCTTTGTTTGAGTGCTCAGATTATAAAAAAGGGCAGAGTTGGGGGAGATAAACAAAAGAAGGGATTACCTATTTGCCAATCAACATAATTTAATTAAACCTGGGATCAGTGAAGAGGTAATTGCAGCACCTGGCTCACCTTCACAGCTAATTTTGTCTGTGTGGAGAAATGTTCTACTTCTGTAAAATACAAAGCAGCATGATCTCCTAATGGTAGGTAGGTAGGGAACGAGTGGATAGAGACCCCAAAAGTGTAGTGAGATTTTATACTAGCCAATAAGGTGATAATAAAGAGAGGTGATAAAGGACAAAAAAGCATTCAGAGGAGTTAGTGGCCTGGATGAAAGACATGATGAGCAGCCTGAAGGTTGTGGGAATGCTGAGTTCACACAAGAAACCTGGTGTGTTTCAGATCATATTTGATCAAAGTAATTCCCAATCCATGAAGTGGAATATAGAAGCAGACATTTGCATACTACACATCATATTTAACTCAGATGAGTGGCAGCAGTGTAGCTTCATGGGGTTTATGCCTATGGAAGCCAGAGGCAAGACACCCTCCTGAGAGAGCAGTTAATGAATCCAATGCCCAGAGAGACAAGACAGATAGGGCAAATGAGTGACTCAAGGCAATTGCAGCAAAGGGAGTGGTAAGGACAATGATATATTGAGCAGCATGTGCAAACCTTCTGTGAAGGGCTCTGCTAGAACTCAGCCAACGGGCTTCTGTGGGAAGTGGGCCAGTATTGCAAGATCTCAGACATTTTTTCAAGATATTTATGGAATATTTATGCAAATTTATGTAAATTTTAATATTTAAGTGTTCGATCTAAACAAATTTTTAAAATCTGTTTGGGCCATACTATGAATCTGAAAATCAGAGGTTACCTATAGATCTCTACTTTGCACTCTGAAGTAAAAGTTTTTTAGAATATTAATGTAGAGGGTAAAACTTTAGAGGAGGGCTTCTACGGCATTCCAGGATCCACATATAAAATCAAAACTGAGGCACCATTCCAGGAGTCAGGGTTGGAATGTCTTGAGTGAGCAAAAATCTAGAGTTCTGGAGTTCTGTGGGCAAGTTAACACCCCAGTGTGCACCAGGTATGTCTGAAAGGCTGGTTTGCAATCTCTTTAGGAACTTCCCAGATGTGATCTGAGGACAGAGGGCAGGGAGATATTGAAGAAAAATACAAGCTACTGTAGATCGATAGATGGTAGGTGTAATAAGCATGGGGACTTACACACAAAGCCTGTCTTGAGTGGTGACAGGATAAGTAGATATTCTCACATCCCCCATCAAATCTTAAAAGTTTATATAGAGGCTTTAACTGGGATCGATCACATATACTGTCCAGAAGGCCACAACATCACATCACTATCTCAAGGCCGTGTCCCTGGGGCAGCACCTGGGAGCAGGGAAGACAAGCAAATCCCACATTCTAAGAACAGGGGAGGGATGAAGAGCCTCTGAATGCTGGGATCCAGTTCACAGGTGAATCAGTTGTTACATCCTCTTGATGGATTCCCCCAACACTCCATCTCTCATCATGGCCAGCCCTTATAATCCTACATGCCACTTTCTTCTGCTGTGTGCTTTGAGCACTCAGCAAGGGGTCTTACTAGCATGGAGGAGGCTTCTTTAAGCAGCTATCTGGCAGTACTGGAGGTAAAGCCACAGCACAAATGCAAGCACATGCAAGAGGAAACACAGATTAAGACAATTATTTCCAAAATCAGTGATGACTTTGTCCACCAAGAACCTTATGATCTGAACCATTGATTTGTTAAGTTTCCTAGACTTGGAGTTGTATCACTAAGGGCATTCACTTGTATCCTCATATGATTAAATAAAAATGATACATTGATACTCATCAGGTATGAATACACAATGTTCTGTTTAAATAATGCTATAGGTGCCTCTTGTAGGTAGTAGTAATATTTTGGAACACAGCTTTTCTCATTAAAGACATTTCAGTGTTCACTAAGGACAGGGTTTGTTGGCTATCATTCAAGGCTTGCTGGATGACTTAATGAGGGTTTCCATGTGTCCTATAACGTCCTTCAGGCTAATGGAGGAAACAAATACAATGGCCAAATGATTGTACCAGACCATGACCACCTGGCCCTGAGGAAGGAGAGGTTGGTAGCTTTAGGAATGAAGCCTGGTGGTACACAGTACATGTTGGCTGGGGGAGGTAACACTGTCAAGCATGAGGATACGGACTGGAGACAGAATATGCTGAATAAAAACCCTACCTCCTCCCTTATTTTGATGGTGTATGTTCCATTCCAGGTACAGTGTATTTCAATAGGTCCAGCTTGCAGCAGAATAATGGGATCCCAATGGAGGCTGAGTAGTTTGTACCCAGGGTGCAAAGAAACTCACACACGCAGAGGATGTCCCATTGTATATTCCAGTAGATAACTTGTTTCCCAGGCATGATGGACTATGGTGTTTCAGTAACATTGGGCGTTGATTCATGGAGAGATGGGGCAATGGCTATCTCCCAAGACTTTCACACCTTTATAGTACTGGGTGCCTTGGTAAGGGTCCCAAGGCTGGCATATAGAGCAACAGGTCTACTGGTTGATTACTCAGATCTATTAAAGCCTGGAACAGCAGTTTAATCCACCTGACTGAAGGTAGCTTTACTTGCTAATAACTTAATCTGCTGCTTCAACATTTCATTTTTTTTCTTTCTACGAACTCTGCTGCTTGCAGTTATAAATGGAATGAAAACTCCATTCACTGTCATGGTCTTTTGCCCAGTCTTACATATCATGACCTTTGGAATGTGACCCCCAACACTCTGCTTCACTAATACTTTTTATCTTTTCACAAGTGGGTTGTTGCTCTGATTTCCTACTCCCATACATGCTTTTTCTTTACCAGGTGGTGTAAGATGAAAGCACTCTGCTAGGTGTGACATAAAAGTCCTTCAAAACTCCCAAGTCCCCACGAAGGCATGCACCTCTTTCTCATTCTTAGGGGTTATGTAGGTCTACACCTTATCACAACTTGTGGGATAACACATGTTTACCCAAACAGATAGTTCCCCCAAATTTTATGGCATTGCCATCTTGGCCTACATCTTATCCTCAGGAGTGGGATACACATACCCTAAATAGTACTATATCCCTAAGGTCTCCGGTGGAGTAGGGCATCAGGGATGGAAGGGGAAGATGGGGCTCTTCTGAATTGTTACCAGGTTTTATGGCTTTTCATAGGCCAACAAACACAAAGTTAGATTGTTGGTCTATCTGTTTAGGGGCGGTCTCACATCAATAAAGTCAAACTACATTTACTTTTGGATTATTTTTATAAGACCCCTTACAGCCAATTGAGATAACCTTTTGGCTTTCTGAGCTCCCTTTCTGTCTTGGGTCTTTCACACAGTCCATACCATTCCTGGGATTTATCAGTTTCCACTGAAGAAGTGATACATTGCCCAGCATCATCAAAATATTATCACCTGACTTCAGCATGGATATCAGTGTTCCATGTCAGACTCTAGTGGTGAACTGGAGAAGATTTGCTTCATTCCTGCAGTGTATGTGACTGGATCCAGACCTTTAAAAATTGGATGCACGTCACTTTTCTCATCCCCAACTCCCTAAGATTTTGTTGTATGTCCTCCACAGATTTTCAGGAAGATTCTCCTCATTGAGCCATGCCTCTCTGCTGGCTAGAATAATCCAATCTATAAAGGAGATAATACCTTGATACCTCTGAGTACCATACAAGTGCTTCCAAAGTGCCAGGTGTGTGGTGATGTTGTTCATTTCCTCTCCCTCCTACCCCATCAGAGAAAAGCCTAGATATTTCCTCTGGCCATTTGCTGTAACTTGGACAGCATATTAGTAAGTTCTGGGGAGTATTTTATTTCATTAGGAATATTTCCTGACCTGGAAACTTTCCTAGGGCTGGGGCTGCTGATGCTGTACTTCTGCTTTCTTCTGTATTAGGGGTCAGAAGGCAAGGCTGTTTTGTCTGCTTCACTGTCACCACAATATCCTCCTCTTTTCCAGGGATTCTCTCTGCTACAGTGTGCTCAGTGTAGTTTCTCAAGCAAGCACATTAAGGCAGCCAGTATTTTGGGGTACCCTGATACTCACATGGTATGCCCCAAGCATATGGCATAAGGGTCATCCTTCCCCTCTAAAAGTCTAAGGCCAGCTCAGGATTGCCCCATCAATGTCTCTTTTCCAAGACCCATTTCTTAGTCTCCTGACTCCCTGGCAATTGTTGGTTCCCAGCCTCTTCTAGAGTGTCCTGAGTATAACTTGAAATCATCCTGTTTTTAGAGCAAGGGAAATTGGAAGAAAGAAGCTGGGCCACTCCAGATGAGTAGGTGGCAGGTATAATAAACAAGAGGATGTAAATATGAGACTTGTCTTGGGCGGCTGCAAGATGAGTAGAGCTCCACACAAGCTCGCCAACCTTAAACATTTATATGGAGGCATTAACTGGTTCAGTCGTGTATTCAGTCCAGGTGATCTCAACAGGAGCTTTCTCTTTCTGAGACACATCCTTGGAATGGCTCTGGTTATGTGAATGGTGGGCCAAACCCACACTCCAGGACATGGGATAGGATGAAGAACCTTCCATTGCCTGAGCCTAGCTCAAGGATCTAGCAGCAGTCAAGTCCTTCCCATGAGCTCCCCTAACAAGTGGGCACACGTTTATTCTTAGACTCACTGCAAGCATCTTTAGTTATGGGTAATGGCATGGCTTACTTCACAGAGTTCCTGAAAGTCTTACATAGGGATCACATATTTAAGTGGTAGAGAGTTGACTGGCACATCACACGGTCCATGTACCCTAACACTATCTTTCCTCTCTGTCCTAAGCCCTGTGCACTAAGCAAGAGGATGAAGATGCTGAGAGGAATCCTGGCATTCATTTCTCTTCCAGAAATATTTTTGGTAAGCATGTAAATGCACTATTTTCTTTGTAAAATATACCTCTGCTGTCTGTAATGTGTGCTCAATAATTTTTGTATATTATCTGTTATGCAATTTACACCCATTCCCTTCTCTCCTACAAAATGAAATGAATGAAAAGACAAATGAAAAAACTACTTTGGTAGAAGCTAGGAAGGCTGTAAAAATGACATATTATATAGGGGGTATGACCCAGAGACTTTCATAAAATAATTTAGCATCCAGAACATCTTCATGAGTAGTAGTATAATAAAACCCCTGAAACTACCATTTCAAATTTGGGGAAGACCAGAGGATGAAAAGAGAACATTCACATTTGTTTTTAGAACCTCTCACCTTGACTGCTTTTCCTTTGAAAATGAGCTCAGGCTTGATGTAGAAAAGAACTATAGAGTCAGGTTAAGTCTTCTTAGTATTATTTTGAATGCCATACTATGGATTGGACCCTTCTTAGCAAAGAACTTTTTTTTTAGGTACGTAACTAGAGCAACTTGAACTGTTGTGCAGACATAATACTCTGCCCTCCTTGACAAAGACACTTTCATGTCTTTGTCAAGACATGAAATTATCTAATTATCTACTCTTTAATAGAGGAAATAACAGAATAAAAAAAATGTGTAAAAGAACACTAACCCTCAATCTACATGGACAGGTTGTAGTCTTGATGCACAAGGTCAGTTGCTTTGTCCAAAGAGCATCTTGGATGATGATCTTTTAGGAGTGGGCATTGCCACACACACAGAGAACTAAACATAGGTCATAGGGTAATGTAGATTAAATTCTTTATATGTATTGAGTAGCATTTTTATTGCAGGAATTTTTCCTTTAGCTACATCTTAGGGGTAAATATTATAATCCGAATTTTACAGATGCAGACAAAACCCATAGAGGATAAATAACCCAACATACTGCTGGTTTTCATGTGCTCTTATATGACTTAGTCTTTATTCATCTGCTTATATTTGAGTCTAGTTTGTAGTTGTGTATGTGTGATCTCTTTATTAATTTTTGATATCAGGGTTATACCGATTTTAAAAAGTGGATTGGGAAATGGTTTTCTGTATCCTAAAAAAAATTTATACCATGATCATTATGTATTTCTAGGAAATGTATAAAAATTAACCTCTTCAACTACTTGTACTCAGAGACTTTTTTTTTTTTTTTTTGAGAGAGAGGGAGAGAGAGAAAGATGTGGGGGAAGAGGTAGAGGGAGAGAGGAAAAAAGAACAACTTATGCAGGCTCCGTGGAGCCTGACACAGGACTCAATCTCACGACCCTGAGATCATGACCTGAACAGAAATCAAAACTTGTGTGCTTAACTGACTGAGCCACCCAGGTGCCCCTATACTCAGAGGCTTTTTGAAAATAACTCTTGGAAAATTGATTTACTGATTATTTTGTTCCAAATTTTTTGCCTCTTCAGAGTTTCTACTACATCTTTATTTTACTAAAGTAATTTACATTTCCATGAGAAAATTATTCAATATATCACTGATATATTTTTAAATTTATTAGCAGAAAGTGTGGTGCTCTCATTTTTTTGTGTGATTTTATAAATATTTTAATAAGGAATGTTGGAAGGTGAATCAACTATTGATGGTTAGCTTTTCATAATTTGTGGTTTTTTTGTGAGCTTGACCTAAGGATAAGGGTAGTGGCCCCCAAGGTATCTTATTAGCAAAAGAAAAAAGGATAATTACGTTGTCATTTTATATTGACATAAAGATCAAAACCAGAACATTCAGACAAATTCAACACTTGCACACTTTATTCCACAGCTTCAGAATCAAAAACGTACATTCTGTCCATAATAAAGAATTTTTGAAAGATTTTATTTATTTATTCGAGAGAGAGAGAGAACATGAGCTGGAGGAGTGGGAGAGGGAGAAGCAGACTCCCTGCTGAGCAGGGAACCCGATGCAAGACTGGATCCTGGGACTCTGGGATCATGAACTGAGCTGAAGGCAGACACTTAACTGACTGAGCTGCCCAGATGTTTAAGGAAACTACATTTTCAGAATAATATTAAGTAGAAGAGTGGGTGGGGTGGATCATCATGGGGGTATTTATGTTGCCCAACAGTCCTGAAGAATCACGTTGGCTTGTGTTTATAATGCCTTAAAAAGTTGAAAACAAGGATTTTTAATTTATATCCAATCAAAATTGCATAATGAATAGACTATCCATCTAGCTTTGTTACAAAAAATGGAAATACCAAATGTACCTGGGGCACTTTCCCACATTCCTCATGTGTGCTCATTAATTTCTTTATTCAATTCACACAGTTATGAAGCATCTGGTTAGATCCAGGAACCAAGATAAAGCCATGAAAAGGGCAGAAAAGTCCCTTAACAGAGGTTGTGTTCTACCAGAGAAGACAAAAATAAACAAGGAAACTGATAAATGACATGATCTTAAATGTTAGCCCTGCTATGAAGGACATGGTCAGGGCGATGTGATAGAGAAAAAAGGGGAACACTACTTCAGAAGTCTCAAGGGAAGGCTTTCCCAAGAAGGTAAAATTGACAGGAGGAAATAAAATGAAACTCAGCTATGTGAGGTCCTTGAGAAAGAACGTGGCAAGCATGTGGAATAACAAACACAAGGGTCCTCAGATGAAAGAAAGATTGGCCCATCCTAGGACTCTGCCCACATGCCCTCGGCTGTGGGAGTGGTGGCTAGTGCAAGATGAGATAAAGATGGTATGAGAGACAGAGTCAAGATTACAAAGGCTTTATTAAGCAAACAAAGGGACTTACGTTTTAGTTTTGGAGGCCAGAGAGATCACACATGGTAGGGAAAGAATAGGTGAGCAGGAGAAATTACCATTACTATTTGTCATTGTGGTTTTTCAGAGTTCTAGACTGGGAGGAAGAGGGGTTCCAGTTGTAGCCTATGCTTTTGAAATCAATACCATAAAGTAGAAACCATGCACTCTCCATATTGAAGGCAGCCAACTTTGCCCTTAGCTATTCAATGCATTCATGTTTAGGAGTTAAATTTAACATATGACAGAATATGATTTTGATGTTGTATAAGAGACTTATGGATAGATTTTGGCTTAGAGAGTGAGATGACAACTTAATCTTTTTTAGTGGTGTTCAGAAATAATTGTCTGTGTATGTGATTCTTGCACTACTGGGAAAGTTTAAATTGAAGTCTTCCTTTAATTCTTAAAGAGGTAGAGTTCATTCATACTTGAGAAATAGAGTTGGAAGCTCTAGCAAAGAAAAAAAAAAGGATTTTCTCATAATTTCTGTCTATTGTCATTTCACCAATCTTATAATATTTTCTTTTCCTTGAAAGACAATAAGAAGGCATGGTAAAAGCAAACTTTATATTTTGCCTTTAGGGGAACACTATCCAGCCCATCATACTCTGTAAGCCAAATTCACCCACGTTTTCTGTTCTTGCTCATATAATCAGTCCTCTAATGCCTTCTTCCCTTGTCTATTTCCAGAATTTGTAGTGATCTTTCTTTCAAAAGAATCTGAAAATACCAAAATCATAGGATGAATCACTACATGATTTTTTCTCTCCCTGAAATATTTGAGATCACCTTGTCCTTATTCAGATACTTATCAATTCCTGAAAAATAGTAAATACTCAATAAACATATGTTGAAAGGCTGAGTTAAATGAGTTAAAGTCTTCTTAGTCTTCTGATTGTGCTTTACTTCAAAAGACCTATGGTCCTAGAAGGTACAGAGAATATAAGCAAAGGAATTCTGTAATCTTTAAAATTATAAGATTTATTGTTACTTTTTATTATTATTATAAAAGGAAAGCCACACACCAGAATGACCTAGATTTCCTTAAGAATTTTGAAGCACTTGATGACAACCTAAGTAAAGGTCAGCTACCAGCTGGCAGCTAGATAAAAAACCGAGGTGGTACCACAGTGTGGATTGTGTTTAATAAGAATAGTGAGCCAATGAAGGGGGGAAAATGCACATGTATTTGGCCTCTTCTTTTATCTCTGACACTTTATAAATCTGCCTTCATTCAAAGTTAGTGACCTTGAGATCTCAAGCAAAAAAAGTATTTTATCATTTTAATCTATTGACTAGCACTTAACCTTTACTTCAGTAAAATTATAATGTAGGTTGTCTCTACTTTTTTCTCATACTTTCCATAATGTCTCATGTACTCCTCCCAACTTCTCCAGCTTGATGATAGACGTCTCCATTATTTCCTCATTTATCTCTTTCTGTCAATCTAGATTCTTCTCTTTCTTTCATGTAAGAGAGGCACTCTGATCATCTGCATGTAACTAATGTTTCAGTTAGCTCAATATTATTCACTGGTTGGTGGGGACTTATGTACCACACAGCTCACTGGTGAGAGAGAGGCTGAACTCACGTTGAGTCAAACTGAGACAGTGAGCAGGGCCCGGGAGAGGAAGGGGTGGAGTTCTGCAAGGAAATGTAGGTGACTCTATAGAGGGACAGAACACTTGGATTCCTCAACACAAAGTTAGGCGGACAAATAAGGAAAGAAACACATTTTCTTTTTTTTAAGCTAATGTAAGAAAGTCTACCAGGAACATGGACAGGAGTTCAGGGTTATCACATGGTCAGGATCATTTCTGTTTTTGACTGTGTCAAGTGTTCTCTGATTTTTTTTTTTTTAATTCTCATGTAGTAACAATCTCTGTCAATATACCTGAGACCATCTAGTTTGAGTCAGGGCCACAAAGGCTCAATGGTGTTTAAGTCATTTGCCTGAGGACACACAACAAGTACGTTGCAGAGTTGAGATTCAAAACCACCAATTCAGCAAATTTGGTTCATCTTGTACCCAGGGCCACGGAATTTCAGCAATATGAATGCTGGTCTATCTCACTCCTATGGTGTACTACTAGGAGCTAGGCTAACCACACAGCTAACCTGGGGCCATTGTTCACCTTAATAAGGGTTAAAATAGTAAAGAAAGATATATTATGTTTGGGGATAAATGTGTATATGAGTGTGTGTGTGTGTGTGTGTGTGTGTGTGTGTGTGTGTGTGTGTAGTGGGAAAACACTGAGTAGTACTTGAGATTCAGAGACACCTGTGTTCTGATGTCAGCTCTGCCACCTACAACTGTGGGATCTTTTGCAGGATATGTAATCTTTCCAAAACTCAGTCTTCTCACCCATAAAATGGAGAAGATAATAGAATTATAATAAAAGTTAAATTAGTTAATTCTTAACACTAATTTGCCTAATCTCAGATTACAGCTTCAGAATAAAGGTTCAGTAATGTTATTGTTTTTATTATTATTTTATTATTATTATTATTACCATATATTACTTTTTCAAATTATAAACCAGAGGTACTTAAAGTCCTCCAATAACATGCATCCTATTTTCATTACTGCTGTAACTTTGCAGCATAGGGTTGGTAAACCTTGGCTCTGAAGTTTATATCTTTAAACCCAAGCCTTTATGGTAATGATGGAGCATTTGGCAAAAAATTAAAGTCCTCTAACATCAGAACTGAACTTATACAGTATGGAACAAAAGCAAAAAATAGAGACATAAGTCATCACAAAGTTATGTGAGGAAGAGTTGAGAAAACTGAAGACATAGCCTGAAGAAGAAGACTGGCTTAAAGAGTTCTGTAGATACTCAAAGAGTCATTCTAACAAAGAGAGATTTGACTTTTTAAATTCTCTACAGATATCCATGACCAATGGGCGATGGTTACAGGAAGAAAGTTGAACTTAGCTATTGAAATGGACTGTCCTGTAAGGTAATAAGCTACCTATTATCAGATTTCAGTGAAATATCAAGAATACAGAGATCAAAGACACAATGGGGGCAATTTCATAAAGGGTTTATAATATTTCCTTTTGATTCCCTCTCTTTTCTTCGCTATATGATAGAACCGCTTGCTTGAGAGTAGTCTTCGTTTCTGCTAGCCTCATGAGACAGAAGTGACCAGGAATGTTCTGGCAGCATTGGTGCCTATGCTTCTCCACTTTCCAGTCCCAGTCACCAGGATGGTGGCACTGATGGGAATTTGACCCTAAAGTTGTTAGTAGTAAGATTGTGCATTTTCTTGGACTATCCGTTCTCTTTTGCCTTTCCAAACCAAGAAAGATGGCAGCAGGAGGTGGGTCAAGTTTCAAACTAACTACTCTGGATGAATTACCAAAACTGCTAAGACTAGCTTTAGTGTACAGTCTTGTTCATCTCAGAGTCTCAACTTCTAGCCAATATTTTAAATTGAGAATTTCTGTTGTACTATATGTATTAATAAATATAAATATGTTATATCTATCTTTTTATGATCCAGTTGCCAAGCTATCTTTGAATATATGAAGCCAATCATTAGTTTCTAGTGTCTTAAGTGTATTTGTTATTACTTTGCTCAATTCCCTTAAGAAAAGGCCAGTGTCCTTCAAGACGTAGGGTACTCTCAGTACGTATAAGTATCTAGTTAAGTGATGCTCTAAGCCAAAAGCTTGTATGTATCCTCTATGAAATTAAAGACTTATATGTAGATTCTTTTTCTCTGCCCCATTTGGTGTAGAACCAAAATCAGCTTTTCCTGCAAATGCACACTTCAAGTGAATAGTCTTCATGTGAACAATAGATTTTTATCTATGTAGGACTCACACCTGATGATCTGTAACTACTATACTTTGTCACACATAAAATACCCATCTCAATTATTGAGTTAGAGGCCCATCAAGGTAATGCCAAAGATATGAAACCTTGAGAATATTCATTGCAACGAATGAAAATGTGTTTAGAAATCACTTCTCTGCGGCACCTGGGTGGCTCAGTGGGTTAAGCCTCTGCCTTCAGCTTAGGTCATGATCTCAGGGTCCTGGGATCGAGCCCCACATCAGGCTCTCTGCTCAGAGGGGAGCCTGCTTCCCCCTCTCTCTCTGCCTACTTGTGATCTCTCCCTCTGTGAAATAAATAAATAAAATCTTAAAAAAAAAAAGAAAAGAAATCGCTTCTCCAAGTGAGTCACTAGCAAGAAATTGGCTTATTATTATAGACTGCATTTTGTTCTGAAAAATCAATCTTCCCTTCAACTCTGTCATCTAGTAGCTCATCAGATATTTAAAGCATCAAATGAGCTGTCTGCCTTTAACCATTCTTAGAAATTTGGGCATTTTCACAGTTTATCAAGTGACATTAGGGCCATTATTACACAGATTGAAAACACAGTTACAGCGAAATAATTGAATGACTGCTATGTTTCTTTAAATGTAATCATTCTGCTCATGTTTAGTCATCATTGGCTAAAAAAAAAAAAAATAGCTGCCTTTCTTGGAAGGGTACAGATTTCAGGGGAGACGTGGGTAAAAATATTAAGCATCATACATTATTTCAAACATCTGTAAGTGTTTGTATTACACATTATGAAAGGCTTGATATAAAATGCCACAATTGAATAGGAAAATATTAAAAATGTCAGCACTATTATATCATTTCTGAAGACCAATTTGCTTTATTATTTTTTTTTTGTAAGGTTATAATGAGCCTGGTTCGTTTGGTTCCTATCATTTCTCTTTTCAGTAGTAATGGAAAATTTCCCCCTTAGGCACAGTATGCTATTCTTGTCTTAGACGATTAGGCAGAAATGAAGAAGATCATAAAGGTGAGAGATTTTTCCACAAACAATATGATGCACAATACAGTAGCTTGCACAGTTTAGACTGAGGAATTCCAAATGAAGTCAAGGATGGTGGTTTTGTAATGTGGCAGGGCCTATAGAAAACAAATAACAAAGCTTCCATTTCTCACCATACTGGGAGGTATGTGGGAAGGCAAAGTTTAGCCTTTGCCTCAGCCTTTCTTTGAATGCTCAATAAGCTGTCAAACAATATAATTTAACTGGAGAATGAATGTAAAGTACTGATCTCAAGTGCACTGAGGCTAGAATAACAGGAATCAAATAATTATAGGTCTATTTAAATGTAATGGGAATTTTTTTTAGTAACTATTTTTTGAGAATTAGCATTTGTATATCAGATGTGTCTGAAACAAGAAGGCTCATTACCTATTATGCCTCCAGAAGCAAAGGTGTTAATTGCACTTTTGAGGAAGAATTTAGAAAGAGCATGTGTTTCAGAACAGCGAACACTGAAAGTTACTTCTGTTTCTGTCACTCTTTGTTAATGGGAATGGACAAAAGCCATTTAAATCCACTCATCTTATTTCTCTATCTGCAAATAGAGTTATGTATTAGTTTGAACCATATGAAGCTGTTATTTGACCATGTTTTACTGAACAAAAAGTTCACAGTGTTGCTGAGAGAATCAGTGAATAAACCAACAACCTCAGGGAGAACACATGACTTGGTGCAATTGATTATCTTTCCTCTTCGGTCATGAACCCTCAAAGCCTTGCAGACGCAGTTCTAGCACCTGTTCCTTCCAGAGAATAAGGAAGCATCTCATAATAATGAGTTAATCCATAACTATGAATAGAAATTTGCATTCAGTATCTCATTTAATTATTTCTTACAGTATGAGGTAGGCCTTATAATTATTTCTATAAGGTGGATTGCAAACTGAAGTCACATATGAGAAACTGGACTCAGGAAGGATAACTAGAGAACCTGTGGTCTTAACCAGAACCCTATAATATCTTCAGAGAGTTCAGGGACGTATTTTTAGTGTTATAAATAGAATGTCTTGCTTAATCCTCCTGTAGAAGCTCTTAACATTTAATAATTATGCATAGTCACATGATGCTGAAGATGTTTTAGGCATACATAATTCTTTCATTGGGCTTCCAGAATTAAGTCCCTTATCTATATGACCTTTTACATTGGACAAATTACAGTTTATTTCTTTTTAACTTATTTTTAGCTCACATAACAGATACTGTTCTAGGTACTTGTTCACATTACTGCCTTTAATACTCTTAATAGTCCTGGTGGATGGCCTAAGATTTCCATTCTGCAGAGGAGGAAACTTATACACAGAGAGCCTACATAACTTACCCAGAGTTAAATAACCAGACAACAGAGCCAGGATCTGTACCCAGAAGACTGACTCAAAGTTTTACACTCTGAGCCATGATGATGCTAGAGTAACATCTAATCTCAGTTTCCTCCATGTTTAAATGGGATTTAATGAGAATGTGCATGAAAAGGCATGGCACATGTTATACTCAATAAACGTTTCCTGTTATTACTGTGATTCATTATATCCTATTAGCCATTTTTTTTAAACAAACACTACAACAATGATACATGTTATGTAAATGCTCTTGGTCCTAATTTCAGATGAAAAACTGAACATTATTAGATTAGATTGATTTGCCTGAAAAGATACATAAAAAACCTGGAACCTATAGCTGTTGACTTTTAATCCACTTTTTTAAAAAAATATTCATTCTTCCATCATATTCTATTATAAATATTTATTACTAATTTATAATTTCCCCCACAGGCCTGGATCCAGAGATTCCTCTCCTATAAAATCCCTAAACACAGATCTCTATCTTAGAATGTGTTTCTTGGAGAACATGACTAAAAGTTTTCAAGAATGTGGAGAACTGTTTTGCTCCTTTCTTTAACACAATCTGGCACTAGAACATTTTGAGGATGTCTGGACTTAGTTGGGGTCATTCTGACTGTGACTGGGGCTCTCTGACCATTTTGACCTTTGCCTTTTCAATACCTGCAGACTTGTAATATATCACAACTGGTTCCTAACAACAAACACAGATCTTTTCAACTATTTTCACAATGTGTCCACATTCCTTGTCTTTGGTTCTGGTGTTGTGACTTCATTCCATTAGTTTAATCTTTGGCCTCTCTCATATATGGCACCACTTACCATGTTCTTGGCACTTGAATCTTGTATTCTATCCTTGGTCTTAGCTTGTACATGTTTATAGGGATAGATAACTTATGTTATGCCATAGATGAGTTCTCTTTACTCTAGTTTCTTTCTGGGAAACCTGAACTCAGAGAGGATTTCAGCCACTGTCTGACTGAATAAATCCTCATATGTCAGGACAAAGCTCACCCTTTGAATTCATCCATCGTTTCCCAAATATCATTCAAGGAACTAGAATCTTATAATTTGTTAAAGGCATTCCTAAAGATAGGAAAGGGAAAAATAAAATAAAATAAAATAAAATAAAATAAAAAGAAGTCATTTGGTAAAATTGTCTTTCTAAACCCCATTTTAATAATTCACATTTCTTTTACATGTTAAAGGCTTTCATAACCTTTACAACCAAAAAGTTCTGGGGTGCCTGGGTGGCTCAGTGGGTTAAGACTCTGTCATCAGCTTGGGTCATGATCTCAGGGTCCTGGGATCAAGACCCGCGTCGTTGGGCTGTCTGCTCGACAGGGAGCCTGCTTCCCCCCTCTCTCTGCCTGCTGCTCTGCCTATTTGTGATCTCTCTCTCTCTCTCTCTGTCAAATAAATAAATAAAATCTTAAAAAAAAAAAGTTCTGCTTATCTTCACTTCCCCTGTTTTCCAAATCTGAATTGCACATTTATCTGTTTTATACTATATCTGGAAACCTTTCACAAAGCTATAGTTTGCCTTGGAACAAGTTTGGGGAATACAAAGCTAGTTCAAACTCTGACCCAATTTAGTATCTTTCTGCATATTTGAGAGTGATTCTTTGGCATGGGAAAGATTTGCTACATTTATATTTCACTTGACTTTTGCCTTTCATTTCAGATATTTGGGTTAAATTTTTGCATACAGGTAGAGGGCATGGAAATGAATAAAAAGGCAGTCATCATATATCACATCTCCCCTGTGCTTCAAGAGAGAACAGCCTTAGTTGAAGGAAATTTAATGAATAGGGGCCGGCTGGCCCTCCAGCCTTGTCATGAACAACTTTAGGGAATAAAGAGCATGCCTTTCATAAGGCAGATGATTTCACTGCTAGACTATTCTGATTATTATAAATTATCTTCATTATAATTTCTATACAGTGATCCCAAATTGGCCCTCTGGAACAATATTGAAAACTGGTTTATTATTACTATTATTACTATCTTAGTAATGTGTCATCCCTTCATATATCTAACGACAACCAATTTGATCTACTAAATGCTTCTTGTCTCCAGACTCAATATTAAATGCATTAATATTCCACAACTGGCATATTTGGGAGAATCCTTTTAAAATGTCTTCTTCATGTAGAAAAAATGCTAGTTTACCACTAGAATTCATATTTTGAACCTTTAGCTACTCCTAGGTACCATGTTTTTATAACAGCATTCACATTCAGTGTTTGGGTAGTTGCTCAAAGGTGCACCAAAATGGAACAGAATGTCCTTTCAGAGGAATTAGAAACTTTTGCCTTTCTTTTAAGGTGCAAATAAAGGATTAGATGAGAAAACAGATAGGACTTCTATTTTTAGTTTTAACTGAAATGAAAAGATCTCCTATGCTGTGATAGTTGCATTCTTTTGTGATTTCTACCCCAGCTGGTATTTGTGTCATTCAAGAAATAGGAGTCAGAGAATTGGGGATTACTAAATACCATTAGGTCCTCCCTGGGAAATGAAAAGTCAACACCTATTTTGTTTTACTTTCCCAACTTACAGAATTACCATAGTTCTTGCCAATATTTGACATTTGAAACTTAAACAAATTACCCATAGGCACAAAGCTACTTCACACAGATTTTCTCATTTAAATAAAATGTCATTTAGAGGAAATCACACTACTGAAAATCAGTGCATTGTCAATGACTGAATGTGGTTGAGGTCCTGCATTGGGAGCAGGTATAGTTTGATAAAGCATTGAATATGATTTATCTCAATATAAATGAACTCCACATCATGTTTTCTACAAGTATCAAATAGAGCAGTAAGAAACCAATCAGAGAACAATTGAGAAATATTAGACTAATTAACAAAGCAAGATAATAAAAGTCAGTTTAATTATATTATCAACGTTTCTTTTAAATCAGTGTTTGTTTCCTTTTTCCTAAAGAGGAAGTGAAATATAGGTTGTGGTGTGGAAATCTAACTTGTCATCTTATGCCTAATCAAGTTCAACTACTTGCTGACTGCATATTGGACAGCTTTCCTTGACTCTATTTCTTTTTATTTGGGATAGAAAAGGGAAATGAGAGAGAAAATGAATGGATGTTTTCGTGATTATCTCTCTTCCAGAAGAGTTGAATAGTATCTCATCCAAACTGGTGTCATTTTGATCTCTACATTAACTGGTTAGGTGGAAGTGAGGGGGAAATGTGCAATTCTGTTTTTTCCTTCAGTATAAACATTATGTTTTGTGGGAAGCTCAGCCTGGTTGAATTAGTTAGCTCTGCTGGCTCTTTTATAAATGTATTTGACATCTCAGGAATCCCAAGAACATATTCAGGCTCCCCAAAAGTTGAAAGCCATTGTCAAATTAGGCATGAAAATCCTGGAAGCTACAAGAGTGGAAGATGTAAACAGCAAAATCTATGCGACAATTTACACTGCTTCTTTTCAAATGAAAAACAAATATTAAACAATTAAAGGCATATAAATATATAATAAGGCAATATTTAAATGGGAAATGATAGTAATAATTTATAAATATTTAATTGGCTTCTAACTTATAAAATGAAATCTCTAGAGAATGAAGAGAAAGCCATCATCCATTAATGCATTTTGAAGCATAAACATTGGTGCCATTGGAAATATAATTACATTTCCAAGGGTCAAAGGTATATATGATATACAGTAATGATGGACATCTTCTGCCTCTTCACTATAATCTTAATTTGAACCATCAAACCATTAGAAAACTTGGCTTTGATTGGTTTTATGCATTCTAAGTTTTACTTTCTCCATATGCTAAGAATCTAACAACAGCAAAAGTAAACAGAAAACCTAGTGACCTAACATCTAAACCAAACCAAACAAACACAGAACAGAACACAAAACCTTATAATACCCTCCTGCATTTTTGTAGTTTATGTACAGTAAGCAAGTTAACAGAAGCTACTTTTTTATTCAACCCTATTACTTAACACTATGTAAAGACTACTATGTAAACACTATGTATGTGGTGAGTTATCATTGATTCAAACATATGTATGTATATGTGTGTGTGTGTGTGTGTGTATAGGTACTCATTTGTTCCTTAAAATAACCTTAGAATCAAGATAAAATTATTATTCTCATTTTCTGAAGGAAATTGATGCACAGAGAAGTTAAGTATCTGACTCAAGTTTATACGTCTGGTAGTGGTGAAGCTGGCATTGACACTAGCTGTCAGGCTCTGGGGCCTATTCTTTTTCATACTTTTTTTGGGTTAAGCTGGCTCTCATTAACTGAGATCATTTCACTACTTCTCCTCTTACTATTTATTAGGGAAAAAAAAAGGTATCTAATTTAAGATACACAAATTCTCTCTATATATATAACGTTTTCCAGAACCTGGTACATAGTAGAGGTCCATAAATGGAGAATGTCATTTTGTTTCTTATTTTTCCTCTCACAATTTTAAATCTGTCCCCAGATGTACCCAGGAAAACCTACTCTTTCACATACTAAATCAGTTTATTTGAATGCTTTAGAATTTTGATAAATATTACAAAACAAACCCTATAATCTGAATATTTGAGACTAAGGTCTGTGGTAGAATATAGAAAATATGTGAGCCTGACTTTGGCAGGTGCAACATCAGTTTAGATTTGTGCTTATCCCCACTAATCCCTATGTCTCCAGAGGTCATGTCTTGGAAAGAGAATTATGGAACAGACTTTGGGAAAGACTATACATAATAGTCAATAATAACTCAAACAAGAAGTGACCCTATCTTGTTGATGTTCCCCTGAAGACATTGTAAGGTCTAAAGTTTTCCCCACAAAGAAAGGGAACCCACAGATTGGAGGCTGCCTTGCCAGAGTAGAGCAGGTACAGGGAATGAAGATTATTAGTAACGGAGAACAATACAAGATACAGAGAGAGAAAGGATCCTGAATACCTGCCCAAGAGAGGCTCTAAATGGATTGAAAAGCTTGTACTATATGCTAAACTTTGAGTATGATGGTGACCTTCTAAATCTTTAAGTGTTTCATGGATGACCTGCAACTTCACAACCATTGCACATAGTGTGGGAGAACTAAGGGAGTGTTTTGTTTTTGGTTTGGGATTTTTAATTTTTTTTTTTAAAGATAGCTTTAAGTACTGTGTTAAGAGAAAGTACGTATGTTCAAACAGCAGTTTGTTTACCATTACCAGTCCATTATGTTTACCAAAATTTTACTGTAGAAGTCAAAACAATTAAAAAAGAAAAATCTCAAATGTCCGTGTAGCTCTTTTATTCTTAGCTACATAGATGTGGGTGCTCTGAGATTTCTGGCTAAGGATGCTCACTAAGGTAAGCTATCCTCTGGCTCTTGTTTTTCCTTCCTGTAGATCTATAATAAAGGTGATTCAAAAGCCTTGGTTTGCTTTAAAATTGAATGTTGCCTGGAAGCACCCCATAGTTTAATTCTTTTCACTTGTACCCACCAACCTGAAGATAATTAGTTGACACTGGTAGTTTCAATCTTAATGTGGTGGGTTTCCACTTGCAAGTTTGTCTTTTGGTATCCCAATAAAGACAATTAAGTAAACTCCATAAGCCTATAATTGAAATTGCCCATGTAATTATTCCACATCATTTTATTATCAGAGGAGGATAAAAGCCAGCTGTATGATTCAATATCAAATATTACTCTATTACTGAGATATAGTTAATGTTAATGCATCTGTTTTATAACAATTTGAGAGTTTTCATTTTGGATGACTACAAAGGGCAGGTTGATCTTAGGTATTGGGAACATTTTAGAAAGTAGGAATATTGTCCCAAGTACTTATCATTTACCAGGGTTTTGGCCATCTAATTCTCAACATTTCTCCTAAGAATATTGGCATTTGCCCTGGAATACTTCTTCCATTCAGCAAATGGGTGACAGCAAGTCATTCCCTATACTAAATAGGAAGTAGAGGTGATGAAGTCTTCAGTCCATTGTGTTTGGTTTGTGTGTCCCTTCTCAGTTAAGGGGCAAGTTTCTCGGTATTCCTGTGAGAACCCCATTAGTGGCCTTCCACTTCTCTAGCCCTTAGCTCTTCCCCATCTGTTACTTATTGACCTATTAGTCATTTCAGAATGTTCTATACTGGTTTCATTTGACTTCATTTAATTTTTTTTAATTTAATTGATTAATCTCAATGAGATTGATTATGTGATTATAACCCACTTTTCTCATTTCCCTATTAAATGTAACTGAAAATACATTTTAAAAAATGAAACTTGATCTTGTACTTTAACAAATAACCAATTTCAACATCACCTTCTTAGGATTTCTATTATTTGGTTTTCTTTAATGGCACCCATACCTTACTCCAGATCCTTCCTTTAAAATCTTCAAAATCTTCTGGAGATTTCTGTTTTTCTTCTATTAACTTATTTAACAAGTCTTCATTCTAAATTACTATTCTAGTAACTGTTTGAAAAATTAGAGATGACATGAAAAATTTTGACTTTCTACTTTAGTGCCAAAAAGTTTGTATACAGAGAGAGGAGGAGTCAAGATGGCGGAGAAGTAGCAGGCTGAGACTACTTCGGGTAGCGGGAGATCAGCTAAATAGCTTATCTAAAGATTGCAAACACCTACAAATCCAACGGGAGATTGAAGAGAAGAAGAACAGCAATTACAGAAACAGAAAATCAACCACTTTCTGCAAGGTAGGACTGGTGGAAAAGTGAATCCAAAGCGACGGGAAGATAGACCGCGGGGGGAGGGGCCGGCTCCCAGCGAGTGGCGGAGCAACGGAGCAATATCAGGACTTTTAAAAGTCTGTTCCACTGAGGGACATCGCTCCAGAGGCTTAACTGGGGTGAAGCCCAGGCGGGGTCAGCGCGGCCTCAGGTCCCGCAGGGTCGCAGAAGGATCGGGGGTATCTGAGTGTCGCAGAGCTTACCGGTATTAGAACGGGGAAGCCGGCTACAGAGACAGAGCTGAGGAGTGACTCTCAGCTCGGGGTCGCCTTGAACCGGTCGCAGGCTCGGTCAGCTCGGAGCGCGGCCGGAGGCCAGGGTGGCGGGAGTCATTGGGCGTGTTCTCTGAGGGCGCACTGAGGAGTGGGGCCCCGGGCTCTTGGCTCCTCCGGGCCGGAGACCGGGAGGCCGCCATCTTATTCCCGTCCTCCAGACTCTACGGAAAGCGCTCAGGGAACAAAAGCTCCCGAAAGCAAACCCAGCAAACCCGAGCGGATTACTCAGCGCGGCCCCGGGTAAGGGCAGTGAAACCCCGCCTGGGGCAAAGACGCTTGAGAATCACTACAACAGGCCCCTCCCCCAGAAGATCAACTGGAAACCCAGCCAGGACCAAGTTCACCTACCAAGGAGAGCGGCGGAATTCCAGAGGAGAAGAAAACAAAGCACGGAACTCATGGCTTTCTCCCCATGATTTTTTAGCCTTGCAGTTAATTTAATTTTTTTTCTCTTTTTCAATTGTTTTTTCTTTTTCTCTTCTTCTGCTATATTTTTTTTAACTTTTACCGTTTTCTTTTTTTAACGTTTTTTAAACAGTTTATCTAATATATATATATTTTTTCCTCTTTTTATATTTTTTCTTTATCGGCTTGCTTTTTTTTAATAGTTTCTTTTTTTTTTCTTTTTTTTTTTCTTTCTTTCTTTCTGAACCCCTTTTTATCCCCTTTCTCCCCCCTCACAATTCGGGATCTCTTCTGATTTGGTTAAAGCATATTTTCCTGGGGTTGTTGCCACCCTTTTAGTATTTTACTTGCTCCTTCATAAACTCTTATCTGGACAAAATGACAAGGCGGAAAAATTCACAACAAAAAAAAGAACAAGAGGCAGTACCAAAGGCTAGGGACTTAATCAATACAGACATTGGTAATATGTCAGATTTAGAGTTCAAAATGACGATGCTCAAGGTTCTAGCCGGGCTTGAAAAAGGCATGGAAGATATTAAAGCAACCCTCTCGGGAGATATAAAAGCCCTTTCTGGAGAAATAAAAGAACTAAAATCTAACCAAGTTGAAATCAAAAAAGCTATTAATGAGGTGCAATCAAAAATGGAGGCTCTCACTGCTAGGATAAATGAGGCAGAAGAAAGAATTAGCGATATAGAAGACCAAATGACAGAGAATAAAGAAGCTGAGCAAAAGAGGGACAAACAGCTACTGGACCACGAGGGGAGAATTCGAGAGATAAGTGACACCATAAGACGAAACAACATTAGAATAATTGGGATTCCAGAAGAAGAGGAAACAGAGAGGGGAGCAGAAGGTATATTGGAGAGAATTATTGGAGAGAATTTCCCCAATATGGCAAAGGGAACAAGCATCAAAATTCAGGAGGTTCAGAGAACCCCCCTCAAAATCAATAAGAATAGGTCCACACCCCGTCACCTAATAGTAAAATTGACAAGTCTTAGTGACAAAGAAAAGATCCTGAAGGCAGCCCGGGAAAAGAAGTCTGTAACGTACAATGGTAAAAATATTAGATTGGCAGCGGACTTATCCACAGAGACCTGGCAGGCCAGAAAAAGCTGGCATGATATATTCAGAGTACTAAATGAGAAAAACATGCAGCCAAGAATACTATATCCAGCTAGGCTATCATTGAAAATAGAAGGAGAGATTAAAAGCTTCCAGGACAAACAAAAACTGAAAGATTTTGCAAATACCAAACCAGCTCTACAGGAAATATTGAAAGGGGTCCTCTAAGCAAAGAGAGACCCTAAAAGTAGTAGATCAGAAAGAAACAGAGACAATATACAATAACAGTCACCTTACAGGCAATACGATGGCACTAAATTCATATCTCTCAATACTTACCCTGAATGTGAATGGGCTAAATGCCCCAATCAAAAGACACAGGGTATCAGAATGGATAAAAAAACAAAACCCATCTCTATGTTGCCTACAAGAAACCCATCTTACACCCGAAGACACCTCCAGGTTTAAAGTGAGGGGGTGGAAAAGAATTTACCATGCTAATGGACATCAGAAGAAAGCAGGAGTGGCAATCCTTATACCAGATCAATTAGATTTTAAGCCAAAGACTATAATAAGAGATGAGGAAGGACACTATATCATACTCAAAGGAACTGTCCAACAAGAAGATCTAACAATTTTAAATATCTATGCCCCTAACGTGGGAGCAGCCAACTATATAAACCAATTAATAACAAAATCAAAGAAACACATCGACAAGAATACAATAATAGTAGGGGATTTTAACACTCCCCTCACTGAAATGGACAGATCATCCAAGCAAAAGATCAACAAGGAAATCAAGGCCTTAAATGACACAATGGACCAGATGGACATCACAGATCTATTCAGAACATTTCATCCCAAAGCAACAGAATACACATTCTTCTCTAGTGCACATGGAACATTCTCCAGAATAGATCACATTCTTGCTCCTAAATCAAGTCTCAACCGGTATGAAAAGATTGGGATCATTCCCTGCATATTTTCAGACCACAATGCTCTAAAGCTAGAACTCAATAACAAGAGGAAATTTGGAAAGAGCCCAAATACATGGAGACTAAACAGCATCCTTCTAAAGAATGAATGGGTCAACCAGGAAATTAAAGAAGAATTGAAAAAATTTATGGAAACAAATGATAATGAAAACACAACGGTTCAGAATCTGTGGGACACAACAAAGGCAGTCCTGAGAGGAAAATATATAGCGGTACAGGCCTTTCTCAAGAAACAAGAAAGGTCTCAGGTACACAACCTAACCCTACACCTAAAGGAGCTGGAGAAAGAACAAGAAAGAAACCCTAAACCCAGCAGGAGAAGAGAAATCATAAAGGTCAGAGCAGAAATCAATGAAATAGAAACCAAAAAAACAATAGAACAAATCAACGAAACTAGGAGCTGGTTCTTTGAAAGAATTAATAAGATAGATAAACCCCTGGCCAGACTTATCAAAAAGAAAAGAGAGAGGACCCAAATAAATAAAATCATGAATGAAAGAGTAGAGATCACAACGAACACCAAAGAAACACAGACAATTATAAGAACATACTATGAGCAACTCTACGCCAACAAATTTGACAATCTGGAAGAAATGGACGCATTCCTAGAGACATATAAACTACCACAACTGAACCAGGAAGAAATAGAAAGCCTGAACAGACCCATAACCAGTAAGGAGATTGAAACAGTCATCAAAAATCTCCAAACAAACAAAAGCCCAGGGCCAGACGGCTTCCCGGGGGAATTCTACCAAACATTTAAAGAAGAACTAATTCCTATTCTCCTGAAACTGTTCCAAAAAATAGCAATAGAAGGAAAACTTCCAAACTCATTTTATGAGGCCAGCATCTCCTTGATCCCAAAACCAGACAAGGATCCCAACAAAAAAGAGAACTACAGACCAATATCCTTGATGAACACAGATGCAAAAATTCTCACCAAAATACTAGCCAATCGGATTCAACAGTACATTAAAAGGATTATTCACCACGACCAAGTGGGATTTATTCCAGGGCTGCAAGGTTGGTTCAACATCCGCAAATCAATCAATGTGATACAACACATTAATAAAAGAAAGAACAAGAACCATATGATACTCTCCATAGATGCTGAAAAAGCATTTGACAAAGTACAGCATCCCTTCCTGATCAAAACTCTTCAAAGTGTAGGGATAGATGGCACATACCTCAATATTATCAAAGCTATCTATGAAAAAACCACCGCAAATATCATTCTCAATGGAGAAAAACTGAAACCTTTTCCGCTAAGGTCAGGAACACGGCAGGGATGTCCGTTATCACCACTACTATTCAACATAGTACTAGAAGTCCTAGCCTCAGCAATCAGACAACAAAAGGAAATTAAAGGCATCCAAATCGGCAAAGAAGAAGTCAAACTATCACTCTTTGCAGATGATATGATACTATATGTGGAAAACCCAAAAGACTCCACTCCAAAACTGCTAGAACTTGTACAGGAATTCAGTAAAGTGTCAGGATATAAAATCAATGCACAGAAATCAGTTGCATTTCTCTACACCAACAACAAGACAGAAGAAAGAGAAATTAAAGAGTCCATCCCATTTACAATTGCACCCAAAACTATAAGATACCTAGGAATAAACCTAACCAAAGAGACTAAAAATCTATACTCAGAAAACTATAAAGTACTCATGAAAGAAATTGAGGAAGACACAAAGAAATGCAAAAATGTTCCATGCTCCTGGATTGGAAGAATAAATATTGTGAAAATGTCTATGCTACCTAAAGCAATCTACACATTTAATGCAATTCTTATCAAAGTACCATCCATTTTTTTCAAAGAAATGGAACAAATCATCCTAAAATTTATATGGAACCAGAAAAGACCTCGAATAGCCAAAGGAATATTGAAAAAGAAAGCCAAAGTTGGTGGCATCACAATTCCGGACTTCAAGCTCTATTACAAAGCTGTCATCATCAAGACAGCATGGTACTGGCACAAAAACAGACACATAGATCAATGGAACAGAATAGAGAGCCCAGAAATGGACCCTCAACTCTATGGTCAACTCATCTTCAACAAAGCAGGAAAGAATGTCCAATGGAAAAAAGACAGCCTCTTCAATAAATGGTGTTGGGAAAATTGGACAGCCACATGCAGAAAAATGAAATTGGATCATTTCCTTACACCACACACGAAAATAGACTCAAAATGGATGAAGGATCTCAATGTGATAAAGGAATCCATCAAAATCCTTGAGGAGAACACAGGCAGCAACCTCTTCGACCTCAGCCGCAGCAACATCTTCCTAGGAACATCACCAAAGGCAAGGGAAGCAAGGGCAAAAATGAACTTTTGGGATTTTATCAAGATCAAAAGCTTTTGCACAGCCAAGGAAACAGTGAACAAAACCAAAAGACAACTGACAGAATGGGAGAAGATATTTGCAAATGACATATCAGATAAAGGGCTAGTGTCCAAAATCTATAAAGAACTTAGCAAACTCAACACCCAAAGAACAAAGAATCCAATCAAGAAATGGGCAGAGGACATGAACAGACATTTCTGCAAAGAAGACATCCAGATGGCCAACAGACACATGAAAAAGTGCTCCATATCACTCGGCATCAGGGAAATACAAATCAAAACCACCATGAGATATCATCTCACACCAGTCAGAATGGCTAAAATTAACAAGTCAGGAAATGACAGATGCTGGCGAGGATGCGGAGAAAGGGGAACCCTCCTACACTGTTGGTGGGAATGCAAGCTGGTGCAACCACTCTGGAAAACAGCATGGAGGTTCCTCAAAATGTTGAAAATAGAACTACCCTATGACCCTGCAATTGCACTGCTGGGTATTTACCCTAAAGATACAAACGTAGTGATCCGAAGGGGCACGTGCACCTGAATGTTTATAGCAGCAATGTCTACAATAGCCAAACTATGGAAAGAACCTAGATGTCCATCTACAGACGAATGGATAAAGAAGATGTGGTATATATACACAATGGAATACTATGCAGTCATCAAGAGAAATGAAATCTTGCCATTTGCGACGACGTGGATGGAACTAGAGGGTATCATGCTTAGCGAAATAAGTCAATCGGAGAAAGACAACTATCATATGATCTCCCTGATATGAGGGAGAGGAGATGCAACATGGGGGGTTGAGGGGGTAGGAGAAGAGTAAATGAAACAAGATGGGATTGGGAGGGAGACAAACCATAAGTGACTCTTAATCTCACAAAACAAACTGAGGGTTGATGGGGGGAGGGGGTTGGGAGAGGGGGTGGGGTTTTGGATATTGGGGAGGGTATGTGCTATGGTGAGTGTTGTGAAGTGTGTAAACCTGGCGATTCACAGACCTGTACCCCTGGGGATAAAAATATATGTTTATAAAGCTGTAAAAAAAAAAAAAAAAAAGAAAAAGAAAAAAGAAAGGATGAATACCCAAGTTTTGTAGCAACATGGACGGGACTGGAAGAGATGATGCTGAGTGAAATAAGTCAAGCAGAGAGAGTCAATTATCATATGGTTTTACTTATTTGTGGAGCATAACAAATAGCATGGAGGACAAGGGGAGATGGAGAGGAGAAGGGAGTTGAGGGAAATTGGAAGGGGAGGTGAACCATGAGAGACTATGGACTCTGAAAAAACGATCTGAGAATTTTGAAGGGGTGGGGGGTGGGAGGTTGGGGGCACCAGGTGGTGGGTATTGTAGAGGGCACGGATTGCATAGAGCACTGGGTGTGGTGCAAAAATAATGAATATTGTTATGCCGAAAAAATAAAAATTAAAAAAAAAAAAGTTTGTATACATATCAGGGTCAGTAAAATTCAGTTTCAGAAATATAAGTAAACATTTTTTTTTTTACTTTACCAAATTAAGTCATAGATCTGTAATATAATATAATCAAGTAATTTAGATTATTTTTACAATTTAACATTCAGAAAATATGAGTTGGAGCAGGCGTTGGTGGTATAGTGGTGAGCATAGCTGCCTTCCAGAAAATATGAGTTGGATAATAGAAATATTTAGTTGATATTTTTTTCTTCCACAGTGTAGTCTTTCTTTGATTTGGAACCAAATCTTTTTTTTTTTTTTTGCATCAAAATATCAGAGTCAATTCTTGTATTTATTGTTGTTAGTTGGGATGTTCAGTACAGAATTCAACATTGGATTATGTGTCTGGTAATGACATGTATCTATTGCATAATGAAAAAAATACCATTCATATATAATATGAGTGTTCTGAATATATATAGACTGTGTAAAGTGATATTTGATTAATGGTTTATTTCAAAAATGGGGTAGCAACATGGACAGGACTGGAAGAGATTATGCTGAGTGAAATAAGTCAAGCAGAGAAAGTCAATTATCATATGGTTTCACTTATTTGTGGAGCATAAAAAATAACATGGAGGACATGGGGAAATGGGGAGGAGAAGGGAGTTGAGGGAAATTGGAAGGGGAGGTGAACCATGAGAGACTATGGACTCTGAAAAACAACCTGAGGGTTTTGAAGGGGCGGGGGGTGGGAGGTTGGGGGAACCAGGTGGTGGGTATTAATTAGGGAGGGCACGTATTGCATGGAGCACTGGGTATGGTGCAAAAACAATGAATACTGTTATGCTGAAAGGAAATTAAAAAAATTTTTTTTTTAAATCCACATATATTTAAGTTTTGTGCTAGGCCAAATAGCCATATTTGTTTCTGACCATCTTACACTGCAGTTAAATAATTTATTTTGGAACTCTTCATTATTTGTCCATTATTAACTGACAAAGGCAAATGGTAATATCAGTTCAGTTTCACAAAACTGAAAATTAAAAAAAAATTTTGGAAACTAACTTTCAACTTCACTATTTTGAGTATAAACTCAGGCTACTACTTTGATTTTTTATTTTTTTATTTTTTATTTTTTTTTAAAGATTTTATTTATTTATTTGACAGAGAGAAATCACAAGTAGGCAGAGAGGCAGGCAGAGAGAGAGGAGGAAGCAGGCTCCCTGCTGAGCAGAAAGCCCGATGCGGGGCTCGAACCCAGGACCCGGGATCATGACCTGAGCCGAAGGCAGCGGCTCAACCCACTGAGCCACCCAGGCGCCCCCTACTTTGATTTTTTAAAGAAATGACTTAGTGTGCCAGAGGACTCTCTCTAGTGAATTTCTAAAGAACTCAGTTTCACTAGAAAAGAGTGAAAAATGTTTTTGGTTAATTATTACTGAATTATCTTGAAGATAAATATTCAATGAGTTTGTTTGACTGTAATGCCGAACAAACATGCCTAATTGTTGATTTGACTTTTATTAGTGAGCTAAAGGTAAAGCTTTTCTGACTTGACGTGAGCATACATTTCTTTCAACAGACCAAATATAACCCCTGTATTTTCATTACTTAGTTGTCCAGCTATAAAGTATATGAAAGATAAAATATATATCTAATTCCTAAAGAAAAGTTTTCACTGTCTATGGATATGGCTATGGGAACATTTCCAGTGCATATTAAACTCTTCAGCACAGGCAATTACCGGTAAATGATGTAATCAATGGATTTAAATTTTAGGTCTTTTCAAAACTTTCAAACTTGATTTGTTTGTTTGTTTAGTAAAAGGATATCATCAACCATCAGATTCCAAACCAGTTCAGACTTTCCATCTTCAAGTTTTCAGCACTCAAGAAGAAGCTAATTAGGACTTATTTTGGGTACCATGTATATGAGCTTCTAGGTCGCATATAAATTGCCCTTAATAAAAATAATGTCCTGTGAGCTTTCCCTTTTCCTCCAACATGATGAATAATTGCATTTCTTAATGAAGTCATTTTACAAATGCTTCTTTTGTGTTAGGAACTGTAATTTTGGCAGTACTCAGAAGAAACTTTTATACACTTGCCTATGGTGATTATTTTAATACTCAGGTCTTTTTATTTATATATTTTTCCACTTACATTTTTCATCAGCATTATTTAAATTATTGTCATTCAAAAACAAACCTGGCTAGAATTTTGGTGTTTTTTATTTAGGTTATTAAGTTGTTCTTGATGCAATTACTGCATGTACGAGTCATAGTATCTCCATATGTTTTACTTATCTATGACAACTTGATTTGTTTGTGTTGACATAGACATATTTTGTTTGCATATCAAGCATGTAGATATTATTTTCATTTCCAAAGTAGAAATACATTTTCCTACATTTTAACAAAACTGACACAATTTTAATTAGAGTTCTTTACACCAATTTTTTTTAAAAAGGATGAAAAAAGGGACATTCTTGCCAATCTTAAAGAAAAAAAAATTATAACAGAATAGTATGAACAAGTATGTGCCAACAATAAGCTGAATTAATGAAAATGACAAATCCCTAAAAAGGTAAAACTACCAAAACTGACTCAAAAGAAATAGGAAATATGAATGAACTTATAATAAGGAAAGAGAATGAATTATTAAACAAACACTTCCCCATGAAGAAAAACCTAGGACCATAGGATGTTATTGGTAAATAAAAACATTAGTCAAACATTTAAAAAATTAATATCAATTCTTTACAACTCTTCCAAAAATAGAATAGAAATAGAATATTTCGCAACTTATTCTATGAGGCCAGTTTTCCTATCATGCCAAAACTACAAACATCATAAGAAAAAATTACTACAGACCAGATCAATATTCTTCATTAACATGAAGTTTACAAAATCTTGAACAAAATACTTGCTAAATAAGTACAGAAACACATAAAAGTGTTATACCACATGAGTCAAAGTGGAACCAAGTGTGATTTATGCCAAAATACAGATACAAAATCAATAATGTAATGTACCATAATAATAAAATAATGGGGAAAAAACACATGATGATACCATAGGCACAGAAAAAGCATTTAACAAAATACAACATCATGGCATTATATGAACATCCAACTAAGAAAAGCAGAGGATTAGCTGAAATTGATAAAGTGTGTTTATAAAAAGCATACCACTAACATCATACTCAATGGTAAAAACGTAACAGTCTTCCTTCTAAGATCAAGAACAAGACAAAGTTGTCTATTCTCAACACTTCTCTTCCATATTTTATTGGAAGATCTAGCTTTGGTATTTATGCAATTAAATAGAAATAAAAGGCATTCAGATTGCAAAAGAAAAAGAAAACTATTTAAAAATGGCATGATCCATTAAAACCCATAAAGAAGTTCAGCAGTTTTGCAGGATTCAAGGTCAGTATATAAAAAAATCAATTGTAGGGGCGCCTGGGTGGCTCAGTGGGTTAAGCCGCTGCCTTCGGCTCAGGTCATGATCCCAGGTCCTGGGTTCGAGCCCCACATCAGGCTCTCTGCTCAGCAGGGAGCCTGCTTCCTCCTCTCTCTCTGCCTGCCTCTCTGCCTACTTGTGATTTCTCTCTGTCAAATAAATAAATAAAATCTTTAAAAAAAAAATCAATTGTAGGGGCACCTGTGTGGCTCAGTGGGTTAAAGCCTCTGCCTTCAGCTCAGGTCATGATCCCAGGGTCCTGGGATGGAGCCCCGCATCAGGCTCTCTGCTCAGCAGGGAGCCTGCTTCCTCCCCTCTCTCTCTGCCTGTCTTTCTGCCTAATTGTAATCTCTGTCTGTCAAATAAATAAATAAAATCTTAAAAAAAATCAATTGTATTTCTTCATACTACCAATAAACAATCTGGAAATGAATTCATATGCTATTTAAAATAGCATCAAAATAATAAAATAATTTAATAAAATAAATGTACTAAACTTTAATAACATAAATGTTACACTTGTACACTGAAAATCACAAAAAATTATTAAGAAAAATTAAAGAGCTAAATAAGTTGGGAGACATCCCAGAATCTTGGGTTGATTCAATATTGTTAAGATGCAGTACTCACCAAATAGATTTACAGATTCAATAAAAATCCCTATCAAAGTCTTAAATGCCTTTTTGACAAAAATCAACAAACAGATCATAAAGCTCATGTGGAAATGCAAGGGATTAGAATACTGAAAATATTTCTAAAGAAGAAAAAAGCAGGGGGGCTCATACTTCTTGATTTCCAACTTTACTACTACATTCATCAAGACAAGGGTAAAAATAGAGATCAATGTAATAGAATTAAGAGTCCATAAATAAACCCATGTATTTATGGTTAAAGGATTTTTGTCCAAGGTGCCAAGGCAATGCCACATGGATAAAATATTTTTTTTCAGTAAATGATGTTGGAATAGTTAGATATCCACATGCAATATATATATATATATATATATATATATAATCTCAGGAGTAAATCATGTGACCTTGAATTAGGCAATGATTTTTTACATATGACACCAAAAACAAAAGTGACAAAAGAAAAAATATAGAAGCTGACCTTTTTAAAATAGAAAACTTTTGCTCTGAAAATATAGCCCTCAGAATAGGGGGAAATAATTAGAAGTAATAGATATCTGAAAAATATTTTTATATGCACTATATTAACAAAATTCTTGCAATTCAATAATAGACAAATTATTAAACTAGATGATGGGTGAAGAATTTAGATAAACACTTGCCCAAAGAAGATATACATATGGCCAATAAGGACATGAAAATATGTTTAACATCGTTAGTCACTAAGACATACAAATCAAAATCACAGTGAAATACCATTTCATACCAACAAAGATGGTTATAATCAAAAAGTCAGATAGTAACAAGTCTTGGTGAAGATGTGAAGAAATTAGAATCCTCATACACTGTGGTTTTGAATATGAAACAGTTCAGCAACTTTGAGAAATGGTTGCACCATTCTTTAAAATGCTAAATATAGAATTACCATATCATTTACTATTTCCACTCCCAAGTGTATACCCAAGAGGAATGAAAATATAGATCCACATGCAAATATGCATTAATGTCCACAACAGCATTAGTCATTATAGCTAAAATGTGCAAACTCCAGTTAGTGGATGGGTTCTAAATACCCATCAGCTTATAAATGGAAAGCAACATATGGCATATGCCATTATTACTTGGCAATAAGAAGGAATTAAGTACTAATTCATGTTATAACATGGAAGAACCTTGAAAAAATCAATTTAGAAGCCAAACACATGAGCCCTTGTATTGTGATATCACTTCCATGAAATATCCAGAATTAACAAATCCATAGATACAGAATATAGGTTAATGGTCAGTAAGGTGCAGGGAAAGAAGAATATAGTTTTAGGGTTAATGGTTGTGAGGTGTCCAAATGAGGCTATAAAAATGTTCTGGAATTATATAGTGGTGATGGTTGCACAACTTGGGGAATATAATAAAAATCATTGCATTAATACTTTAAAAAGATGAATATTTTAACTTTAAAAGAGTGAAGTATATCTGCATTAAAAAAAAATACTTGGAGTTTACAATGCTGAATAACTGATCTCTAAAATTTAAGTTTCCTAGAAGCAAGCACAAAAATACACAAAGATGTAAACAGATATCTAGCATCAAAGTAAAAAATGTTGATATTGGGCTGAATGTGGTGTTAGTTTGTATTTTTTTTTTATGGTGATCACTATTGGACACTAAGATTATGTTTCAGAGTGTTTCTTATGTGTTTTACCTGCATGTTTTCATCTAAATCCTCATAATAGTCTGTGACAATTTATAAAACTCTTATTTTACAAAAAAAAAAAAAAAAACAACAAAGCTTTATTGATAAAAACTTAGCACAAAATCTCTCTATTAGTGCATAGCCAGATTTGAACTGAGAATGGCTGATTCCAAGGTCCATAGTATTAATTGAAATACAAGTTTTTCATTAATTAATTGGCTGATTAACTGATTGGTAAATTGTATCATGTACTCAATATTTTTTTTCGTTTTTTGTTTGTATGTTTGTTTGTTTGTTTCTACCAAAAGTCACATTTAAAAGCAGACAATACAATAGTAAAATGTCAAGAAAAATCAATACTTTCATGGGGATAGCATTCTCATGGGAATAGGTAAACAACCAGGAAGTACTTTGGGAACATAAAATATGAGAACATGATAAAAAGAGATTGAATTGTTAGAGGGGTCTTTGCAAATAAGGTGATCTGTAAGCTAATACATAAATGATGAAACATAGCAGCTCTACAAAAACCTGGAGGAAGAGAATCTTAGACATTGGGAACAGTACAAAAGCCCTGTGGCATGAATGTGCTTGGGCAGGAAGAAGGCAGATAGGGCTGGGATATAATGATGGAGATGGAATGGCAGAATAGAGGTCTGAGAGCTAGGCAAGGGCCAATTAATAGACTTCGTAGACCTGAGTAATGGGTGGGAAGAAGAAGGGAATGACAGTCATGATGATCGGGATGATGGTGATAATCATGATTACAAATTTACCAGAAAAAAAATAAATAAATAAAATAAAAATAAAAGAAATCAGACCTCAGAGATGTTGGCTATCTCAATATCACACAGCTAAATAAGTGCTAGAGAAGGAGTTTGCATCTGTGTAATTCCTTTACCACAACTACTAGCTACAACTGCCTTCCAAGAAATAAATCTATAGCAGAAGATTATATACCTTTATCATTCAATGGCATTTTTAGTTGAATTAAATAAAAGTTTATGTTGTCCACCAAATGTTTCTTGTGTGTGCTTTGCTCTCACTGTGCTTGGTAATAATTCTTAAAGATTTGATGTTCATTATTTATATCACTGGAATTCTAAGAATAATAACGTCGTGATTTCACAAAGAACCTCCATGTCTTGAGTTGTAATTCTGGGTCACCACCCTTGAGGATATTTTTGGTGTGTAACTTATGGTCTAGGGACAAAATATCCCAGCGTTGCTGCAAAAGCCAGCACATGCAACTCAAAGGCCACAGCAGGTTCAGTTTGTCACTTATTAGGCAGGTCATTCTAAATAAGCAGGCATGATCTTGTTATTTTGACATGCAGTTACAGAAAAGAGCTGGAAGTCCCAGGAGCATAAAATGAAATGTCAAAGAGTCCAGGGATATGTCATTGTCTACAAAAAGCCATCAGCAACTGCCTGGAAAAACATCAGATTTACATTTATTCCACAAAGTAGTAAACACTATTGACAAGTGAAATGTTTCTTGTGTTCCGTCCCCTGGAAGGATTTTAAGAAAGACAAATGATATCTTTTTCGTGGTTGTTTTTTAAGAGGTTCAAGTATGGGTCAGAGTGGTAGAGGAAAATCTACAGAGCCGTTGTGAAATAAGACTGTGTCCTTTCACAGAAACACATCCCATCTGAAAATGATCATGAAGAAGCAAGAATAGGAGAAATTCTTATTTTCCCTGACCTCATATAAAATTGGAACTCTGCTGATTATTGATGATAAACTTAGGCTCAGTAAGCCAGAAGGTTGCCTAAGACATCATTGCTAACTAGGAAGAGAACCAGGTTTTTGACCCAGGTAGGCTGCTCTTGGAGCCTACAAACACACTCACCAAGTAAAGAAGGAACAATACCATACACACCTCTTTCTTGGGGAGAAAATGATTCTAGTCAAACTAGATGGCCAGGTTGAATATGGCATCCAATGAAATGTCTTCTTGAGACCCTAAAGCATAATTTCTAACTCCTGTATTAAAAACAAACAAAGAAACAAACACCTCTACCCAGAGTGTTTTGAAATACTTTTACACATACCACATTGCATGACAATTATTAGTATGCATATTTATCTGCCTGATCCCCCCTCTTTCCTGACTAGAATACAATCTCAGGAGATGCATGGATTTCTATTTTATATCCTTCATCTCTAGCCAAGATGCTGAAAAGTAGTAAATAAGTAAATGATTAAATAAATTAATAACTCAAGCTAGAAATAATCTAGCAAATGACACCTTGGAAGCTTTTGCTAACCTTCACATAGAGTTATGGCTCGGGCACTCTTTTCAATTCCTTTAGATAAAATTGTTCAACCTTTCACTTGCCCTGGAGGAAAAGGCCAATATGGCATCATTCATCTTCCAGGTAAGTTCATAAGTATGTTTCAGGTATTATGATTTATGGTAAAGTTTTCAGCATAATAAGGGAGAGATAGCTACCTCTTTCCCAGATTTTCAAAATAGCTTATTCTAGGGTTGAAGAACATAAGTGGATTATATACAGTCTTGTTTGTCCTCCATTGAGCAGGCTTAAATATTTATTTATTTTTCTTGGAGATAGCGCAGTTTATCTCTGTAGGTGTCCATATATCTGCACAGCAGCCAGGCAAGGATTTTCAGGAGGATCTTGGCCAGAGGCAGCCAATATGGTGGTGGATTAGCTTTTCATTGATTACCTGATGGGACAGTATGTGTGGGAGGGTCACACTAACCAGGATCCAAGTTTCTGTCTTGAAATAAAATCAAGACTGTGCCTGCAGAAAGGATTAAGACAGAGTATGTCTCTTTCCTATTAACATCAGCTCTAGCTCCATCATCATTGCTTGATGGCTTCAAGCTTCCCCATGACATCAGCTCAATCAACCTACTGTAGTCCTACTGGGGTCCTAATGGACTATTGATTGGAAGGTTAGCAGAGCATGGTTGGAATTAACATCAGACATAAATATGAAGCCAACATCTATACCTTCCAATCATATATTCTGACTTATACTCAGAGCTCCTAAAATTCACATCCAGTTGACATATAATGAGGACTGAATCTGTTCTAGCACTATCATTAGCTGTTTATATAATTTACTTAACCTTTATTTAAAAGTCAAATAGTTTTGCTACTATTTTGCAGTGCAGTAATTGGGACTTAGAGAGATTAAGTGGTAAAAAACAGAGCAGAATTCAGTTTTCTGGACATTTATTCTATCGGTCTTTCTATTAGGCCAGAGATGATTACTCCCAGTTAATAGCTATGATCTTTGTACTGCTAATCATGACATTTTCAAGTCTATTATACCCTTATGTTAATGGTGAACTTCTGTCCATAGATCAGTAGATGAGCAGCGTATATCTGTATGTGGAAAAAAAAAGAGAATGAATAAGATGTCTAATTATGATACTAGTTATTATACTTCACAATAGCCCTTAAATCCATTCAGAACACTTTTTTTAATGTATTTCCATCACTTTGGTTAAAGCCACAGTCAGCTCTTGATGAGACTACTTCACTGACCTTCTAACAAAGTTCTGCTTTTCTGCCCATTCTAATACATTATTTTTTCTGTAGCTACAGGTGAAGTTTTAAAAATGGTATTCTAATAGTGTCATTGTTTTAAAATACATAACAAATATTTCATATGTGCCCGAAACCTTCAGTCTTTAACCTCACCTGAAGCCATTCTCCCTGTGCCAATATTATATTGGATATCTAAAAGAGATCTCAAAGAAAAAAAAAAAACAAAACACTGTTCAAAACAAGACCCTTCACAACTCTTCCATTCATTCATTCATTCATTATAAGCTACCCCAAAAGTTAGTGGCTGAAGAAAATCATATTTATTTTACCAACACATATGCACTACAGATAAGGTTTGGTAGGTACAGCATGTCTCTGCTCCACTAGGTATCAGTTAAGCAGGTTCAAAGTCATCTGAAGTTTATTCACTTACATGTAGGGTGGCTGATGGTGACTATGGACTGAGACATTAGCTGGGTCTGTCAGGCAGAACACCTACAAGTGATCTCTCCACAGGGTCTGGGCTTCTCACAACATGGTAGCTGGGTGCTAAGGGTGAAGTCTTAAGGAAAAGAATGCCAAGTGGAAGCTGTCATCCCATTTATGTCCTGATCTTTAAACTCAGACATTCTCTTTGTTGAGGCACCCATAAAGCCCTGCATAATTTAAAAGGGAGGAGAAACAGACTCCATTTGTTGAAGGGAGAGAATTTTAGAAGAGCATGTAGGACTGGAAATATTTTTGTAGACTTTTCAGTGGACAAAGCTAAGTTACATTTGTCTTTCTCTCTCCCTCAGATAGGTATATGATAAGTAAATAGATATTTGAGTGTCTGTATGTGTGTGTGTGTATATATAATAGATGCTTATGTAGGTCTATGAGATGCCTGCATACATACAGAAATATATGGAAATCCATAAATCCAAGAGCTGACACCAATATTTTGCATCCAATCATCACTATCCAGCAACATAGTGCTTATTCTACTTTTCTTTCTTTCCATATTTGTAAACTTCTTCTCTGATAGTGTAATTCCTCCTTTCTCTATTATATGATTTTGTTTAATCAATTTCCCTCTACACATCCCATCTCTCATTGCCACTGCTACTGCCTTGTCTGCATGGACACTTTGTTTAACCTGCTTATCTCCTTCCATTCTACTCAAGGCTGTCCATTTGCAGATAGCCTTACCTTATCAGTCTGCATGCTGTGTAGGTGCTCTACTTCTTCAGGCTCTGAATTTCCATACCAGCTATACCAGCTAGTTCTCTATTCTCAATCTGCTTGGGCTCTGTATTCCTGAGCTGGTGTGCCTGGGCACATGGATGTCCTTCTCACTTCCCTGGGCTCTGGCCCTGCCTCACCAGGTTCTTTACCCTTCACTCCCTCACTCTGCGTGGACACCTTCCTTATCCTACTGGTACTCCAACACCTAACAGGGACAATTCTCCATGTAGATACTCTCATTATCCTGCTTGGGTTCTGAAACCTTAAGCTTTGCCACATACAGACATGGATGCTATCCTCACCAGCTGACCAATTTCTTATGATTACCCACCTCATGCAGACACCCTCCTCAACATCCCACACAAAGCTGTCCTTCCAGTACATGACTATCTGGCTTGGCCTTACCTAAGATATTTAAGACTACGTTTTTGAGGAAGTTGAAAGGAAAGATCTGTTAGTTGGGTTCTTTGGAAAGCAAATGCTGAAATGGAGTTAGGAGAACAAAACTGTCACTGAAGTAGCACCTGAGAGAAAATGGGACCATCTGGCAGGGAAAGCCAGGCAATGGCAACTGTTAGACTGTGAGGCAGATGAATGTGTGCCACTTCTCAGAAGTTCACACTACCCTCTACTTTTAGAGGAGGCCTGCATCCATACTCATTTCTGCTAACTGAAAGAAATCTGAAGAAGAATTTGCTTTTACCAAGAAAAAAAAATAAAGATGAAAAGCAAAAGTAGCATCCTGCATTGCTTTTGCAGTGAGATGAGCCCTTATAGAGGCAGCCCACATCCCAGCAGCCAGATTGGTGCTGCCCAGCTCCTTCCCCAGGACCAACACTCAGCATGTCAGTATCAAGCTTCCAGAGCATGATGGGGTTTTGTTTCTTCACTTTATGCCATTTCAGCTTAGGAAAGTTTTCATAGGAACACTCTGCTTTTGATTAATGGGGAAATCTGTATATTGAAGTCTCTTCCAGTCGAGTGGAGAGCTCTGGAGCAAAAATTGCCCTTCCAATGAGTACTATGTTTGTCTTGGTCCTTCAAATTCTTTCTTGAAGAGGGATCTGAAAGGAGCATCTCTGAATCTGTCACAGAGAGGTATGGGAAAAGAAGGGGAAGGAATTTCTATTAACCTTTGATAGTACTAAGTATCAACCTAAACACACAATATCTCAATCCTGCAACGCACAGAAGTTCAAAATTAAGATTATTGGCTCTCAAATATTATTGTCTGTCAGCATTGCCTTGGGTGATTGGCAAAAACATATGTGTAGATAGTAAATCCAGACTTGGAGCCTCTCAAAATGGGTCTCAGAAACCTGAGTTGTTTTTTTTTTTTTTTTTTTTTAAGATTGTATTTATTTATTTGACAGACAGAGATCACAAGTAGGCAGAGGCAGGCAGAGAGAGAGGGGGAAGCAGGCTCCCTGCTGAGCAGAGAGCCTGATGTGGGGCTTGATCCCAGGACCCTGGGATCATGACCTGAGCCAAAGGCAGAGGCTTAACCCACTGAGCCACCCAGGCGCCCCAGAAACCTGAATTTTTAACAAGTGGCTCAAGTCTTTCAAAACATTTTTAACTCTGCCTTCTGATCCCTCATCTACTCAACGAATATTTCATGAGTCCATTTTTATCACCATGGTCCAGCTCATAACTCTGGAAACTGTAGCCATTGTTTTGTTGAGTGCAACATCTTGTCCTTTTACTATAAATCTATTTTGCTCCAGGGCACACTTTCATAGGTCAAGATCCCTGCTGTGTTATTGAAAAATGTAGGTTGTGTTGTAAAGAGCAATTGCTTCCTGCAAAGTCACAGATTTGGGCCTAGCACGATGGATATTCTTGAAGTATGCATGACATAATAAACCTGGAAAATTAAAGTTTTCTGAGTATGTTTTTTGTATGAATCTGACCTATCTTACCAACATAAAACATTAGGCATTAGGAACATATGAAAGAGATACCATGGGTAAAATTCAACAATTTCTGTTATTTGCTCTGGTGATGCTGCAAATCAACATATTAACCTTCTTCCATGTCTTCTGGTCTCTTTTGACTTGCTGACCCCTTGGTTCTGAACTCTGCCTCTATCTTTTCTTAAGTTTTTCCTTACTTTGAAACTTCCTCATATTTGACCCCTCATATTTTAACACGATTTGGGTTATTTTCCATAAATATATGGGTTATTTTTAAATAAATATTTGGGTTATTTTCCATAAATATATGCAATCGTTAAATAGTGCTTCCACTGTCTTCTAAAGCAGCATAGGTAATTATTGCAGCAGGAAAACCTTCCTTTCTAAAGTGAGTTAGCAGATATTTTAGTCTTTTTTCAAAAAATTTTTTGCTCCAAATTTTTATTGCTATGTAGAGAAACATCCAAAATGTAATGGCCTAAAATAATTATAATCGTTGATTTTCCTCATGTATTTACAGTTTAAGCAGGGCTTGGAAAGAACAGTTCATCTTTGCTCCTTCACTGTTAGCTTGGGCACCTCAAGATGAGCGAGTACTCTATGGCTGGGGGCCACTCATTCACATGTATGATGGTTGATGTTGTTGTAAACTGCAAGTGCTAGTGAAACATCTGTGCTTGTGGTTTCCTCTAAGCATGGCAGCTATTTTCTAAGACTGGGTCCTCCAAAATTAGTAAGTGGAAACTGACCATTTCTTAAGGCCTGAACCCCAAACTGGCCATCTCCATTGTTTATGATCTATTGGTCAGGTCAGAAAGGTCAGATTCAAGGGAAGGGGACATAGAACTCATGTCTCAAAAAGAAGAATGTCAAAGGCTTTGGGGGTCATTTTTAAATATTGCCACACCAAACACATGATAATTAACATTTGCAATTGTGAGATGACTGACACTGCTTGTAATTAATCATTTTCAAGAAAGTTTATTCCAAAACTTTCTTGTTTCTCTAGTTTGAGTGCTAACCAATGGATAAAACTTAAAAAAAAAAAATGTGCTTCCATGAGGCAAAGGAAAGGATAGAGAAAGTGCACTTGACTGATTTTTATCATGTTGTTATGCTAGAAATAAGATCTAGCAGGGGGAGAACTTCCTTTGGGCTTTTCTCTGGCAATGAAGGAGGAAGAAGATGATTACCCATTATAGTGGGTAAGAATGTTTGAAGTACTGACATAGACAACGTCCCATATGTTTCTAACCGTATCCACCAAAGAAATTAAGCTGCTGTTATTATTCACATTACACCAAGGGTAAATTTTGAATTTGCAATATTGGTGGATATGTTCAGTATTGCATAGCTAGCAAGTAGAGAGACTGAAATTAAAGTCAATGTTCCCTCAAATCCCATGCCAAGGCAAATTTTGTTAAGATACAAATTTTAAATTCCAAATTAAGGTAGAAAATCTGTACTTATATTGGCAAAATGAAGAACATACATTGTGAAACACAAAGAACCTTGGTGGTTCTACTTAAATAGAAGGTCTAGGAAGTTTTGTTACAAGAAAGGAGCTGGAAAATGTGATTGTGTTGTGGGGGCCGATCCTGACAAGGGAAGGAAGTTTTTCAATGCCCAGGAGCCAAAGACTTGTTGAACTCACAGGTAATTTGCTTGGAAAGCAACAGCGTGGCTCATTTTATCTGGTAGAGTCTAGTAGCAGGGTTAATATTCTTGACAAGTTATGTTCTAAAACTGGCATACATTAGCATGGTAATACCAAGAAATGTATCCACTCATGAAAAGACATCATTTTTGGAGCTATGGAATCAAGTTTTAGCCACATTAGCATGGGGGAGGCACAATTTCAGCAGCATAAAGAGTCTAATTCAAGGTAATTAAATTTTGCAATATTTACCTGGTTCTCAAGGAGTATTACATTGAAAGTAGATATGAAAGAGGAATATGAGATATGAGTATTATCATTTATAGAACATCTACATTATGCTAGGTGTTTCCTACTCTCTAGGTGGCCACACAATTTTTCCCAACTTCTTTCCTTCCTATCTTCTGCCATACCATTCTTGGGAAAGTTGTATCTGATCCAGATCCAGGATAGAGACAGGGCAATAGAGTAGGCTAATGTTCTGGGACAGGATAAGGGAAGAACATAATAGTCCCAAGTTCTGTTTCCAGTCTAACACTGTCTTCTCTAACTCAGGCTTCTGTGGGAGTTCTACAGGGTCTGGGAGGTACTCTATTCCTTTGGTAGGTTTAATAGGTTCAGTGTAAGGTCAAAAGAAGGGAAGTGTGGGATGGGCAAGATAGATTGAGTTTCACTTAAGATGTCTTGAAAAAGATTTTACAAAGCTCTTAAGGTTTGTTTATGACATCTCTGAGTTCTCAAGAGTAGACAATTGAGAAAACTTTATGGGAGAAGATAATGATAAAAATAATTTATTTCTCTTCTGTTTCTTTTATGTTCTAGACCTCTGAGAAGGAGACAACTAGACTGAAATTTGAGGTCTTAGTTTACCATGACTGGTGCCGATCCCTGCTTGGGACTTACTTACAGATCATTTTATTCTACAAATAAACTTGCAAAGCCATTGAATTATGGTTGCTATAACAAACTGTCATAAACTTGGTGGCTTAAAACAATACACATATGTTCTCTTGTACTTCTAAAGGTCAGAAGTTTAAAATCAGCTTCACTGGGTTGAAATGAAGATGTTAGGAGGGCCACGCTCCCTCTTAAGCCTACAGGTGTTTGACTTTTCCAGATTGAAGACTGCATTCTTTGTATTCATTGGCTCTATGTTCAGAACCTGCAGTGTAACATCTTGCTTCTGTGATCACATCTTACTCCCACTTTTCTCTTGTAGCCAAATCTCCTTCCCTCCTATAAAGATAATTGTGGTTAGAATCAAAGTGTTCATGGATAATTCATGATAACCTCACCTTCTCTAGTTCTTAATTGTAACTACAAACTTTATTTTGTCATGTAAGATAACATTCACTGGTTTCCAGGATTAGGACCCAAATGTTTGGAGGCCATTGTTTGCTTGCCAAAACCACATCCCCCTGTGTTTTAGATAAAATTACATGAAAGTAGATCATGGATTAAAATTCAGATCTTACTTTAGCTCACATTTTTTCTCCCTTATTCACAACTTCTCTATTGACCTCATCCTAGGATGGGCACCAACGTTCCCACCTGTAGTGAATCCTACTCTTATAGAATGCCAGAGTTTACAGAGCTCATCAAGGGACATAAAATAACTGATTGGTTGAGAACAAATTTAATGGAAAAGCCCTTCATGGCAGGTTCTGAAATACATCCCCATCATCAATTTTACATACAGTGAGAGACAACTTTTTTAACTCCTCTGAGACTCACTTTCCTCATCTTCAAAACAGGAAGAATTATATGTGCCTAATAACCTGTGAAGCTTACTGGAAAGATTAGAGGACAAAGAAAGAAGAAATGCTACTTGAATTGTGAACACTATAGCCAGCCGCAATTTTGGGAGTTTCTGAAACCCTATCCAAACAATAATGAGGGAAGTGAAATTTTCATTTTTCTGATACAAACACATCACCCCTTGATTCTTCATCTTCTAGGGATTGTATTAAGTATTTGTCTTAAATTTTAACTTTTATCTGAAGTTGCAGGTACTACCAACAAAACTTATTACTAGACTGCAAGAAATAAATTTTGGCCTTTTGAACATTGTATCAAAAATGTTTTTCCCTTATAAGTGTTGAAAAAAAAACTGAATTAAAAATCCCCTAGAAATAAAACTTATTTATTTTTTTTAATGGGACAACTTGGCTATTACATTGACCACTTTCAATCTGATTTTATTTTCCTTCTTGGTTCATCCGTGTTGATGTATTGCTTCTTATATAAGCAAAACATAATCCCGCAGACCACAGGAAAATTTCAGTGGCCAAATGCATCCTGAATAATTGCTAGTCAACTGACATAAATCCATTGCAACTCCAAAATCAGAAAGCGATAAGATTGGAACTGACCCAGGAGTTGCCAAGTGTATGATGGTAAAATGGAAAGATCTCCGGACTGGGGGCCTAGGAAACCATTTTCTTTCTTGCTTTCTTTTTCTTTTTCTTTTTTTAAGATTTTATTTATTTGACAGAGAGATAGAGAAAGCATAGGTAGGCAGAGCATTTGGCAGAGGGAGAGGGAGAAGAAGTCTCTCTGGAGAGCACAAGGAGCCTGATGCAGGGCTCAATCCCAGGGTCCTGGAATTATAACCTGAGCTGAAGGCAGACACTTAAGCAACTGAGTCTCCCAGGCACCCCTAGAAAACCATTTTCTAATCCATTCTGACAATCCTGCTCTTTTCTCATTTCTGCTCTGTCTCTATCACTTCTTTATCCATATTCTTTCTCAACATGACCCCAGCAAGCAGGTTCTTAATTCTCTCTCCTTTAGACATTGTTCATAAGATCTTAACTAGTTAACTCTGTCAGTGATGTAAACTACCTGTGTGCTTCTGAACACTTTACTTTGTTAAGACTCTGATTACTAAACAAAAAGGATAATATTTGCCCATGGCATTGTTATAGATCTTAAATGGCAGGTGTAAATTTCTTATCACTATGACTGGAACAGAGTTAGCATCTAAGAAATACTAAGCAGATAGCGCAGATTTCTTTGTCTCTTTCTGTCTCAGCCCCAATTCATATAAACAGCCCCAACATATTAAGTTAAAAAAAATAGCTATGATCATGTAACTCACCTACTCAAAAATATTCACTGCTTCCTCATTAACTACCATTGACTCAATCCACTGCCATTTCTTGTCAGCTTTTCCCATCCCCCAACCCCAACATTCTGCCATTTTACTTATACTGTAATCCTTGTGAGTCCCTAATACTCAATTTGTTGATAACTTTCCTTCATTTGATTTTTTTTTTTTTTTCTGCATCATGCCTGTCTGAATCCTAGCACCCAAACGAATATGGGGCAAAAGTGGTGTGTTATATCTGGGCCAAGGAGATTAATATATGTTCATACTTTTATTCCATTTTCTCTTCAGTCTTTATGAAATATAACTTCTTCAGTATAATATAAGCTCTTTCCAAAAATGAAAAAAAAAGCACAAAAAGCTGTAGCCAATTTCATAACTACTGGTGAAATGACTTTGTGAAAACTATCTGGCCAGTTCTACTAAGCTGAACGTATGTCATGCTCTTCTACTCATCAGTTCTGCTGGTAGGTATATATCTAATAGGATAGTGTTTTTATGTTTACTGCTATTGGTAATATTGAAGTGCAATAAATAATAGTAACTCTGGAAACAACTTAAATGCACATCAAAAGTAGAATGTGTAAACAATTGTGATGTATTATTCTTTGGAGCACTATGCAGCTACAAAAATGAAGCAAACAAACAAATGAGTAGAGAAACAAAAACTACAACTAAATATGTTGACTTAGATGAATCTAACAGACCATATATTGACCAAAATCAACCAGACATTTAAACTCACTTTACATGAACTTTAAAAAAACAGTCAAAGGTAATCAGTGGAAGTAGAAGTCAGGAGAATAATATTGGAGTACTTAAAGAAAATATGAAAGAGGCTTCTGTGATGGTGGTAATAAAATTTGGATGGGCTAGATGGGTGATAGGTATTAAGGTCACTTGTGATGAGCAACAGTTGTTCTATGTAAGTGAAAAATCACTGAATTCTACTCTTTTTTTTTTTTTTAAGATTTTATTTATTTGTCAGAGAGAGAGAGGAGAGCGAGCGAGCACAGGCAGACAGAATGGCAGGCAGAGGCAGAGGGAGAAGCAGGCTCCCCGCCAAGCAAGGAGCCCGATGTGGGACTCGATCCCAGGACGCTGGGATCATGACCTGAGCCGAAGGCAGCTGCTCAACCAACTGAGCCACCCAGGCGTCCCATGAATTCTACTCTTAAAACCAATATTTCACTGTATGCTAACTAACTAGAATTTACATAACATTTTTTAAACATTTTAAACATTAAAAAGCTAGCTATATGGTTATTTTTACCTTGTGAAAAATATTAATCTCCAAATTATTGAGTTATATGACTTGTTAAATATATATTATAATTTAGTACTATATTAGTTGGCTTGGATACCATAACAAAATACCATAGATTGGGTGGTTTATGCAGCAGAAATAAGTTTCTGACAGCTCTAGAGAGTGGAAAGTCTGATGGCAAGTTACCACCAACATGGGAGTATTTTTTTTTTTTTTCAATCTTCTTTTTTTTCCTGTAGGTAGCTGTCATCTTGCTATGTGCCCACGTTGTTTCTTCTTGTATTTTAGTGTGGTGGAAGGTAGTAAAGAGAGAGAAGGAAGCAAACTCTCTGGTGTCGCTTTTATAAGGACACTAAACCCATCATGGCAGCCCCCCACCCTCATGAATGGGTATAAACCTAATTATCTCCCAAAGGCTCATTATCCAAATATCATCATACTGGGGGTTAGAGCTTCTATATAGGAATTTTTGAAGGACATACTGCAGTCCATAGCGAAACCATTTTATAAAAATAACTACAAACTTTAGCCTCTTAAACTCTTTTACTTGCAGCACTCTAAAAGTTTCCAGTGATTTAATTCTTAAAACATAACAAAAAATGGAGGTTTTTACAATACTCCAATACTGTTCCTTCTCATACACCATTTTGCATTTGCAAACATTCATATTGAGAGTTAATCTCCCTGCTTATGCCATGCAGTACTGGAGATTATACACATACTCAACTCTGTCCTCACTTCTAAAATCAACCCCTGCTACTATATTACCTTACTAACTCACCTTGCCCAATTCCACTGACCAATTCCATGTCATATTTTTGTTAACAGACAAGCTCCCTTTGGAATGAGAATTCCACCCTGAGTCTCTGAAAACTTGAGGACATAACTTTTGTGTGATTCTTGACAATCCGCCCATCCAAGACCACACCTGCATATCCTCCAGCCATAGACTAGAGTCCCATTCCAAAGGAAAGCCTGGGAACCGCTGTACAATCAAATCAACGTCAAGTCAAAGTAAGTAAAAAGTTTGTGCTCCCATCTCCTAGTCCTCACAATTTACCTTTCAGGTGATCTTCTTCAAATTTCAGCCCCTCTTCAAGTCAGTTTTCCCAGGCCTGGTATTTATTTTTCCAGTTCCATTTTGGCCATTGTTATCCAGGACCAAACATGCCAGGAATTCAAGATCATACAAATTATGACACATGTTTATATTTTCCACCATTTCTCCCCTATTTTTTTGTCTCTTCTCAGTTATCTTCTCATGTATTTCTTGTAACATTTTAAAGGATAGTTAGAACTTTCCGAGGATATTCACCATTTAAATTAAATTAAAATCACCATATATATATATATTGACTTTGATTATATGTAAGATATATATATCTTATATATCATAGAGATATATATATATCATTATATATATATATATATATATATATATATATATATATATATCAGTATAACAAGGCAACTCACAGAATGGGAGAAGATATTTGCAAATGACACTATAGACAAAGGGCTGATATCCAAGATCTATAAAGAACTTCTCAAACTCAGCACCCAAAAAAACAAATAATCAAGGCCAAAAATAGGCAGAAGACATGAACAGACACTTATTTAAAGAAGTCAATTATCATATGGTTTCACATACTTGTGGAGCATAAGAAATAGCATAGAGGACATTAGGAGAAGGGAAGGAAAAGTGAATTGGGGGGAAAGTGGAGGGGAAGATGAAACATGAGAGACTGTGGACTTTGAGAGACAAACTGAGGATTTGGGAAAGGAAGGTGTTGGGGAATGGGTGAGCCTGGTGGTGGGTTTTAAGGAGGGCACATATTGCATGGAGGACTGGGTATGGTGCATACACAATAAATTTTGGAACACTGAAAAAAAAATAAAATAAGTGAAAAAAAATAAAATAAGTAAAAAAAAAGATACAAATGGCTATGAGACACATGAAAAAAAATGTTTATCATCATTAACCATCAGGGAAATTAAAATCAAAACCACACTGAGATAACACTTTACACCAGTTAGAATGGCAAAAATTGACAAGGCAAGACACAACAGTGTTGGAGAAGTTGTGGAGAAAGGGGAACCCTCTTACACCATGGGTGGGAATGCAAGTTGGTGTAGCCACTTTGGAAAACAGTTTGGAGGTTCCTCAAAAAATTAAAAAAGAGCTACCCTATGACCTTGCAATTGCACTACTGGGTATTGAGCCCAAAGATACAGATGTAGTGAAAAGAAGGGTCATATGTACCCCAATATTCATAGCAGCAATGTCCACAATAGCCAAATTGTGGAAAGAGCCCAGATGCCCTTCAACAGATGAATGGATAAAGAAGATATGGTCCATATACACAATGGGATATTACTCAGCCATCAGAAAGGATGAATACCCAACTTTTGCATCAACGTGGATGAGACTGGAGGAGATTATGCTAAGTGAAATAAGTCAGAAGAGAAAGTCAGTTATCATATGGCGGCATTTATTTGCGGAACACAAGGAACAGCATAGAGGACCCTAGGAGAAGGAAGGGGAAAATGAAGGGGGGGAAATTGGAGTGGGAGATGAACCGTGAGAGACTATGGACTCTGGGAAACAAACAGAGGGTTTTAGAAGGGAGGGTGGGTGGATGGGTGAGCCTGGTGATGGGTATTAAGGAGGGCATAGATTACATTGAGCACTGGGTGTTATACAAAAACAATGATCATGGAATATGACATCAAAAACTAATGACATACTGTATGGTGACTAACATAACATAATTAAAAAATTTAAAAAATAGAAGAAAGAGTGAACTAATAAGATCAAAACAAAAATAGAGTATAACAATTCCTCAGTCAATAGAGTTTACATCAAAGAGGTACAAGTGTGAAAGGCAAAGATATATTTGGACAAGTTATTCTACTACTCAGATCTATAAAATGGTAATGTGTCAGGATTGGGACAGAAAATGTTGAAGGGCATAGCCAGATCATTTATGGGAGTTCCTCTGAGTCCTTGAGTCACTGAATCTAGATGCAAAGTAGTACAGTGTAAATCTCATTTCCTCATAAGAGTTATAGCAGCTAGACTTGGATGTGAATGGCATTAGAGCCTGTAATGTTAACAGCATTCATTTTCGGGTAATCAACCTGTTATTATCAGAATAATTGTGAGGCAATAGTTTAGATACTTGGAGAGTGAACGGTATTATTTAACAATGAAATTGCTTTCTTAAGTTCTATTTAGTGTCATTTTATAGACAAAGTTATTGTTAAAGAATTCCTTATATTCTCTAGTGTAGTTAATAGATTATACTACATCAAGTTTCTAAATGTCATGGTCATAATACTAAAGGGATTGTTTAATAACAATCATTTCCCAATAAAAATAATAGATAAAAGGTAAACTTGTAACAACGCTTAAGAATAATCAATATTTGGAAAGATGGAGAAAGATAACAAAAGACACTCTCCTTATTTTTATTTATTCTTCTCTTTTTCTCCTACTTTTTCTTTCCCTTCTTCTCTTCCTCCTATTCTTTCCCTCTCATAAATCAAACTAATTTTACTAATGCTAAAATAAACCAAACACTGGTAAATAAAACAAATTTTCTGTGGCAATTGTCTTATATTTTGGTGCTAACAATCTTACATTTAGTTGTAAAATCAAGAATAATAAGTAAAGTCAGTAAATAATCACTAAAAAAAAACCAATAAATCATCATCATCACCCTCTTCCTCCTTAGCATCATCCTCATCATCATCCCTGACAGTGGCAAAGGTGATGTAAAATAAAGTGTGGGTGAGAAAATTGATACAACATTTTTGAAAAGCCTTTTGGAACTTTGTATTAATAAAATAATAAAATCATATTGAATTTAGATGCAGCAATTACATATCTGAAAATCCACCTGAAAGAAATAACCCTAAATATGGATATATCATTACATTCAAAAACATGTAACATAGTTATTTATAATACTAACAAACTTGAAACAACTTATATGACCAACAAAATTAGAATAGTTAAACAAAGTATAGTATACATAATGGGATTATACAGGATTTAAACTGAATTTCTATGAAAGCAGTGTTAAAAATTATTTTATAAACATCTCCCTTATTAAGGGAAACTACAGGGCAACTAATGTATATAAAATATGATTATAATCATGTTAAAATTGTTCAGAAAAAATGAATCTAAATAAATATGTTGCCACTGTAGAATTTAGACTATGGGAGAATTCTACCCTCATACTCATATATTTCTGTTTTACAAATTTTATTTGATGACTCTGAATCTGAATTGATTTTTATAGTAAAATAAAATAAACATATTTTTGGATGAAGTTATTTTGGAAACTTTGAAGGCCAAAGCTTTTTAGTTAACCCAAATTTACATATCATGCTGTGAATAAACAACTTAGCAGAGTACTAAGCACCTAGGGAAAGCAGAAATATTAGAGACACCATCCGTCTTCTCAATCACTCAGCACCAGGATGGGGGTACAGATGTGAACCCAATTAAATATAAAGTGTTGTCAATTCTTCAGAAGTCCACAGGCCAAAGTGAACCAAGTTGTTGGAGGGTACAAAGAAGGAAAACATTTGTTCTAAGAAGTAGACTCAGGAACAGAGATTGTAGTGAAATTTGAGATAGCATTTTTATGAGGGGGACCATTTCCACTGATGCGATTCTGGAAAGTCAGTTCTGGAAACAGTTGTTTCACAGACAAAGCCCTTGGCAATATTTAGGGGTTAGATTCAGGGAAAACAGGATTTGTTGGTTTAATGGGATGCATTCTCAGGAAGTACCTGGTCTCAACAACAGCACATGCACACACACACAGACACACACACACACTGAGGAAGGAAAAGTGTGCATGTGAGGTAAGAAAACTATCAGGCTATTTTTAGAGGAAATAGAACATACAATTGGAAAAAGGAAGGGGGTGAAAAATAGATTCCTTTATAATAACACTACATATGCTTTACTCTAGGGTGTTTACCTGCATATTAGCTATTTAGAAATTCTTTTACCACTGGGAAGGCTGAGAGGTATAGCTCGTGGAATGGGAGGCAGGAACCAGGGAAGTGACTGAGTCCTAGACGATCAAATATATGCAAATATAATGTGCGGAATTTGCATTAAACTCCTATTTTAAGAAGTTGATTTACCTGAGAAGAGGTCCCTTGTGTCTCCCCCTACCTCTGTCTTACTGCATGGTAGTGGGCATGGTAGCAGGAAGGAGTCCTAATATGCATTTTGGACTGTGAAGTAATCTTGAGCATGGAAACCTGTGTGAGGAAAAATAAAGAAAAGGATCAAAGTGACCACACCAGTCTTAAACTACCCATCCCTCAGATTTCTTTCATAGAAAAGAAAAAAAAAAAAAAGTCTTTCAGAAGCCCTGTTATTCCAACATTCCATTTTGTTATATGTAGATAAAATTAATCCTAACTATCAAAACCTTATATTTACTGAGTGTTTTTTTGGGCACAGTAAATGTATCTATCTATCTATCTATCTATCTATCTATCTATATACATATATTCTGCCCTTATACAGAGCAGTAAATAGAGGCTAAAAGAGACTAAATAATGTGTTCAAGATCAAATAGTATATGAGTAGTGTGAACATAAAAGCTATTCTCTTTATTTTCTCTGACCCCTAGCCTTTATATTTATTTGTGTGCTTCTTTACTTACCATCATTTTAACTTATAAATAAATGCACTCTGATTTCCTGAAGAACACAAAGTAGATTTTTTTCAATGTTATATCAGTTTTCAATCTAAAATTTAAATAAATGTCCTTGAATCTACTTGCAAATAGAAGTAAGAAGAAAAATCTCTCCCCTCTCCTGATCTCCCCACTTCTACCTGCTTCAGAAAAGATGGAAAGGTGTCTGGTTCTCCAGTTATAATCACCCCTCCCATACCATTCATCTTTCCATTAAGAAGAGTCAAGACTAATACAAGGATTTGGCTTGCCCTGAGGTCAAGAGGGAAGCTCAGTCCCCCTGTATTCTAAGGAAAACAAAAGAAAAGAAAACAAAACAAAACAAAGCTTTTTTTTTTCTGTTTTTTTTTCTTCAGATTTTTTTAAATTTCTTTTCAGCATAACAGTATTCATTGTTTTTGCACCACACCCAGTGCTCCATGCAATACGTGCCCTCTACAACACCCACCACCTTGTTCCCCCAACCTCCCACCCCCGCCCCTTCAAGACCCTCAGGTTGTTTTTCAGAGTCCATAGTCTCTCATGGTTCACCTCCCCTTCAAATTTCCTTCAACTCCCATCTCCTCTCCATCTCCCCATGTCCTCCATGTTATTTGTTATGCTCCACAAATAAGTGAAACCATATGATAATTGACTCTCTCTGCTTGACTTATTTCACTCAGCATAATCTCTTCCAGTCCCGTCCATGTTGCTACAAAGGTTGGGTATTCATCCTTTCTGATAGAGGAATAATACTCCTTAGTGTATATGGACCACATCTTCCTTATCCATTCGTCCATTGAAGGGCATCTTGGTTCTTTCCACAGTTTGGCAACCGTGGCCATTGCTGCTATAAACATTGGGGTACAGATGGCCCTTCTTTTCACTACATCTGTATCTTTGGGGTAAATACCCAGTAGTGTAATTGCAGGATCATAGGGAAGCTCTATTTTTAATTTCTTGAGGAATCTCCACACTGTTCTCCAAAGTGGCTGCACCAACTTGCCTTCCCACCAACAGTGTAAGAGGGTTCCCCTTTCTCCACATCCTCTCCAACACACGTTGTTTCCTGTCTTGCTAATTTTGGCCATTCTAACTGGTGTAAGGTGGTATCTCAATGTGGTTTTAATTTGAATCTCCCTGATGGCTAGTGATGATGAACATTTTTTCATGTGTCTGATAGCCATTTGTATGTTTTCATTGGAGAAGTGTCTGTTCATATCTTCTGCCCATTTTTTGATATGATTATCTGTTTTGTGTGTGTTGAGTTTGAGGAGTTCTTTATAGATCCTGGATATCAACCTTTTGTCTGTACTGTCATTTGCAAATATCTTCTCCCATTCCGTGGGTTGCCTCTTTGTTTTGTTGACTCTTTCCTTTGCTGAGCAGAAGCTTTTGATTTTGATGAAGTTCCAAAAGTTCATTTTCACTTTTGTTTCCTTTGCCTTCAGAGACATATCTTGAAAGAAGTTGCTGTGGCTGATATCGAAGAGGTTACTGCCTATGTTTTTTTTTTTTTTTTTTTTTTTTTTTTTCAGTTCTGTGTCATAACTGTGAGGAAATAAGTGACCTTGGAAGCCTACATCATTCTGATAAGATCTATGGTCCCATTGAATCCTCACCTCCCCTTTCTACCTTTGGTTCCCCAAGGCTTATATCCTGCACTTTTCCCAGACCCAGTCAGTATTTACAAGAAGCCCAGGATGCCTTGGCACCCCCTTGTGCCTGGAATCTGACTCTAGTTACTCACTGGAACATGCCACCTTGTCAACATTCACTTTTGTTTACTCCATTTTATTTCCCTTCCCATCCCTTACCACCCATTGGTGAGTCATATATTTTACCTATTTGTTTATCTAATGAGCCCCATTAGAAGAGAGACATTTGTCTAGTTATCTCTATATACCCATGGCCCAGAAAAGTACTAGGGTCATGACAGACAGTCAATAAGTATTTGCTGGTTGTTGAATAAATCAATTAAGTGAATTTATTTTTTGTAATGTCGTCCACTTTGTACTTTGTTTTTCATTTACATTTTAAAAACATCGGGTTTGTTTTTAACTGTTATCAAAATATACTGAAAGTATTTTTCTTTGGGTTTGTTTGTTTAATGGAATGGCCTATGAATCTTGTTTTAGATCTTTGGGGATCTGTAGTGTGGGTCTTTTATTGCTTATACTTCCTACAGGGACATTAGAGGGGATTGCAGAATGGTCAGGTCCAGCAAACTATGTGATTTCACTGAGTCTAGTAGAGTCAGTTTTAATTTACCATTATTGTTGCTGTCAGTAAAATGGCAACACAAGAGGTCTTGAGTTTAATTCCTGGAAGTTTGTTCATCTTGGACTTTTTATGGGAACATGCACTCTGTGTTCTCCATTGTTCCTGGCGTATTGGAGCTCATGGAAATATCTAACCCACTGGGAGTTTCTCATCCAATTCAAAGTCTTCTCTCTAAATGAGAAGCTGTGTGAAAGAAGTTCCATTTCTTTTAGGCTTCCTATTTAGTGTTTTCATGAATTAATTCCCAGACCATAAAAAGAAGGACATGGCCAGTTTATTTTCTGGTCAGATTCAGTCAAGAGTTTTCAATTTATATACCCACTATCCTTTTTTTTTTTTTTTTAATTCTGGCTTTTAACCTGAGTCTCTGGTTCCCACTGGTCCTCTTCTGGGTAGCACAGTAGAATGGGAGAAAGCAAGCATCAGTAACCTCACAAGGGCTGCGGAATGCCACTTAGCCTCTGAAGTGATGTTGTTTTGTGTGAATTAGTCATTTTTTGCTGATCAAAAAAATAATTAAAAGGGATATCTTCTAAAATCCATTCTCTTTTGTTTAACTTTCTCTACAACCAGACACATATATTGGAAATATGCAATGAGTTAGCTTGTTATAGGAGGAATTCTTTAAAGGAGAATGCCAACTCTAAAAATACATTTTTACATTTTCTTTTCTTTTATGTTGCCTAAAAACATAAGAAATACTAGTTTTCCCTCCCTCTCTCCCTCTCTCACTCCTTCCCTCTCATTCCCTTCCTCTTTCTCCCCCTACCTCTCTCTCTCTCTCTCTCACCTCTGTGTTTATATGTATTATCTCCCCATCTGATATGACACATTCTAGTCCCTGAGTTGTTTGAAGGTGCTAAAAGGAATCATATTTCAGGCCTCTACCAATAATCACATTCCTTCAAGTTACCTTGGTGATTTGACTTTTTAAAGTGTATTATTGAAACAATATGCATTCACTGATTTGCATGACAAATAAATTACCAGTTTGAAGTATTGAATGCCCCATGAAATGTAATCATGATGTTTCAGATAAATTATAGTTACCATGTACTTTTTGTTTAAAAAAATAACTTATAATTTCTGTTCAGTACATCAAATTTGTTTAGTATTTACCCAGTGCCCAACACTTTGCTTTCTGTGTTGCTTTCTGTGGGGCACAAAGAGGAAGGAGAGACAGCTCTTTGTACTAAAAATCTCATGGTTTGATGTTTTCAGATGAGTGAGTGACATTAATAGCATCTTCTTCACTAAATTGTATGTCTCAAGTGTCAGAGGAAAGATTCTATAGCAAACACCTTCAAATTATGAGGTTTCTTCAGGCCTAGCCTTCTTATTTTACTGGATTTCCCAGGTTTTGGTTTGTCCATCCCTTATACCAGCTCTACTCTTTGTCCAACCTAACCATGTGTATATACTTCTAGGCACTGAGCTTATCACTGGTGGTTTATGGTAAGCAACAGAGACAAGTGCTCAGCCTTCTTGGAATTAGATACTCATGATGGAACATCAAGGCTAGTGTATATGATTTCTTAACCCAGAATGTTGATGGTGGTGGCAGCTCATTTTTCTGACACTTGTATGCTAAAGCCATATTTAGGAAAGAGATAGTAAGTTTTTTAATCTATAAAGAGTTACATTCTGGACTAGAGCCTTGGGCACTGGTAGTGTAAATGTAGAAATTCTGAAAGTAATATCAGCATAATTTCATGACTGATAGGGTATGGGACATGAGGAAGAGAGAAATAGATGCTATCTTGAGGGGTTTTGTCTTAATTTCCTTGGTAAATGGGGATCCTATTAACTAAAGTAGGGAAAAAAAAGTTTGGAAATGGGGTATGATTTAGGGAGAGTATATGCCCATTTTAAGCATGTCAAATTTGAGTTTTTAGAGGGTTATTTAAATGACAATATTAAAGAGAAAGTTATATTTAGAAAAGGCTAAATCTTCAAGAGGAAATCAGAGCTAGAGATGAATAAGTGGACTTCATCTATATTCATTTACCAGTTATGTTAAAGGGTGGTTTGAAATAGTATGTGGAGTGTGAACCATTAACATCAGTTCTTTTTTTTTTTCTTTTTTTTTTTAAAGATTTTATTTATTTATTTGAGAGAGAGACAGTGAGAGAGAGCATGAGCGAGGAGAAGGTCAGAGAGAGAAGCGGACCCCCGCGGAGCCGGGAGCCCGATGCGGGACTCGATCCCGGGACTCCAGGATCATGACCTGAGCCGAAGCAGTCGTCCAACCAACTGAGCCACCCAGGCGTCCCTTCTTTTTTTTTTTTAATGGGGACTGCAATGGGCTAAATGTTTGTGTCTCTCCAAAATTCAAGTTGAAGCTTAATCTCCAATGCAATGGCATTTGGAGGCGTGGCATTTGGGAGCTGATTAGGTCATGAGGGTGGAGCCCCCATGATGGAATTAGTATCCTTATAAAAGAAACCCCAGAGAGCTCCCTCATCCCTTTTGCCATGTGAGGTCCAGCAGTAAGATGGCTTTCTATGAACCATGAAGTTGGTCCTCACCAGACAGTGAATATGTTGGCACCTAGATCATGGGCTTTCCAGCCTCCAGAATATGAAAACTAAATTTTTAATATTTAAGCCACTCAGTCGATAATAATTTTGTTCCATCAGTCCAAACAGATTAAGGCAAGAACTCTTATACCCCAAAATAATTAAGTTACTTGACTGTGGTTGTGTAGCAAACGGATGCAGGAGTGCAGAGCCAGTATTATTATTTTTACTGTACTACTGTTAATTCTGAAAGAAAACCTGAAAGAGGATGATAATAAGGCTATGACATGATATAATATGATATGATAATCAGACTGCTGCTGCTGATGAAGATGATGGTAAGGATGATGATGGTTGTGATGAAGATGATGGTGATGATTATGAAAATTAGAGTGATAGGTTGACCACATTCATTGAACAACTGTCATGTGAGAGCACTATAATAAATATTTCATATGTATTATCTTATTTTATATTTACAACAATGTTAGATGTAAGTCCATTTATTACCTATATTTTACAGAAGAGAACCTTGACATCCAGGGCAGCTAAGAAATGGATCAGCCAAGATGCTAACTTCAATTTCTCTAACAGTAAAATTATTTCTCTAGCCCCCACACCATACTCTTTTACTTTCATCTCTCCATCTATTCATCCATCCAACCTATCAGCTAGCCAACTAAACAATATTGTCAAGTTCATTCTGTCTGCTGGTAATTGCCACCAAAGAACCCACAAGTCTAGTGTAGAAAACTGAAAAATGAAATATTCTTTTTTTTTTTTTTTGTAAAATTCTTTTGTAGTTGTCTAATTAGCTGTTGCCAAAAATTGACTTGAATGCCCAGGATAGAATACTTTTTCTGGGGAAGCATTACTATTATTGTTATCAGCTACGAAATGTTCCTTTTACAATGAATCATCACATAAATATTTTAGTTAGACAAGTTCAGTAGAAACTTATTCTTGGGACATCTAGGTGGAACAATTGGTTAAGTGTTTGACGCTTCATTTCAACTCAGGTGGTGATCTCAGGGTCATGAGATTGAGCCCCATGTAGAGTTCTGTGCTTCGCAGAGTTTACTTCAGACTCTTTCTCCCTCTCCCTCTGTCCGCCCCCATAAATATATATATATATATATATATATATATATATATATTTTTTTTTTTTTTAAGTTTATTCTTTACATCATAAATGATTTTCCTTCATTAACAAGTTTGTATAATAGGACTTGATACAGGGGACAGATCTTGATGGATAGAAGGATTTAATGGTTAAATAGTTATTTTATTTTGATTTATTTTTGTGGAAAATGAAATAAACTTGCATCCTCCTGCTATAGATACTATGATTTTCCTACTCAGCAAGATGGCCCACCGTTAGACCTGGGTTCTCTGATGCCAAATGTCTCCATCTTTCATAGGGGACTTTCTACTACAAAGTTATGATAATAACTATTTCTCTAACCATTCTAGTGCTCTTTTCTTTTCTAGATACATTCTTCTTATATGTGTTTCCAGTACTAAATGGTGAAAAGCAGAGTTAGACACTGAATGTTACTAAAGACCATGGGATGATAGGGTCAAGGCCCCAATTGCCATATTCTTTTAGTACTATGTGTAGAAACTTGAAATGCACAGGAAAGATGGTCTCTAAACCATTACTCCCAAAAGAATAGTAGTGAAGTCAAAGTTAAGGTATGACCAGAATCATCTGGTAAGAAAAGTTTTGGTGTGTTGCCAGGTACTATTAGTTTCAAGTTTGGAGTCTGGCCAGAGTTAAAATCAAGCTGGGAGGCAAACTGAGAGGAGAATCCCATGGGGAAGGGCTACAAGAGAGAACCAGTAAGCAAAAAGTATAGCTCCAGGGAAAGTTGATCCTGTATTATTATGCTAGAATCAACCTCCTTTGAAAAATTTAGATACCTATCCTCCAGTGAATTCTCTGCTTGATTTTTAAGGACACAGTATTCTAAGCCAGCTACCTAAATGTAAGTTATTTGTTTCTGTGTCTAGGAAATGATTATTTTGTATGGATTTTGATTCAGTAATCAAGAAACTAGAATATATTCATCAAAATAAAGCGTGATTTGCTGAGAGATCCCCTAGGAGACAGAGAGAGTGCCTGGTTATGCATGTATTAATTTGCGCCATTTATTGAGCAATTAATCTGTTCCAGGTACTTTCTGTATATAATTTTATGCAATTTTTATTATAAAATCTGGATCATAGGTATTATTAGATTCATTTTATCTTGAAGTCAAGGCTTAGAGGTATCTTAAATAACTTGCAGTGGTCCAAATACAATAAATAGTGAAGCCAAAATTCAAAGTAGGTCTTGCTTTTTATCACTATTATACCCTATAAAACTATTTCAAATTCACTTTACAATGCTTCTAGTAGAGCCCTATGAGACAGAGTGCTGGCCCCTAAAATAAAAAATCAAGCAAATAAATTAAAAAAAAACTTTCTTGATGTATTAGAAATAATATTACCTTCTTTGATCACTCACCTTATTTATAACATTTGGCCAGAGATTACTTTTCAAGAAGACTTAAAATTAAAATAAAAATGGAGTCAGTTCCCCAAGTTAGTAATTTTTCATGTAAGAAGCATATCAAAGTATGCTATAGGCCCTATGAGGATACTCCAAAGTTTTGAGTAATGATAGCACATTTAACCTTGTATGATTACTACTGTTGATAATAATAACTAATGCCTAATATTAATTTACAGTTTTAAAACTTTTTCATTTTTACTGCTTCATAAAATCATGTAAACTCCCAAGGGTCTACTTTGAAGATGACTCACTTGAACATCTAAATTAGAATAATACATCATCTCAAGTGAATTGGGTACATAAATATAAAATAAATACATATGATCTCATATTAAGGAAAACAATGAATCTTAAAGCTCTTTGTAAACACTAAAGTTCTGCATCAATGCTGGAACCATTATTAATCTTATAATAAGTCAAATCTTTTCCTAGGGAAAAGACTCATTTAACAATGTCTGGATGGGTGGTAGCTCAGCCTCTCGTGATAGGGAATCTCAATACCTTATGAAGCAACTCTCCTTTTCTCCCAAATAGAGAAAGGCTTCTTTATATTAGGTCAAAATCTATTTTTGTATATGCTAAGGTTTTAGAAAGCCAATCAATACTACTCTTTCTTTCTGGAGTTTGGAACCAACTGAGAAATAGGAGAAAAAAATGGAAATAAAGCTATTAGCTTTGTGACTGTTAAGTAGAATTAGAGAATGCTGCTTGATGAATGCCCACAACAAAATCCCCTAATATGTTTCCCTTCTGGAATATAATCTTGCCCATAAAACTACAATTTCTCGGGGCACCTGGGTGGCTCAGTGGGTTAAGCCGCTGCCTTCGGCTCAGGTCATGATCTCAGGGTCCTGGGATCGAGTCCCGCATCGGGCTCTCTGCTCAGCGGGGAGCCTGCTTCCCTCTCTCTCTGCCTGCCTCTCCGTCTACTTGTGATCTCTCTCTGTCAAATAAATAAATAAAATCTTTAAAAAAAAAAAAAAAACTACAATTTCTCAGGTATGTTTATCCCATGGATGTGTCACTTAGGAATGAGATACTATAAAGAAAGTGAGAGAGATGAACAGAGCTACAAATGCTCTATCTCTATTTCCAACCATACTAAGAAGATAAATCACTTACAAGAAAAGTGACGAGAGAAGCCTTAAAGAGGAGAAACAAAGCCTGTTAGACTTCCTGCAGAGCAGACAATTCCTTTGTTCTTTGGAAATAGTAGGAAGGGGGGGCAAATGCTCCTTTATAACTTATTAATATTTCAGGTTTTGCTCTGTAAACTGTTGGTCCCATCAATTAATTCTATGGCTGACCAGACATGTATCTGTCCTCCTCAAAAGACTAGAACAATAGTTTTTAGGATAGTCTTTGGTCTTCATTCATGAGTCCTTTCTCCCAATTCCAAGTATCATTCCTTTGTTTTCTCCTCTGGAAATATTATTGTAGACAATTTAACTTTTACTCCCTCCACCAAAGCTAAATAGCACAGAAAAGTGATTTAAATTAATCCTAAATCCCTGTTAGTCCTAAAGATTAAAATCTAGTCCTTGTTCTGTTATGCACAGCCACTCTTCCTGACATATAGTGCTTCAGTGGTTAAGTAATAACTTCATATGGCAGCTTAAAGGTATTCATTTAATACAGTTTCCTCAGCATAAAGTATCCCCAGGTTAGCATGTAAACACCTTTCAGCTATCAAATCCTCAGAGAAGATGTAACTCTTGAACATCTTATGCCCTTTCTCTTTTAGGTTAAATTAATAATTTTTATTCTGGTCCAATCATACTTTGATCCAACATGGGTATAGCTGCCTTCCAGGGTCCAAAAGTGAATTAATTCAAAAACTACTCTCTCCGGAACCTCAGTTTTAAGAGTTTAGATTTAAGAGTAGACTTCTTCACGGCCAGCCCCATGCATTCTACATTGACCAAACACAAGCTAAAACAGAATGATATCCATTCTTAAAACCATTTTCATTTATTCATTCACTCAATTCACAAATATTTATTGTGTGTCTACCATGTGACAGGTACCATGTCAGAAGTTAAGGATACAGCATCAAAGAAAACAGAAATTCCTTCCTTACAAAACTTACCTTCAGTTAAGAGAGGCACAAATAAATATAAATGCATAAATATATAAATAAAATATATGTGGGTTTGATGTTAACCCATTCCAAGAAAAGAAAACATACAAAGTCAAGAAAAAGTTAGAAAATATGTTCAGGGTGGGGGTATAGAATGACATTTTAAATAAAGTAGCCAGGGCAAGCCTCTCTACTTCGTATTTGCAGGAAAGACCAGTGAATAACTGGAGGCAGACACTAAATGCACTTTCGTGGATGTCTGGGGGAGCAGAAAACAAGAGTGTAGCCTAGAGCTAGAGAGGAAAGTTATAGAAATAAAATAAAAGCTAGAGTCATTCCTGGTATCTATAAAGAGAGTGTGACATGAGCTAAGAAGTGTGACTAACTCAACTGTTTGCATCTACTATATAAAAGGGGAAAGCACAGAAACACAGACCCAATGAGCAGTTGTTTCAAGTAAAATTAAGTCTCAAAATCCAGCACTTGGTGCAATACAGAGCCAAGTTACTGACCAGTCAAGAAGCCCATTGGAGACTCAGTGTTCCAGAGCTGTGAAAATGAGAAAAATCTTGCTTTCTGTCTCACCAGGATACCAGTTAGCCTGTCTGTGCCAAGCCAGAAAGTAAAGCCTGTGAACTTAAACTCTATGAAGGGAAATAACCATTGGGAGGAGTCTTAATTGCCACCCATGCCCACTCTCAAAGGGTGGCACCACGGATACTCCCTGTGTCCCTGCAAAGGTTGCTGGCAGTGCCAACTACCACATTGTCTTTCCTTCCCTTCACATTTAAAGCTTCTAAAGTCAATTTGCCTGTGAGCTCTGGAGTTATGATGCCATAGCTTTGCAGTGAGTGTGGGCTTCTTAATGGTCCAGCCTCTCTCATGAGCAGCCATTTTTAGCCTCATCCCACCATGCCTCCTGCCTTGACCTTTTGCCATGGAGTCTTCTAGGGCTAGGATAAACTGCCTTCTAGCAACAATTTCCTCCTTGTTGCTGTATTTATTTTTGTTGGAGAATCACTCTCTATAGGGATGATTCCTATTCCTGAGCCCTTAGGCACTGAAGTGAGCATATTAGTTTCAGTAATTTTTTAGCTTATCACAGTGAGGATCGATACCTTTGCAGTGAACTCAAGACCCTGTCTTCCTTCAGTTTTTGAGCATTCCTGACTTCAAGCAACATTTCTGCTACATCTTTTTCAGCAGAATAAGACAGGACCCTGATGTCCTATTTCCATGTAATTTTCTTTTCCCATTCTTCTTTAAGGAAGGTTCAGAAGTTTAGTCTAGCTTAATTCTCAGTGTTGTTTTCCTTCTCTAGTAAGCTAATGCAATTTACTGAATCTGAGCACCATCTTTCCTATCTCTATCAAAAGAGAGAGAAATGAAAGATGTAGTAGGTCCCACAACATCCTCTGTAGCTTTTCATCATAAAGAGGTACAAAGTAAATGATTTGTGGGTTTGACAAAAGGCATCCATTGTCTACAACAATCTCCTCCTCTTTTACCTTCCTAAGTAGGATGAATCCACCCTGGTGGCATTCTCCTTTCACATAAAAAGTGAAACCAGGCCTGGTCTTGCTTTATCATTGTTCTGCTTGGTTCCCTTGGGGAGGTGTTTGTTTCCTGTGCCTTCCTTATAGTCTTTCAATCCCTATGATGCTCACTCATGGCAGTGGGATAGCTGCATCCCTAACTACAACTGAGCTGCTTATAATACACTCCACATTGGCTTTGAGTAGCCAATGTCCTTTTCCTTGATCTTTTTTTCTCAAATCAGTGCTAATTGTCTGCTATCGCTCTACACAGCTGTTCTGATCTTTTATGGAAGTTTTCTCTTTTATTATGAAATAGCTCTTAATGGCCTTAGATACGTCCTGCATCTGGTTTCCCTTGGGGAGGTCTCTGCCCTCTTCACTCTGGAATAAAGCCACCTTCTTATGTATGATTGGGGGTGGAGATATCACCCTGTCTGATCTACAAAGACATCTGCCTGTTTCTTAAACTCCTTTTAAGGACAATCAACCCAGGTGGATCCCCTTTTCCCTGTCACATCATCTAGTCTGGCATCCCTGATCCAGCTCTACCTTATGAAAACACCCCTTCCTCCACAGATGCATTGCCTTCTCTAGAGAGTCTGCCATTCTCCATTGTTTCTATTGGGATAGAAAGGCAAAAACATAGCTTTAAACCAATTCAATATAAGGAAACTCAATTCCTAGAGATGGAGTACATGCTACAGGCACATGCATTTTTATTTATTTTTTTTCTTAATTTTTGAGTTGGCAATTGTTTCGTCAAGTTCCTCTTTTCCTCAGTCCAATAATGTGACAAAGCCCATGTATAGTAAAGAGCTTATTCCTTTTTATTTATTCATTAGCAAAATCCACTATTTTTTTGTTCATGAAGTTGCATTTTTTTAATTTATTTTAACTTTATTTTATTTTTTCAGTGTTCCAAGATTCATTGTTTATGCACCACACTCAGTGCTCCATGAGATAGGTGCTCTCCTTAATACCCACTACCAGGCTCACCCAACCCCCAACCTCCCTCCCCTCCAAAACCCGGTTTGTTTCTCAGAGTCCACAGTCTCTCATGGTTCATCTCCCCATTCAATTTCCCCCAACTCACTTCTCCTCTCCATCTCCCAATGTCCTCTGTGTTATTTCTTATGTTCCACAAGTTCCACAATGATAATTGAGACTGCATATTTGTAATCTAATGTCATTATTCTGAATATGTGTCCTGGTTCTCTATGAATGCAAAAACCAGACTTCATGCTCTATAGCTTATGCTGAACCTAACTGCAACCATAGTGTTAAGTCACTGCCTGGGGCTTTTGCAAAAAAAGCAGGAAGGGAGCAAAATCATCTCATCTACTAATGCCTAAAGCATCTCTTTACTGAGGAATCTTAATTGGGTCCAATTCTTTTCCCTATTACCTGCTCCCTGACTTAGCCCCACTATGTAAGTCAGGTCAAGGTTAGCTGCCTGGCCTGCATGCTAAGGCCCCTGGGATGTGCTTAATAAGAGCCAAGAGGGCATCACTCGGGCCCTCACCTTTTTAAAAATAGTTCCTTGTCTGTAACTAACAGCAACTAGAGATAGCTGTGATCCACATTAAAAAAAAAAAAAAAAGCAATCTGAGCTTACGAAAGCTTAGATCCTAAAGCATTTCATCCTGGCCAAGTCAAAAACCTCAATCTGTCTGAATTTTATGTGCATAATGTTATGTGCATAATTTTGGTCTCTAATTCTTAAGAACCTGAACCTGGGCCCCATTTATAATAACATCCTGTGTTGGTCTATTCAAATTAGGACCCAATCATGAGGAATCAGCAAAAGGTATAAAATGTTATCTTTATTACTAACAAAGCTGATGGGAACATAGTCTTAGACCTGCTGCCAACATGTTTTCAGTACATTCTCTACATCTCAGTTAAACTTACCCACCCGGTTCCTGGGAATGCTAGAAAAATCAGAACCTTACATACTTGAGATCCTACCTTAAAAAGAGGCAGTAAAGGGTGTGATTGTTAATTTCACGTACTACTTGGCTGGCCCATGGTACCCAGATATTTAGCCAAATATTATTCTGGATGCTTCTGTGAGAGTATTTTGAATGGATTTTGAGTAAAACAGATTGCCCTCTATAACATGAATAGACCTCATCCAATCAGTTGAAGACTCCAATGGGGGGAAAAACAAATAAGGTTGACTTCCCTAAGCAAGAAGGAACTATTCCGGCTCCTAGGTGGCTCAGTTGGTTGAGCGTCTGCCCTAGGCTCAGGTCAAGATCCCAAGATCCTGGGATCAAGCCCTGCTTTGGGCTCCCTGCTCAGCATGGAGCCTATTTCTCCCTCTACTCTCTGCTTGTGTCTTCCCTCTCTAATTTTTTTCTTGCCATCTTTATCTCTTTCTCTCTCTCAAATAAGTAAATAAAATAAAATAAAATAAAAATGAATTATTTTCTAGTGACTTGCCTTTAGACTTCATCTACAGCAGGGTCTCTTCTGGTTAACCAGCATGCTTGCCTTTGGGCTTAGACTGCACTCCCTCTTGAGTCTTCAGCCTGCCATCCTACAACATCAGATTTTCGGTTCACCAACCCTCCCACTTGTCACAGTCATGACAGCAAATTCTGTATACACATGTCTAACTAGTCCTGTTTTTCTGAAGAACACTGACTAACTCAGGGTACCTAGTGGGAAATGTTACTGCATACTCTTAGTTCCCTTTCCAAACTCACTATCTCATCAGCTTGATGAATCCTTCTTCCTGCCTCAACAACCAGAGGACAAAGTGGGGAGATATTCCAGTCAGTGGTGGTTTACTCATGTTTTCCTTCTGGAAGCATGAAGATTGGAAAACTTCTACCACTTGGACCCTAGATCTTCCTTCTACATTGACACAGACCTAGTATAATCTTTCTTAAACCCAATAGCCTTACTTATTTTTGTTGGTTATCTTATGTATGTTTAGCCACTTTCAGATTAAACAGAATTTTCAACATCTTTCTTCTTTTGTGAAAGTGGATTCACTTTAAGGGTGCCTGGTGACTCAGTTGGTTAAGCATCTGTCTTCAGCTCAGGTCATGATCCCAGGGTCCAGGGATGGAGTCAGCACTGGGCTCCCCGCTCTGTGAGGAGTCTGCTGCTCCCTCTCCCTCTGCTGTGCCCCCTGCTTATGCATGTTCTTTCCCTCTCTCTTACTCTATTTCTTTCTCTATCAAATAAATAAATAAAATATTTTTAAAAATCTAAAAAATAAATAAATACATAAGTAAATAAATAAGGAAAGTCGATTCACTTTACATCCAAGTAACAGCCCAGGTACCAGGTGTAAGGCAGCAAATGGAAACTTTCATTCAGACAAACCTGATTTCAAACCAGGTGTTCCCATTGATAAGTTTTTTTGGCATTAGGTAGCACAATCTCTTGATTCACATTTGTCTCTCTTGTAGATTTGAAATAACAATTTACCTAATAGGATTTTCATAGGAACTAAATGAATAATAAAGGTGAAAATATTTTGCACAATGTCTAGGGCATACTTTTCCAGTTACCACTGCATTCGGGAGATTATAAAAATGCTCCTGTGATAAAGGGGCTCAATATTCCCCAAACTCTGCCTTATCAATATGGCCACTGCTCTTCTCTGTCAGTTTCCAAGAAAAATATTGACAAAATTCTTTGCCTGACCAAACTTTAGTCAGTCCCCTTAAACTTCTTCTAGGTCCATCTGTATACTTCCTTGTAAAATCCAATGTTAGCAAGAATTCTAAGTCAGTTTACCATGAATCTCCCACCCTTTGTATCTGAATGTCCTGGCCTGACTCAGCAAGGATCCTATTAGGTTGGTTTTGCAAAAAGAACTCCAGACCAACCACATCCCAAGCTCATGTTCCCTCTTGGTAATTCTCCATCCACTGTCCTTACCAGCTTTTCACTACAGATCCTCACTGTCCTTGTTCTGTTCAGAATGAAGCCCAGTTCTATAATGTTTTGTTTTGTTTTGTTTTGTTTTCCTATTACAATAGGCCTGAGTAAAATTTGCCTTTATCACTTTAACTTCCATCCAGCCCTGGTTTAATTAACAACATCCACAAAGGGAGAAGAGGAAAACAAAAGCAAATTACATCTTTTTTCAAATTTTCCAGAGCCTTTGCCTAATATCCCAATGCAGAGTTCTCTGATAACTTGGGCCAGAGGAAGTACCTTAGGGTGCAGACCTCCTGGTAGCTCCCTTTCTGTCTGTCTATTTCCTTCCCTCTCTCTTTATACATGCAAAGGGTAGCATTAGCCTAACTAGTTATAAAGAGGCATAATGGAGGATATGAAAGCATGAGTGTAGAGTAGAAGAAAGAGGGAGAGAGGTTAAGAAAGTTGGCATAGATATGCTGCTAACCACCTTACATGGGATCTTGTCTTATTAGATCCAATGTGTTCTAGGCACATATAGGGAGAAAATCATCCAGGTGCTGCTGTGCATGTATATGTGCATAACTAAACTCACTAGAAATCATGTCCCAGTCAAACAGTTCTGAGGCACCAACTTTAAAACTCTTGAAGAATTGACAGGCAGGAGGTGATATAATGTCCGTATAAGAAAAGAGTGAGTATCTAATGTATCTTGTTTCTCTTCTCCTTGAAATAGTCACATGTCAGAGGTACATCAAAACACTATTCTTTTTGTTCCTGAGAAGAATATTCCTTTTCCAGGTACTCCCAATCCAGCATTTCACTTAGTAAGGACACAGATCTAAACAATGAGCATTGCATTAGGCTTTTTAGTTTAAGGAAGAAAATGAGAATGCCAGTTGAGGAAATTGTAAAATCCAGGGATTGTATGGCTTCAGACACAACAGAATACAGGTGTTTTTAATGCCATCATACCCTTGTCTCGTACAATATCTCTTAGCTTGTGTTTCCTGTGTATGAGCTCCATCTTTCAGTAATCCTGTCACATGTCAAAGTGATGCAGTCAGCAGGACAAGACTATGTGTGGTATTTATGATTCCTGATCTAAGCGAGTGATTTACCATCTTTCAACATCTATACCACTTCCGCAAGTTTCATTGACCCAGTCCAGCCCATATGCTATGACTTGCATCTAATGTTAGGTGCAAGGGAGATGGAACCCTGTCCCTGCCATTGGCTTAGGGTAGTGAATGATTGCTCTGTTTTATGAATACCCTAATTCTTTGTGGACTTTTGCTATGTTTCTAATAATTTACCAGATAATGAACCCAGCCTCTGCAAGATAATACTCTGTAATCTCTTTTTCCTGCCTCCCTTGCATCCAGAGAATAGGTATGAGTACTACATTCACTCCATCATACTCATCCGTGGAAGATTCATCTAAAATAGAGCAATGGTAGGGAGCAAGTGTCATTTGAATGTATCCATGGCAAGGGTAGCTGTTGACACAACATATGTCAGAGTTGTGTTGTTGCCATCTTTGGGCTTTGTTTCTGGGCATTCATCCTCATGCATAAATGACTCTGTTACACTCTGATTCTTTGTGCCACCTAATAATAAATTATTTTTCCCCACTAAATTGGAAAGGGTTGAATCAGATACCTGCAACTTACAACTGTGACTATTATAGCTGCCCACCCCGTTGATGGGAAGTGGAGGTCCTAGTTTGATAGTCATAGCATTTTGACATGGTTTGGGAGAAGGTAAATTCTCCAACACAAGCAATACTGGATTATCAAAAAGTCCCTGACACCCACCCAGATTTGTAGTGATGTACCAAAAATACTCATTTATAAAGCAATCCATTGATTTGTTAATTAATAAGAAACTTTGGAACATCCTCTGGTGAAAGAGTTATTCCTTACTTTCATCCACTTGGCTGGCCCTTTAGGTGCAGTCAACTAGCACAAATACTATGCTGAGGCAGGCACCTGAAGCTGCCACCATGCTCAGGGGCACAGCCCTCTAATTCCTTACCCTAGTTCACTTTCTAACCCTGGCTTTGGATACTGGCTTCTTCCATTAATATTGAATTGTTTTCCTTGATTCTCTTCCACATTTAGGATGACATACTTCTTTCTTCAGCTTTTTGGGGCTCCTTTTCACCCTGTTTGCAATTTGGCATGCTTCCATGATTTGTACATTTCCCAGAGTTTCAGTAGTCATTCTGCCATCTTGGTCTCATTAAACTTCATTGGCCAAGCCAATTCTCAATCTCCAACTCATAAGGGAAACACGGCTTAGATATTGTCTGTAACGTGCTGGTGTCCTTATACCACCATATCTACTACTTTCTATCTACCAGATCCATTCTTTCTCCATTTTCCAAATCCCACCATTGAGCAATGCATGTCTATTGTTTATGTTTATGGAGGACCCTCTGAAAGAGAATATGTAACTGGGATCTTAATAAAATTGGCCTTTGAGTTACTGATGAGACATCACTTTTTAAGATCAATTTTCTATGGTTTTATGACAGTTTTCAACTCAGCTTTTGTAAGCCCTGTTAATGATGTTGCAACTCCCCCTGGGCATTTACTGGTCCTAGGTGCTCTTGGGTGGCAGCTGTTACAAAGCTGCTGGAAGATGCTGGGCTTTGCATAGACAATACAAACCATATATATAGGACATAAAATAAGTGTATTTTATAACAAAATAGAACTAAATTGTTTGTGAATCAGAGTAGCTCTTCAGAATAGGACACCAGGATATACTGTGATAAAGGAAGATGCTAAGGACTGGCAGTCAAGAGAACTGTACTCTAGTCCCAACCTGCCTTTAAGACTGTGTAATCTTGAACAGGTCCTGTCATCCATCAGGACTGCAGCGTTTTCAATCTGCAAAGTAAGAGGTGTAGACTAAATCAGGTGTTAGCAAACTTTTTTTTTTTTTTACTTTTTTATTTTTTTTTTTTATTTTTTTTTTTTTTAAAGATTTTATTTATTTATTTGGCAGAGAGAAATCACAAGTAGGCAGAGAGGCAGGCAGAGAGAGAGGAGGAAGCAGGCTCCCTGCTGAGCAGAAAGCCCGATGTGGGGCTCGAACCCAGGACCTGGGATCATGACCTGAGCCGAAGGCAGCGGCTTAACCCACTGAGCCACCCAGGCGCCCCACTTTTTTATTTTTTATTGAAGTGTAATTGCCACACTATTTTCAGGTGTACAACGTAGTGACTGGGCAACCCTACATGTTATGTTGTGCTCACTCCAAAAGTAGCTGCCACCTGTCACCATACAATATATACCACTGACTATATTTTCTTCCTGTACCTTTCATCCCTGGGATTTATTCATTAATAACTGGAGGCCCCTCCACCCATTCTGCCCATCTCCACCTCTGGCTCTTTCTGGCAACCACCAAGTTTTTATCCGTATCTATGGGTCCTTTTCTGTATTTTGTTTTTTTTTTTTTTTATGTTTGTTTGTTTTAGATTCCACATATTAGTGAAATCGTATGGTATTTGTCTTTTTCTGATTTATTTCACTTAGCATAATACCCTCTAGTTCTATCCATGATGTCACAAATATTTTAGGCTTTGTGGGCGTATATTTTCTGTTGCAGCTACTCAGTTCTACCATTTTAATGTGAAAAGAGCCATAGACACCATATAAGAGAATGGAACATGGCTGTGTTCCAATTCACAAAAGCAGGGAGTGGACAAATTTGACCTATAGGACGTAGTTTGCTAACCCTTTGAATAAATGATCTCTAAAGGTGACACGCGTCTGCTCTAATATTATCTGATCCCAAATACAGGTGATATCTGGAATAGTAAAATTCTCCAAATAATTTTAAGATTAGGTTGTGGTAATAATATTCTATTTGCATTAAAGTTATATTTTGTAATATTTTCCATGATGCCTAGTCCCTCACACTAGTTCCTCAGTAGTACAACCCCTTCAGTTTCCATTGACAGACACACATACACATTTCCCTCATGAGTTCAAATGGATGAACTCTAGAATTGTGGCCACCTAAAAATCAGTGTTCTAAATGTGCTCATTGCTTATAAGCAATTTTGATAACTTTTGAAGAATAGGCTGACTCAGAAACAATCTTTTTATTTAATCAATTGAATAAATATTTATTAGAAATTTATGTGCTTGTGCTGGGAGCTGGGAATAAAATACTGGACAAACCAGATATGGTTCATATATTCAAGGTCTAAATAGTCCAGTATAATTGATTTAACATTTTAATCACATCTGCTTAATTAGTTTTATTAATTTAGTACTGCAAATAGAGAACTTGAACCAAAATACTTGTGTTCTTCTCCTAACCTAGTACTTGGATGATTTTGGTCCAACTCTTTAAGTTTTGTGAACTTTACTTTTCTCCACTGTAAAATAGTGGCAGTTACATGCCTACTTTTAAGAGTACTTGAGGAGGATGAAGGGTTCATTTCATGTAAAATGCTATTTATAACGACAAGTTTTGTACACATAATGTATTATTGAGTAAAGGTTTTTTAATAACCTAATGTTCATTTAGTTTAGAATTGTCAGATCTATGTTCATAACTGCAAATTTTCTTCAGGACTATTTCAGAATTTTCTGATCAGTCTCCTGGATAATTTTATCTATATCTATATCTATATCTATCTATCTATCTATCTATCTATCTATATATATATATATTATTTTCATGAAATGTGGATGTGAATTTCTTTATAAGTGTATGACCTATACATTAAAATTGGTGGACTAATTCAGAGTCATCCACACTGTGTTCATTATGGGAAAGTCAGTTTCTGGAAGTTCCTATATGCACTGAAGTTCCCATCGCATCGTCATCCTCCTGGACCCCCCCACCCCATATGGAAGTAAATTGGAAACGAGCACTGGTAATACCAATGTGTGTCACATCAAGAAAAAGATATTAAACTTCTTAATTTGGCTAAATAATAAAAATAACATCATATCAAATATTATTGGCTGGTCTAGCCCCCTTCCTGGGCACCTAACACATATGATTGCATCTTTTTTTTTTTTCCCCACAAATACCTTCTCTGATATTTTCTCCATTTTAAAACATGCTCACAGTTAACAAGCAGATGGACCAGGATTCAATCCCAAATTAGTCTGACTTTAAAACACCTGCTCATTTCTCAAATTATACAGTGTTTTTTTTTTCTTTTTTTCTCCTTCAGTTTCAGTCTAAATTTACCTTTCAGATAATCTAAAACCATGCTGGAGAGCCATTGAGATAACTTGGTTTCTATTCATATGAGAAGAGTAAAACCTTCGTGACTAAGAATTCATCCTAAAAGAGAGACCAGAAGCTGGAATGTAGTTAAAATACAACAAACCAGAGGCAGAGGGATGGGACGAACATGAGAACATTCTTTTGCGCCTGTATCTCATTCTAGGGATAGGGTGGGCATATTGGGAGAGGCGGTGCATCAGAAGGTAAAATAACTCTAAAAGAGCAAAGACATTAGGAGAAAGGAAAAATGAAGGGGGGAAAATTAGAGTGGGAGAGGAACCATGAGAGATGGACTCTGGGAAACAAACAGAGGGTTTTGGAAGAAAGAGGGTGAGGGGTTAGGTGAGCCTGTTGATGGGTATTAAGGAGGGCATGGATTGCATGGAGCACTGGGTGTTATATGCAAACAATGAGTCATGGAATGCTACATCAAAAACTAATGATGTACTGTATGCGACTAACATATCACAATAAAAAATAAATAAAAATTTAAAAAATAAAAAATAAAAGAGCAAAGATGGGATGAATGGGACACATCTTTAGATTAAAGTTACAAATTACACTTATAGATTAAAGCTACAAATTACCTGGGTATATCACATTCCCACTCCCCACAAATTGTTGTGGATCCTTCTAGTCCTTTTGAAATTTAAGCCTACAGAATCCCTGATTCTCCGTTCCAAGGATGAGGAGCTGACTACCAGGAAGGGAAATCAAAGTTCTTATTTATCTCTTTCTTATGCCTGGAGCCAACTGTAAACATCCACCTCATATTCTTCCCCTTAGAAAATAACTCAGGTCTCTTGACCTCCCTGAAATCATTCTTCTGCAAATGAAAGGGAAAGAGAAAGAACACAGGGAGAACTCTTTTTTTTTCTTTTTTTTTTTTTTTCTTTTAAGTAGTCCCCATGCCCAGTATGGGGCTTGAACTCATGACTCTGACATCAAGACTTAAGCTGAGACAAAGAGTCAGATGCTTAACTGACTGAGTAACCCAGGCACCCCAAACAGAACTGTTTAAAGGAGCCCATAAAGCCTGTAACACTTCCCTGCTAACCTAAACGTGCTTCCCATGCCCTTCTCTACCAAACCTCTTGAAGCTCAGCTTTTCCAGGAGAGGATCTGGGGAGGTATCTGGTAGTATACTTGCAGGGGACAAGAAGGGACTTTGGAAAAACGACACTTTAATGGAATTCCACATCCAGGATCTTTTAGAAGCAAGACTTCGGAGAAGGTGCCTTCACTATCCTACTCTTCTTTCCAGGGAAAGAAGTTTAATTATCCCTACACTCCTCATCTCCATGAGGACAGGGCTTTGTACTGCTGACCACCCAGAACAGTGTCTGGCTAGGAAAGAGAACTAGTTAATAAAGGAAAAAGGAAGCAGGAATGGGGTGGATGGGAGGGAGGGTGAAACAGAGAAAAGTAACAGGAATTATTTCTGTAAAGTGACTGTATCAAAGTTTGAACCCTAGTCCCTTAGAATATGGCCTAATTTGGAAATAGGGTTGTTGTGAATGCAATTCATTAAGGTGAGGACATACTGGGGTGGGGTAGGACCTTTATCTAACATGGCCAGTGTTCTTATACAAAGGGGAATTTGGACAGAGACACATCTAAAAGACAACAGGAAGGCAGAAGTCAGAGTGATGCCTCCACAAGCCAAAGAACGCAGGCATTGCGTACAAACCACCGGAAACCAGGGGAGAGCCAGGAACACACTCTCCTCTAGTACTTCTGAGAGAGCATAGCCTTCCTGTAGCCTTGATCTCAAACTTTTGGCCTCTGAACTGTGAGACTATAAATATCTGTCATTTAAGCCACACAGTTTGAGGTACTGTGTTGCAGAAGCCCTAGGAAACCATCACACCTTACAAGCTTATCTGTTTAGGCTTTTTTTTTTTTTTAACCAGTTCCCCCTATTGATTCATTTCCTTCTTCCTGCATTTATCTTTAAAGACCCAAAGTGATTTTCAAAATATTAAATATAATCACTCTTCCCTAAACCTCATGTTTTAAAATATCCTAATGTCTCCCTGTCACCCATTGGAGTGAGGCTGAGAGGGCCCTATGTGTGCCCCCATGTCCCACATCATCCTCATATTTAAGCTCCATTAACACAGGGGCTTCTCAGACTCTCTGACCTATTTTCTGGATCCCACTGCAGACTTAAGTCTGCCATTCTTTGAATAAGACCTGAATGGCACAGAGAGGTCAGCCCTGTTTCTCTAATCATCTGCTCTCCATTTGTCATGCAGGGCACAGCAAACTTATTTTTCTATGATTTCAGGATTTTTCTGGCTGAAAAGATAGTTATTTGTATATGTTAAATTCTGCTTGAATCCCCTCAGGCCTAGTATCATAAACTTCAGTAACAAATCAAGCAAACACATCAAAGAAATAAAACTTTGCTGAGCTTCATCCCTGAATCACTGAAAAAGTGTCCTTGGGAACCTTGGCAAAAAACAGCTTTTAGCCTGATGATTTTTCCATTGCATTAATTCCTGATTTCAAAGGCATTAGGTGGAGGGGAAGGTGATAGCTCTTCAGGGTCTTCAAAAATGGAAGGAAATGAAAACACTTAAAACCTCTATTATGCTTGAATGCTCCTCTCCACTTAACTGCAAGTTTTGGGTTTTTCATTATCTTCTTACTAGTAATTAACTTACCTGAGCATAATCAACAAATAAGAAAATGCTGTGGCAAAATAAGAAATTAGTCTGCAAACATTCCCTAGAATTATGGAGAGAAGCACAGGGACAAATGATGCACTCAAGTTGTAGCCATCTTGCCCGAGAACCACCCCTTACCGTATTACTGGCTGGAGTGACTTTCCTGGTGTTCCATCTCTAGGCTCCTATGAAACTATTTTCTACACTCAGACTTGCTTATGTAAAAGGTCTCCAGAATCATAATACTCTGTTGCACCCTAGGAAGAAAGGAGAGGAAATTATTTGGGATATGAAATGGGTGAGAAGGCTTGAGAGTTTCCCAAAAGGTAATTTCTCCTTGAATGAGACTGCCTTAGGATTGAAGCATTGAATACTGAATCTCTGCTTTGAGACCTTTCTCTAAGGTTTATGGACACTTTTGATTCAGAGACAAAAGAAAAGGCGATGGCATTGTCAACATTTCCCATTTACTCCTTTGTTGAATGTGAACGAAAGAAAGAAAAAATAAAGGAGGTTATCTTTGTTCTCTGAGCTAGGTGGGGGTTTGATTAGTGAGAATGATGTGATTGGAGTTCATCAGATGTGGGCTGAAATCCAACCATTCCAGCTTCTTAATTCTAGAACTGATTCCACTTTGTGCTAATTAACATGGAACAGTTTCTGGCTAAAGGATAAAGGCCCTTTCCTGGAAGAACTTCACAAGTCTTAACTTTATGAAGCCTAGAGTTGGTATAATGGAGTTTGGGGCTGCAGATCTCACTGGATGCTTGCAGTCAGGTTGCCCAGGGAGATGGAGGCCTGAGAGGGAATTTAGGAGGGATGCAGAGTGGTTGTCAGGTCACGTGAGTGATACGCTTCACCTGCTCTGCATGGCTCATGTTTTTATCCCTCTATACCCTGGGATAGAGCAGGTGTGGTAGGTGGAGCTGAAATCTGAACACTGCTGGAGGACCGACCTTGTCACTTAGCAGTGGCTTTGAACAAATTGATTAATTTTTTGACCTTCCACTTCCTCATTCAAAACATTGACATTATAATACCCCTTTTGGAGGCTATTATGAAGAAGGACTGATGCAATGTATATGAAACATTTTGAAATAATAGTAAGTATATTTCAAATAATACTTACCATATGCCAGTTTTATATAAGCACTTCAAAGTTGTTTTAGCAGGTAATAAACTTATAACTGTGTATTGTTATTGTCCCTATTATCTAGATGAATAATAGAAGTTATGTTAAGTTTCAAAAGGTATAAATTTATACAGTGTGCATCTGTTATTATTACTATTATTATTATTTTGCTATAGTCACCATATTTTTCATTTGCAGTCTTATTATTTCTCAACAGAATTAAGTTCAAAAATAGGATGGAACAAAAGGGAAATATTCAAATATATAGAAGTAAGTGCATGACATTCTGGAAGTTTTCCCTTTTATTTGGCTACTTTGCTTGCTCATACATCATTGTGGATATATTCCACAATGTATGGAATGTACCAGTAAGCAGAATTTGACTTAGTTTTGTCCACTTCTGTCCATCTCTGCAGTCACTGACCAAGCCACCATCTTGCCCAGCCTGTATTAAAGAAATAAGCTCCTCAATGAGTTTCTTGACTAGAGTCTCACTTCCTTCCTATCTAATCTCCACACTCCATGTGCTCTTTCCCAAATACAACTGTGCCATCCTTCATAGTTTATAACTGACACCATAGTGAAGTCTAAACCATTCTTGTTGTCTTACATGGAAGCCCTTCTCTTCTCAGTTCCCCACCTCACTTTCCACCTTTTCCTCTTGTGCTACCCTCCACCCTTGTCTGATATCACTCTATGCTCCCAAATCCCCTGGGCCTCCTTCATTACAGTCAGTTCTGCCAGAACGTGGTATGTGCATTCCTAAAAGCCATGGGCTCTGCAAAATTATGCAATATAAGCCACAAGACTTACAGGATCAAGGGCATAGCAGACTCTAAAATTTTATTTGTGACATGCATAGAAAAAAGAGAGAGACCTATTAAAAATGGGAACACAGTTTTACACCTGCCAAGTGGTTAAGACACCCATAAACTCTGCAGAAAAAAATAGACCCTGACCTTGAAAAAGACCAAGGGTGTGTTCATGGAAGTGAGAATCAGAAGGTTGCAGATTGTGAGCAGTTGCAAGTGGTAGCAGGAAAGCTACCTTAAATTAGAGGGAAAGATGTTACAGTGATTGGAAAGCAAGTTGGGTTTGTGACACTAAGAGGACATCTGAAGTACCAGTGGACATTTGAGGTGCTGCATGTTTCATTTTGTGTGTTCCTACACCACTCAGTTCAGCCAGATGTGATTTTCTTCATTCAACAGTGTCTCTCAGAGTCACACATATGTAAATGCAAAATTTATCCAGGTTCAAACTATCCCTTAATATATTAACTAAATTGAAATACAGTTACCTTTTCAAAACAAGATGTGCAGCCAACTGTGTCGTGACATGCCATGGTTTATCCTGCACCTGGGCCTGTACTGCACTGGACTTTTCCATAGAATACAGCTTGCCTCTCTTTACTTTTGTAAATGCCACTTACCCTTTAGATCTTAGCTTAAACACAATTTACTGCAAAAAGCCTTCTTTCGTCTGGTGGTGGATATTAAGGAGGGCATGTATTGGATGAAGCACTTGGTGTGGTACATAAACAATGAATATTGGAACACCGAAAAAATAAAATTAAAGAAAAAAAAAAAAAAAGAAGGCTTTTTTCAGGAGAACTTCAACATGTTCCAAGTAAACTTTTCTAAAACTAATCCCATCCTATTTTCAACAAAACTCTTCCTAAACCTAGATCTATTAATTCAAAATACACTGTGAGAACATTTGTGTCTTTATTTGGCCTCTCCTTCAACAAACTCACCCCTCCCAGTCTTTCCCATCTCAGTTAATGACAACTTCATTTTCCCAGTTGATCAAAAACTTGGCATTCTCCTTAGCACCTCTCTTTTATACTCATTACTTAATCTGTCAGGAAAGCTTATTGGTTCTGCCTTCACAATTTATTTAAAATCCAACACTTCTTGCCAACTCACTATTGTCCTTGTTCAAGTCACTACCACCACTTGTCTGGGTGACACTAGAATTCTTCCTGCCAATTTGCCCCATGTGGTCTTTTTTTTTTTTTAATATTTTATTGGTTTATTTAACAGAGAGAGACAGAGAGATCACAAGTAGGCAGAGAGGCAGGCAGAGGGGGTAGGGAAGCAGGCTCCCCGCTGAGCAGAGAGTCTGATGCGGGGCTTGATTCCAGGACCCTGAGATCATGACCTGAGCCGAAGGCAGAGGCTCAACCCACTGAACCACCCAGGAGCCCACCGTGTGGTCTATTTTTAACAAAGAAGCAGAGTGATCCTTTCAACACTCTTGGCTCAGGTATCAATATAGCTTTGTTTCTTACTCCCTCAGTCTCTGCCTAAATATCATCTTACTGGTGAGCTTTTCCCTGACCACCCTAATTAAAGAAACCAACTACTGTCTCATCTTTATTGGTATGTTTGTCCCTGTTCCCCTACCCTGATTCATGTTGATCCACAATATTCTGCATTTTTTTCTTTATAATTGTCTAACTTTTTCAATTAGACCATGAGGGCATAGGATTTTTATTCATACCTCAGAAGAGAGAATATTGTCTGGCACAGAGCAGACATTCAAAAAGTATGTGATGAGTAAAAATTTTGGATTTGAGATAACTGCACGAGCTAGCAATTATTCATAAAAATTACTACAGGGGTATCAATATTTTTTTTTTCCAAAACTTGCCATGTTTTTAGAAAGCCACATTATAACAGCAAGATTTGTTTTTATTGGTAGTCTTGTTGAAAGGGGTTTCATTTTGGAAGTGGTTCAGTTACTAGTCTAGTGTCTAAGGAAGTCTAAGCTACTAACATAACAAATCAGATGTAAGAGTTTGGAAACAACAAACACAATTACACTGTTAGTGATAGAGTATGCATTTCCCAAGAGTGCAAATCAAATTATCAAATAAAAAAGTCAGAATAATAATGCCATTTATTACTTGGAAACTTGGACTCCTGCTCTCTCCTTGTTCTTCATACTGCATTATCATCATCTGTCAGTATCAGTGAAATAGCTATAACAGCTGAGATGATATTTAAGACTCAAGGGCTTACCAGTTAACTTCAGCTGACTAACTGGGTTATTTTTCTGCTCTATTTATGCATTTATTTTTTTCATCTGTTTTTCTTGTTTGTTTACAACTTCTGAGATGGCAAAACATGGGTCCAGCCATGTACTGAACACCCAAAGTTTAAAATGTAAGCTCCAGAAAGCCAGTATGAGTTTGATATCAGAGCTGATCTTTAAGCTTGGTCTTACCTTTGTTATTTGCGTGACCTTGTAAAAATCACATAAGTACATACTTATAAGGATCTACTCAGAAAGGGACAGCAACATCAATTAATGTGCCAATTAGGCTTTTCTAAGAGAAACTGCTTCCCACTAGTGAAATTCAGTCTTACCTGCAACACTGTGTGTAAATTTAAGCTGGTTGGCTTGGTTCTTCTGTGATATTTGTGATTGATGAGTTTTTATATTTCTGTGACACTTTTTCTCTAGGAGAAGGAACCAGCACTAGGGCCAGATTGCTAACAATATCATTATGATTTTATTATAGTCCTGGTACTTGAGATCCATAACTTGGTTTTCTATTAGCACATTACTCAAGTAAGGCAGTGGGAAAGCAATCACTTCTGGTGTGGGGCAGCACAAGCCACCTGGCTTTTGGAAATGCCTATTTGGATGCACTAGAAATGAGAAAACTAAGTGAAGTGACCAGCATGAAAGGAGTTTTTCCTTCATTGTGCATCTGTAGCCAGTGTATCAGATGATAGTGTCCCTGGAAAGGGAGACACATAAGACCCATTAACATTTTGAGGATAGATGCACTCTCACCAAGTGGTAAATTTGCCCATTAGAGTAAGAAATTTCATCAGCAATTTCATTAGCAATCTTACACAGGCAAGCAGGAGTGTTGTTTGGCTAGAAAGATCCTAGAGGGACCTGAAATTGATAGGTTTTAATTTAAGAAATATTTTAAGAATATAAATAAAAGTCATATTGTGACCTTAAAAAGATGAAAAAAAAAACTTGGCATGCAAATCTGAACAAAATGCTTACAGCCTTTCTTTTCATAGGATTCCAAGACTGAAACTCAGGAAGACAATGTATGGAAGAAAACTTACCTTCCACATTACCTGTGTGCCATTAAACCTGAGTTAAGATAAATCATAACCTCATTATGTTAGTTTGCTAGAGCAAAGTGCCCCAGATGGGGCACCTTAAACAACAGAAATCTATTATCTCACAGTCTGAAGGGGAGAAGTCTGAGTTCAAGGTGTCAGCAGGGTTACTTTCTTCTATAGCCTCTCTCTTTGGCTTGCAGATGGCCATCTTCTCCCTGTGTCCTCAAATGGTCATCCCTCTGTGTGTGTCTGGGTCCTAATCTCCTCTTCTTATAAGGGTACCAGTCAGGTTGGATCCGGGCCTACTCTGAAGTCAGTCAAATGACTTCATCTAACCTTACTCACCTCTTTAAATTCCTTATTTTTAAATAGTTATATTCTTTGTTGCTCAGATGTTACTAATCAACATGTGAATTTTTTTGTGTGTAGAGGAAGGAGGGGACGTTTTCATCCCATAATATTCATTTATCCAAAATTTGGATGGTAGTCTTCTTAGCTCATCTTCCAGAAGAGACAATGGACATTTGGAAAGGTCAAAAATTATCATAGTAATAGCTAAACAAAGTGAAAGAGATTGAATGAGGAAGCCATGCCATTCTTTTCTCCCTCCAAAGTTTCCTTTGTTTCACTGATAAACATATAAAGGAGTTAGATCAGGAAAGGGAAGGAAAAAAAAACAAACCAAACCAAACCAAACCAAACAACAACAACAACAACAAAAACAACAAACAAAAAACAGAAGACTGTAATGTTATTCCTTTAATTTCTGGGTTTTCATATCATTAGTGGTACACTGAGAAAGCACCAATGATCATGAAAACGTTCATTTAATTTCTCAAGAAATTAGGAACTGAACTCAGCAGCTGAACTTAAAAATCATTGAAGATAGGGGGGAGGAGTCAAGATGGCGGAGAAGTAGTAGGCTGAGACTACTTCAGGTAGCGGGAGATCAGCTAAATAGCTTATCTAAAGATTGCAAACACCTACAAATCCAACGGGAGATTGAAGAGAAGGAGAACAGCAATTCTAGAAACAGAAAATCAACCACTATCTGAAAGGTAGCACTGGCGGAGAAGTGAATCCAAAGCGACGGGAAGATAGACCGCGGGGGGAGGGGCCGGCTACCGGCAAGCGGTGGAGCAACGGAGCACAAAATCGGGACTTTTAAAAGTCTGTTCCGCTGAGGGACATCGCTCCAGAGGCTTAACTGGGGTGAAGCCCAGGCGGGGTCAGCGCGGCCTCAGGTCCCACCGGGTCACAGAAGGATCGGGGGTGTCTGAGTGTCACAGCACTTACCGGTATTAGAACAGGGACGCCGGCTACAGAGACAGGGCCGAGGAGTGAGCTCTCAGCTCGGGGTTACCTTCAACTGGTCGCAGGCTCGGTCAGCTCGGAGCTCGGCCAGAGGCCAGGGTGACGGGAGCAATTGGGCGCTGTTCTCTGAGGGCGCACTGAGGAGTGGGGCCCCAGGCTCTTGGCTCCACCGGGCCGAAGACCAGGAGGCCGCCATCTTCATTCCCGTCTTCCAGAACTTTATGGAAAGCGCTCAGGGAACAAAAGCTCCCAAAAGCAAACCCAGCAAACCCTAGCGGATTACTCAGCCCGGCCCCGGGTAAGGCCGGTGCAACTCCGCCTGGGGCAAAGACGCTTGAGAATCACTACAACAGGCCCCTCCCCCAGAAGATCAACGAGAAACCCAGCCAGGACCAAGTTCACCTACCAAGGAGGGCAGTTTCTATACAAAGAAGAGCGGCAGAATTCCAGAGGAGAAGAAAGCAAAGCACGGAACTCATGGCTTTCTCCCCATGATTCTTTAGCTTTGCAGTTAATTTAATTTTCTTTTTTTCTTTTTCAATTTTTTTTCTCTTCTTCTGCTAAATTTTTTAAACTTTTACCGTTTTCTTTTTTAACGTTTTTTAAATAGTTTATCTAATATATATATATATATATATATATATTTTTTCCTTTTTATAGTTTTTATCGACTTTCTTTTTTTAATAGTTTTTTTTTTCTCTTTCTGAACCCTTTTTATCCCCTTTCTCCCCCCTCACGATTTGGGATCTCTTCTGATTTGGCTAAAGCATGTTTCCTGGGGTTGTTGCCACCCTTTTAGTATTTTACTTGCTCCTTCATATACTCTTATCTGGACAAAATGACAAGGCGGAAAAAATCACAACAAAAAAAAAGAACAAGAAGCAGTACCAAAGGCTAGGGACCTAATCAATACAGACATTGGTAATATGTCAGATCCAGAGTTCAGAATGACGATTCTCAAGGTTCTAGCCGGGCTTGAAAAAGGCATGGAAGATATTAAAGCAACCCTCTCGGGAGATATAAAAGCCCTTTCTGGAGAAATAAAAGAACTAAAATCTAACCAAGTTGAAATCAAAAAAGCTATTAATGAGGTGCAATCAAAAATGGAGGCTCTCACTGCTAGGATAAATGAGGCAGAAGAAAGAATTAGCGATATAGAAGACCAAATGACAGAGAATAAAGAAGCTGAGCAAAAGAGGGACAAATAGCTACTGGATCACAAGGGGAGAATTTGTGATATAAGTGACACCATAAGTCGAAACAACATTAGAATAATTGGGATTCCAGAAGAAGAGGAAACAGAGAGGAGAGCAGAAGGTATGTTGGAGAGAATTATTGGAGAGAATTTCCCCAATATGGCAAAGGGAACAAGCATCAAAATCCAGGAGGTTCAGAGAACCCCCCTCAAAATCAATAAGAATAGCTTCACACCCCATCACCTAATCGTCAAATTTACAAGTCTTAGTGACAAAGAAAAGATCCTGAAAGCAGCCCGGGAAAAGAAGTCTGTAACGTACAATGGTAAAAATATTGGACTGGCAGCAGACTTATCCACAGAGACCTGGCAGGCCAGAAAGAGCTGGCATGATATATTCAGAGTACTAAATGAGAAAAACATGCAGCCAAGAATACTATATCCAGCTAGGCTATCATTGAAAATAGATGGAGAGATTAAAAGCTTCCAGGACAAACAAAAACTGAAAGATTTTGCAAATACCAAACCAGCTCTACAGGAAATATTGAAAGGGGTCCTCTAAGCAAAGAGAGACCCTAAAAGTAGTAGACCAGAAAGAAACAGAGACAATATACAATAACAGTCACCTTACAGGCAATACAATGGCACTAAATTCATGTCTCTCAATAGTTACTCTGAATGTTAATGGGCTAAATGCCCCAATCAAAAGACACAGGGTATCAGAATGGATAAAATAACAAAACCCATCTCTATGTTGCCTACAAGAAACTCATCTTAAACCCGAAGACACCTCCAGGTTTAAAGTGAGGGGGTGGAAAAGAATTTACCATGCTAATGGACATCAGAAGAAAGCAGGAGTGGCAATCCTTATACCAGATCAATTAGATTTTAAGCCAAAGACTATAATAAGAGATGAGGAAGGACACTATATCATACTCAAAGGAACTGTCCAACAAGAAGATCTAACAATTTTAAATATCTATGCCCCTAACGTGGGAGCAGCCAACTATATAAACCAATTAATAACAAAATCAAAGAAACATATCGACAAGAATACAATAATAGTAGGGGATTTTAACACTCCCCTCACTGAAATGGACAGATCATCCAAGCAAAAGATCAACAAGGAAATCAAGGCCTTAAATGACACACTGGACCAGATGGACATCACAGATATATTCAGAACATTTCATCCCAAAGCAACAGAATACACATTCTTCTCTAGTGCACATGGAAAATTCTCCAGAATAGATCACATTCTTGGTCCTAAATCAAGTCTCAACCGGTATCAAAAGATTGGGATCATTCCCTGCATATTTTCAGACCACAATGCTCTAAAGCTAGAACTCAATAACAAGAGGAAATTTGGAAAGAACCCAAATACATGGAGACTAAACAGCATCCCTCTAAAGAATGAATGGGTCAACCAGGAAATTAAAGAAGAATTGAAAAAATTTATGGAAACAAATGATAATGAAAACACAACGGTTCAGAATCTGTGGGACACAACAAAGGCAGTCCTGGGAGGAAAATATATAGTGGTACAAGCCTTTCTCAAGAAACAAGAAAGGTCTCAGGTACACAACCTAACCCTACACCTAAAGGAGCTGGAGAAAGAACAAGAAAGAAACCCTAAACCACGCAGGAGAAGAGAAATCATAAAGATCAGAGCAGAAATCAATGAAATAGAAACCAAAAAAACAATAGAACAAATCAACAAAACTAGGAGCTGGTTCTTTGAAAGAATTAATAAGATTGATAAACCCCTGGCCAGACTTATCAAAAAGAAAAGAGAGAGGACCCAAATAAATAAAATCATGAATGAAAGAGGAGAGATCACAACGAACACCAAAGAAATACAGACAATTATAAGAACATACTATGAGCAACTCTACGCCAACAAATTTGACAATCTGGAAGAAATGGATGCATTCCTAGAGACATATAAACTACCACAACTGAACCAGGAAGAAATGGAAAGCCTGAACAGACCCATAACCAGTAAGGAGATTGAAACAGTCATCAAAAATCTCCAAACAAACAAAAGCCCAGGGCCAGACGGCTTCCCGGGGGAATTCTACCAAACATTTAAAGAAGAACTAATTCCTATTCTCCTGAAACTGTTCCAAAAAATAGAAATGGAAGGAAAACTTCCAAACTCATTTTATGAGGCCAGCATCACCTTGATCCCAAAACCAGAGAAGGATCCCATCAAAAAAGAGATCTACAGACCAATATCCTTGATGAACACAGATGCAAAAATTCTCACCAAAATACTAGCCAATAGGATTCAACAGTACATTAAAAGGATTATTCACCACGACCAAGTGGGATTTATTCCCGGGCTGCAAGGTTGGTTCAACATCTGCAAATCAATCAATGTGATACAACACATTAATAAAAGAAAGAACAAGAACCATATGATACTCTCCATAGATGCTGAAAAAGCATTTGACAAAGTACAGCATCCCTTCCTGATCAAAACTCTTCAAAGTGTAGGGATAGACGGCACATACCTCAATATTATCAAAGCCATCTATGAAAACCCACTGCAAATATCATTCTCAATGGAGAAAAACTGAAAGCTTTTCCGCTAAGGTCAGGAACACGGCAGTGATGTCCGTTATCACCACTGCTATTCAACATAGTACTAGAAGTCCTTGCCTCAGCAATCAGACAACAAAAGGAAATTAAAGGCATCCAAATTGGCAAAGAAGAAGTCAAACTATCACTCTTCGCAGATGATATCATACTATATGTGGAAAACCCAAAAGACTCCACTCCAAAACTGCTAGAACTTGTACAGGAATTCAGTAATGTGTCAGGATATAAAATCAATGCACAGAAATCAGTTGCATTTCTCTACACCAACAACAAGACAGAAGAAAGAGAAATTAAGGAGTCCATCCCATTTACAATTGCACCCAAAACTATAAGATACCTAGGAATAAACCTAACCAAAGAGACTAAAAATCTATACTCAGAAAACTATAAAGTACTCATGAAAGAAATTGAGGAAGACACAAAGAAATGCAAAAATGTTCCATGCTCCTGGATTGGAAGAATAAATATTGTGAAAATGTCTATGCTACCTAAAGCAATCTACACTTTTAATGCAATTCCTATCAAAGTACCATCCATTTTTTTCAAAGAAATGGAACAAGAATCCTAAATTCATATGGAACCAGAAATGACCTCGAATAGCCAAAGGAATATTGAAAAAGAAAGCCAAAGTTGGTGGCATCACAATTCCGGACTTCAAGCTCTATTACAAAGCTGTCATCATCAAGACAGCATGGTACTGGCACAAAAACAGACACATAGATCAATGGAACAGAATAGAGAGCCCAGAAATAGACCCTCAACTCTATGGTCAACTCATCTTCAACAAAGCAGGAAAGAATGTCCATTGGAAAAAAGACAGCCTCTTCAATAAATGGTGTTGGGAAAATTGGACAGCCACATGCAGAAAAATGAAATTGGATCATTTCCTTACACCACACACGAAAATAGACTCAAAATGGATGAAGGATCTCAATGTGAGAAAGGAATTCATCAAAATCCTTGAGGAGAACACAGACAGCAACCTCTTCGACCTCAGCCGCAGCAACATCTTCCTAGGAACATCACCAAAGGCAAGGGAAGCAAGGGCAAAAATGAACTTTTGGGATTTTATCAAGATCAAAAGCTTTTGCACAGCCAAGGAAACAGTGAACAAAACCAAAAGACAACTGACAGAATGGGAGAAGATATTTGCAAATGACATATCAGATAAAGGGCTAGTGTCCAAAATCTATAAAGAACTTAGCAAACTCAACACCCAAAGAACAAATAATCCAATCAAGAAATGGGCAGAGGACATGAACAGACATTTCTGCAAAGAAGACATCCAGATGGCCAACAGACACATGAAAAATTGCTCCATATCACTCGGCATCAGGGAAATACAAATCAAAACCACCATGAGATATCACCTGACACCAGTCAGAATGGCTAAAATTAACAAGTCAGGAAATGACAGATGCTGAGGAGGATGCGGAGAAAGGGGAACCCTCCTACACTGTTGGTGGGAATGCAAGCTGGTGCAACCACTCTGGAAAACAGCATGGAGGTTCCTCAAAATGTTGAAAATAGAACTACCCTATGACCCAGCAATTGCACTGCTGGGTATTTACCCTAAAGATACAAACGTAGTGATCCGAAGGGGCACGTGCACCCAAATGTTTATAGCAGCAATGTCTACAATAGCCAAACTATGGAAAGAACCTAGATGTCCATCAACAGAGGAATGGATAAAGAAGATGTGGTATATATACACAATGGAATACTATGCAGCCATCAAAAGAAATGAAATCTTGCCATTTGCGACGACGTGGATGGAACTAAAGGGTATCATGCTTAGCGAAATAAGTCAATCGGAGAAAGACAACTATCATATGATCTCCCTTATATGAGGGAGAGGAGATGCAACATGGGGGGTTAAGGGGGTAGGAGAGGAATAAATGTAACAAGATGGGATTGGGAAGGAGAAAAACCATAAGTGTCTCTTAATCTCACAAAACAAACTGAGTGTTGATGGGGGGAGGAGAGTTGGGAGAGAGGGTTATGAATATTGGGGGAGGGTATGTGCTATGGTGAGTGCTGTGAAGTGTGAAAACCTGGCAATTCGCAGACCTGTACCCCTGGGGATAAAAATATATGTTTATAAAAATGGAATATTGCCAGAAAAAAAAATCATTGAAGATATATTTGGATAAAGTATTTGGATAATTTATGTATCAGTGATTATTTTTCCCATGCATAATTTAATATAAAACATTAAGACACTTGAAGAATTGTATAAAAGTAAATATATCTTGTTTAAAATATGAACTTAAATAATTTTGTTTTCAATTTTATAAGATCGGAGTCTTTCCAATGCAACTTAATTCTTTATGGAATCTTAGCAAAATGTCCTCATTTTCATATGGGATTCAGGCCACTGTAAATTGGAAGGAGTTAATGTTGATATATATTTATTTTGACATTCTATATGCAGTTTCTTCAAGGGAAATATATTAATATTCCTCTTTCCAAATCATAACACAGCAGAATCAAATTTTATCAGACTCTGTTAGGTAACTTCATGAGAAGACATAATTTTTCAATCATTCAGAGTGGCAGAAAGGGGGAATGGGAAGAAAACCTGGTTAGAATTGAGGAATCTTGCATTTTATTCCCTCCTCAGTCGTCAGTGTGTCTAGTTATATTGGACAAGCTACAGAACTGAACCAGGCTTCAGTTTGCTCATCTGTGAAAAGAGTATATCCATTGTTAGCATGTAAGTATCCAATGAATCATATGTGTAAACTATAAGAATGTGTGAATGTAGAAGTGTATTGTTTTATTCCTTGTAGAGGAGAATGACCCTGTGTTGAAGTCCAAGCACATTATAAAAACTAGGAATTCAATGAGAAATAAGCACAACCCAGGGGTACCTGTGTGGTGTAGTCTGTTAAACACTGACTCTGGGTTTTGGCTCAGGTCATGATATCAGGGTCCTGAGATCAAGCCTTGTGTGGACTCTGAACCCTGTAAGGAGTCTGCCAAAGTTTCTCTCTCTCTTTCTCCCTCTATCCCTCCCCATGCACCTTCTCCCTTTCCCTCTCTTCAATTAAATAAATAAATAAATAAATAAATAAATAAATAAATAAATAGCCCAATCCAGTTCTCAAGAATCTGACAACAGAGTGAGGAAAAGAGACAACATAATCTGTGGTCACAAACTACAAATGATGCATGCCCCAGGGTAGTCCGTCAGATATGCTGTGGGAGCATATAAAAGAATCACAAAACCCTGCTGGGGATGAGCAAGGAATTGGTAGGAAGTTAGCAGAAAGTTCCCAGAGTTGATACTAGAACTGGGTTGACGATGAGCAGGATGTAGCCACATCAATATAATACATTTTTATACATAATACATTCTATTTTGCTTTTACCTTATAACCAATTAAACTCTTAACACAGAAGATAATGAAAAATTTGATTCTGGTTTGATATAATTGGTGATTTATAAATAAATAAAAGGTTGGTTTCTACAAGGATTTTTATGGATTTTCTCAAACTTTTAATCTTTTGTGGATTAGTATTGATATTTCTACTGTGATAATTGTGGCAATGTGTATTTTCCAAAATGATCACAGTGACATTTTCAGTCTTGAATCCTATTCTTCCAAGTGACTCTGCCATTACTTTAATTTAAAAGTGGGGGGGTCTTTGCCTCTTTTTTTTTTTTTTTAAATTAGGGTGAACTTTTGAGCACTTCAACAAAGAGAAAGCCAGAAATGATGCTTCATCACTTTGCACCTGGGTAATAAAGATGATGTAGCTCTACCTTTACCACACATTTTAGCAACTGTGTGGAGTATGGAAGTGGATTCACTCCCTTGAATCACCATGCTACGAGGAGGTCAAACTACTTTGTGGGCATGTGCAGGTACTCTGGACAGCAGTGTTGGCCTTTGACATTCCCAAGCCAGCCACCAGGCAGGTAAGTGAACAAACCTTCCTTCAGATGGTACTCTCTCTGGCTAGGAGTCACTGGTCTCTAGCCGTTGAGTCCTTCAGCTCTGGCCCCCAACATTGCATACTTTAGTGTCGGCAAACCACCACGCATAAGCTAAAATTATGACCCCCAAAATCCACAAAATTAAATGCTAAGCTGCTAAATTTAGGGTCAAATTTTTATGGAGTGAATAATCAAAATAGAATTTGGTCCTCAAAGGAAAATGCTGCCATAACAGAAGCCGAAATATGTGGCATTTTCTATCAACCAGATAGCAGAATTTGAAAGGGTCTTGAGGAGACTCAGGAAAGCTAGAATTCAGGGAGGGAATACTCATGGAAGGCTAGAAGAAAGATAATTCTTGTTTTGTGATGACATAAAGTTTGATAACATTGTTTGCTGTGGTGATGTGGGAACTCCAAATGTTCTTAACTAACTAGCAGATTTGCTGAAAATAACTTCCAGTCAGAATAGGGAAATAGCTAGCTGATTTATTTGGTCCACAATAGCTAATTTTTTTATAGAAATGAGCTAACAAGAAACTGTGCAGTTTTCAAGCAAAATATGAGGATTTTGAAGACAACAGGATTTGCTGGGTTAGAACAACAACAACAACAACAAACACAAACAAGGAAAAACACAACAAAAGAAAACAAAACAAAAACAAGAAATGAAGTGATAAAGGACCCTGGGCAAAAGTAAAGTAAAGGATAGTCTCACGCTAAATAGGAAACCAAGATTTTTATTATTAAAATCCTTTTAAAGACTTTAGAAGTACCTAAGTTGGAGACTTATAGACTTTTTCAAATAATCAAAAGCCTTCTAATGACCTGAATAGTGTGCTTGCAGATGGTCTCTATTTAGCTGAACCTAAGGAAAGAAGGGCTTATCCCAAGGAAATTTGTGATGTATATTTTTTCCCTAAAATAATTAATTATAAAAGGATACACAAGAAGCCCAACAAAATTTTATGAGAAAGGGACTAGTAGGGCTGAACTGTATAAAGAGACAGTTCTTTGAAAACCCACATTTTTATAGGCAGGAAGCAGGTTGTAAAGGCCACTCAGTTACAAACATGACTCATATCTTAAAGAAGTAGAAAATTGTTTCAGAAAGCTGAATCAAAGCCCCTGTAAGTAGGGCTAAGAGCCAAAGATCGAGTAGCACAGACCCTAATCAAGAATTGGTGATATGTGCTTGCTTGGAGTTTAAAATTTTCTGATTGTCTAGAGTCTTCCAGTTTGCACCACTTTGAATGTAAATGACTATAGTAGTTGTCTTGTGCCTGCCCCATTGCTGAGTTATGTAAAAATGTGTGTGTGTATCTGTGGGCAAGGGGGAAGACAATCTTCTCTCTCTTTAGCTTGGAAAAATCTTTAGAAGATTTTATTTAATTATTTGAGAGAAAGAGAGAGAGAATGAACACAGAGGGAGAGGGAGAAGCAGGCTCCCTGCCAAGCAGAGATTCCCCCCACCCCGCCACCTACCAACTCAGGGCTCAATCCCAGGACCCAAGATCATGACCTGGGCTGAAGGCAAATGCTTAACGAAGCCACCCAGGTGCCTCATAGAGATTTATTTATTTATTTTTAGTATTTCAGCAGTTTCATTTATTTATCTTTTAGAGCTCTATTGAAGTATAAGGAATATATAAAAACTGCATGTATTTAATATATGCAATTTGATGAATATGGACATGTGCACATACCCATATAATCACCACAATCAAAGGAATTAAGTACATCTGTCACTTCCAAAGTCTTCTTTGGGTCCCTTTGTTGTGTGTGTGTATGTTAATAACATGAGACCTACCACCTAAACAAAATTTTAAATTCACATCATGGGGGCACCTGGGTGGCTCAGTGGGTTAAAGCCTCTGCCTTTGGCTTAGTTCATGATCCCAGGGTCCTGGGATTGAGCCCTACATTGAGGTCTCTGCTCAGTGGGGAGCCTGGTTCCTCCTCTCTCTCTGCCTGCCTCTCTGCCTACTTGTGATCTCTGTCAAATAAATAAATAAAGTCTTTAAAAAAATAAAATAAATAAATTCACATCACTGTATCATTAGCTTTAGGCTCTATGTTTTACTGTAGACCTCTAAACTCAGTCACCTTAATACAACTGTGACTTTATCCCATTGATTAATAGATCCCCATTTCTCCCTTTGCCTAACCCCTATAAACCACCATTCTATTTTCTGCTTTTGTAAGTCTATTTTCAATACCTTATATAAGTGGAATTATTAAGTTTTGTCCTTGGGTGACTATCTTATTTACTTAGCATAATATCTTCACATTCTCAGGTGCAAATGGTAGAATTTCCTTCTTTTTCTTTAAAATTGTATAATAATATTCCATTGTACACATATACATGTTCTTTATTCATCAGTTGATGGTCATTTTAGTTGTTTCTATATCTTGGCTATTGTAAAAAGTTCTTAGGTAAATATGGGAGTGAGCTATCTCTTCTAGATCCTGATTTTAATTCTTTTGGATATATGTGGAGGATATTGGATATGTGAGACTTCTGGATCATATGATAGTTTTATTTTAATTTTTGAGGGACCTCCATATTATTTTCTATAGTACCTTAGTGCAGGTACTATAGAACCAATAGGTACTATAGAACCAACAAAGCACAAGTTTCAATTTCTTACCAGTGCTTGTTATCTCTTGTTTTTATAAATAAAGACATCTTAATAGGCATAAAGTGATATCTCATTATGGTTGTGATTTGCATTTCCTTGCTGGTCAGTGGTTAAACACCTTCTCATATACCTGTTGGCCATTTACATGTCTTCTTTGGATAAATGGCATTCAAGTCCATTTTTCAAATTGGGTTATCTTCACTAGGTTATATTTTTTTGTTCCATCATAGACTGTCAGGACTCAGGCTGCCCACCATCTCGTAATTGAGCTTTCAGAGAAGAAATTATTGAATAAGCTAAATAAATGTATCTTGTTAAGTGTTTAAAAAATAAATTGGGTTGTCTTTTTGCTATTGAGTTATAGAAGTTCCTTATATGTTTTGGAAATGAACCTCTCATCAGAATCATGGTTTGCAAATATTTTCTTCCATTCCGTGGTTTGTCTTTTCACTCTTTAAATTGTTTCCTTTGCTATTTACATATTTTAAATTGATAGAAACTGTACAAGAGCTGTCACACACGAAGAGGATTCACATGGATATAGATCTGATTTTTTTTTAAGGATTTTATTTATTTATTTGACAGACAAAGATCACAAGTAGGCAGAGAGAGGCGGGGAAGCAGGCTCCCTGCTGAGCAGAGAGCCCGATGCGGGGCTCGATCCCAGGAACCTGGGATCATGACCTGAGCCGAAGGCAGGGGCCCCAACCCACTGAGCCACCCAGATTTTTGATGATGGGATCCTAGACTTACAGCTGATGTCATTATGGGACAAAAATATGCAAATCTTAATGAGCATAAGTACATTTTGTATGTTGTACTGATGTATATATTCATGACTAGTGGGCAGACTGTGGCAAGTTGTATCTACAAAAATGGCCATGACAACACCACACATGGTTTCCACAGTGTGAATGCAAGATTTGGGAAGGGGGTAGGGGTTTATGGCTGTTTTGGATATGGCAGAAGTGACACATTGCAATCTTTAAGGCTTAATCCTATAAGGTGATGAAGCTTTTGCTTTATCCATTGGAATTCTGTTGTTCAAAATCCTAGCTGTTATTGAGATAGTTCAGCTGCCCTGAGGCCATTCTGTGAGAAGGCCAACTGATATGTGAAGTGACATGTATGTACTGCAGTCAACACACCTAATCTTCAGTCTAACGCAACCTGGGCAAAAGACACGTCACATAATTCCAGGTCCCCACCACCAAAGTATAGTTGGTCTTCATCAAGCCGAAGCCCCAGATGTCTGCTGTACTCTGTCCAAGTTCCTGGCCTTCAAATTTGAGATCATAAAAAAATTTGCTTTAAGCCACTAAGTTTTGATTCAATTTATTATGCAAAAAAAGTAATCAGAACAGTACATTCTAGAGAAAAAGTTATTAAAGGTTACTTTGAACCCACATTTCTATTACAAAATAATGCTAGAAATATCTAATAGTATAAAGACAAAAATTAAAAAGCCCTTTCACATATACTCTCAAGCCATTTCTCTTAAAGTAAGTATCCTCTATTTTAAACTAGATAAACATTCACTAAGGTGTTTTCTATATTTATATAGCTTACACATAAAATACTTGTTCTTAAAAAAAACAATTTATGAAACATCAGTCATATTGTTCAAAACATGTGAACTTAACAAGATACCTTAGAAATCCTAACATTACAGCATATGTACATAAATATCATTGCTTTTAACAACTGAATGTGGAGCTGAAGTATGACTTTTATGAGCTTTCGCAAATTGTGTCTTTATGGGTCCCCGGTACATTAAAATAATGATAATAATAACAATATTATTATTAAAATATCTTTTATGACTATACTGGAATAAGATGAATATAATCTAATTTTCAATAATTATTATATAATTATCATTATATTTGCTTTTTAGTGATTTTCAAAGAAATTAAAATTAAAACATTTGTGTGGACCGTAGACATTGTTCCTACTGATCCTAATGTAGAATTTGGCTCTGGCTAACAAGAGTCTTATATTATAAATATTAATGATTTATTTAGCCATTTTTCAATTGAATACTTTTGAGATAGTACTACTGTGAAAACAATTTTACTATTGAAGTGATGCTGAAATTGACATAGTTGTACTCTTCCTCCTTTTTAGATCCATACATAAGTATTTTTCTAGAACACATACCTAGAGTGAGGGTTGCTATATTGATGGATATACGGATTTTTTTAAATGATAAATACTCCCCAAATCGCCTTCTCAAAAGACTGGATCAACTGGAAATCATTTTTTAAAAGATTTTATTTATTTATTTGAGAGAGAGATAGCACAATTGGTGGGGAGGGGCAAGAAGGAGAGAGAAGCAGACTCTCCACTGAGCAGGGATCCTGTCTTGGGACTTGATCCCAGGACACTGAGATCATGACCTGAGCAGAAGAGAGAGACTTACCCTACTGAGCCACCCTGGAGCCCCTCAGTTGACAATCATTTCAACACTGGAGGGAGGTTTCCCTTACATCATAGATGATATTTGGTAATATTAATATATATATGTATATATATAATATAGTATTTTTATAAAGTTATTAACAAAAACCCTCACTGAGCATGTACATTTACTTGTGTTTGTCTATGATTATATGAACATAAGACACGGCATAAAATGATACACAGAAGCTGCTAATGTTTATTACCCAGACAAAATAATGGAGCAAAGGAAAAGATAGAAAATATAAATAAAAATAATTTATGAATTATTTTTAAATAAATGTTTTAAAACAGAAAGTAGAATATATGACTTTACAAACAACACTATAAGTCCTTTTCTCTTTATGATATATACCCAGCCCTCCAGTGAAGGAATCAGTCTAATTCTGATCCTTAATCAATTGATGACTATTGGGTGGATCAAATTTGGACACCTGACCTGAAAGGATTCAATCCCTAAGGTGTCCAGAAACCCATGAATTAATGACTGAGAATAAATAGCATAGAAGATCTATAACCTTCTGCCAAAGAAGAAAGCACTAGCCAATCCTTGGAGTCTGTGGCATTGTCTAACTCTGCATTCCTAAGTGTTAAATAAAAGCAAACAAACAAAAAGTTGCAAACCATGTATAGCATGATCCATTTATATCATAAATGAAGTGGTTGTGTCTCAATTGTTTTTGTCCATTAGTTATGCACTTCTTTTGGTTTTAATGATTTTTTTTCATATCTACCTTACCTTTTAAAAAATATTTTATTTATTTGAGAGAGAAAAAGAGAGAGCACAAGTAGGGGGAGGGATAGAGGGAGAAGCAAACTCGCTGCTGACCAGGGAACCTGACCTGGAGCTCAATCCCAGGACCCCCCGGAACATGACCTGAGCCAAAGCAGATGCTTAACCGACTGAGCCACTCATGTTCCCCTCTATCTTACCTTTCATGCTTGTTTTTCCTCAGATCTCTAGTGATTCATATTTATTTTTTTAAATATTTTATTTTATTTTATTTTTATTTATTTGACAGAGAGAGATCACAAGCAGGCAGAGAGGCAGGCAGAGAGAGAGGAGGAAGCAGGCTCCCCGCTGAGCAGAGAGCCCGATGCGGGGCTCGATCCCAGGACTCTGAGATCATGACCTGAGCCGAAGGCAGCGGCTTAACCCACTGAGCCACCCAGGCGCCCCAACTAGTGATTCATATTTATTTCCTTAAGGAATGGAGAATGTGTATCTGTTTAGATCTGAAGTTTGCCCTCAAGTTGGAGATCATTGACTCTGTTCCTCTAAAAGATGGCATTGAGAGCAAGTAGCCCTTCTGAAAACTAATTAGGAAGTTGGGTGGAGTATATGAGCCTGTACTTTCCACTCATTCACACACCAGGAAAGAATGTTCAGGTTTCATGTTACACATTGGGCAATTGGTGTACTTACTTGTCTTTTTTTTTTTTTTTTTTTCTAATGGACATTGTGTAAAACTGATAGAGGTCCACAAAATGAATATAACCAAGAAACGGTAGTTTTGTATAAGTGTCAAATATATAAAACAGATAAAATAAAATTACATTAAGTATTGTATGATGGGGTTTTCAGTTGAAAAGTCCTTTGTGTAAACAATCCATCGAATCTCACCGTTAATTTGATGATAAACCTCCTCTTGGAGATAGGCCCACATTTCACTTTTAAGCCTACAATTCTTATTTCTTTCCCCTTATGTCTCTACTCCTTCTTCTCCTTCCATCCTCATTCCCTGATGAGAAGGAAGCATAATGTTCCTGATAAGTGAACTTAAGCAGTTATAGCTAATGGAGACATGGTTGGTATACAAGGGCTTTGAGTGTAGTTAGTTTGAGGCATATGGTGAACTTTACCAGCTTGGATGTTTAAATCAGGCACAATTAACACATTAGTGAGACAAGTTCACCTTTTTTATAAAGGATCTTCATCATAGTACTATTTAAATTTATGTAAATATCTATGTCTAGAAAATAACTAGCAGAGATGGAAAATCTGAAACCAAGTGAAGAATCTATTAGCATGGAAGAGTGTCCATGAATTTCAGACTTGCTAAGGATAAGAGCTATACAGATTTGGGTGGTTCCTAGCAAATAATAATGGAAGAAGAAGAAGAAGGAGGAGGAGGAGGTGGCAGTGGAGGAGGAGGGGACAGGAGGAGGAGAAGAGGAGGGAGAAGGAGGAGAGGAGGGAAAAGAAAGGAGGAAGAGAAGAAGGGGAGGAAGAAGAGGAAAAAGAAAATCTAAAAGTAGTTATTATATGCTTACATTTTGACTGCTTCTTCTTCTTGAGTAGTGAGATAAGGAAGTAGGCTCAGTCTGCCATCTTGTGTTTATCATCCTATTAATGATAATTCATTCATGGAGAGTTGCATGTGTTTTGATGGCATTATTTGCTAATTCCACTTATGGGAGCCTCAAAACTCTTTCTAAGGGTAATAATGCATCTACAACTAAATCAAGTTCCAGTCTGCATTTAACACAACCCACATTTATAAACTTTCAAACCTGTTGTTTTGTTTGAACATTTAACATCTCCTGTTGGTCTCAAGATCATCTGAAATCAACAAATATGTATGAAATATTTATGAAGTTCTTACTCAGAGCCAGGTAATTACATAGTAATAATTTTCAAATGTTGACTCAATCTCTTTCTGTTTTTACCAGTTACATTTTCCCCTCTATTTTGCTTGTTTCTCTCTTTCGTTTTTTCTTCTCTCTGGATCAAGGAAGATTTCATGATCGTGTCTTTTTTCTTAAAGGGACTACATTTGGGACACCTGGGTGGCTCAGTGGGTTACTTGTCTGCTTTTGGCTCAGGTCATGATCCCAAGGTCTTGGGATGGAGTCCCACAACAGGCTCCCTTCTCAGCAGGAAGTCTGCTTCTTTCTTTGCCTGCTGTTCCCCTGCTTGTGCTCACTGTCTCTCTGTCTCTCCAATCTAATAAATAAAATAAAATCTTTTTTTAAAGACTACATTATTTTTGATGGCTCAGTAATATTAAAGAAAAATGAAATCTTGCCACTTGAACAACATAAATGGAACCAGAGGGTATAATGTTAAGTGAAACAAGTCAGTCAGAGAAAGACAAATATATATGATTTCACTTATATGTGGAATTTAAGAAACAAAACAGATGAATATAGAGGAAATGAAGAAAAAAAAATAAAATAAGATGAAATCAGAGAGAGAGAGACAAACCATAAGGGACTCTTAGCTATAGGGAACAAACTGATGATTGCTGGAGAGGAGGTGGGTGGGGGGATGGGGTTACTGGGTGATAGGTATTAAGGAGGGCACATGATGGAATGAGCTGGGTGTTACATGCAACTGATGAATCACTAAATTGTACCTATGAAACTAATAAAACACTGTATATTAATTAAATTGAATTTAAATTAAAAAGAGACTACAAATATAGGTAAGAGTTATGTGATACCCCATAATTCAGACATACATCTATATCTATAATCTCAATAGATGATAGATAGATGATAGATGTCCTGCCTACAAATATTTACAAAATAAATATTTGGGCTGGAAAAAATGTTGGGGTAAACTTTATTTATTTTTTTATTCATTTGACAGAGATCACAAGTAGGCAGAGGCAGGCAGAGAGAGGAAGGGAAGCAGGCTCCCCGCTGAGCAGAGAGCCTGATGTGGAGCTCTATCCCAGGATCCTGAGATCATGACCTGAGCCAAAGGCAGAGGCTTTAACCCACTGAGCCACCCAGGCACCCCTGGGGTAGCCTTTATATATTACATCCAATTCCCTTAGTTTACAGGTGAAAAAACTAAGATTCAGAGTAGTGAAATGATTCACTCATGATCTTTCTGTAAGTAGAGAAGCGAGTATAAGTACTCGGGTTTTCTGTGGAGACTTTTCAATACTGTGTGGATTTTTCCCATTGACAGTCCAAAATTACACACCACAAATTTGCATGTGTGTGTGTGTCTGTGCATGGGTGCATGGTTGTATGTCATTTGAAAGTCAGTTGCTAAATACTCATTGTATCAATCCCAAAATGGAAATTATGGTAATGGCTATGTGTTTGTAAATGTGACCTTGAGACCTTTTTATTTTGTGTTCCTATAGAGATTGACTTCAGAATGATTGTCTTCCTTGGCCCTTTCCCCTTTAAAACTCTGTCTGCTTTCTGAGACGAAGGTTTGTCTTTTCTTTCTTTAGCAAATCCACATTGCTTGAGATTGACAAGTAGCCTCTGCAGATGTCACTTCCTAAGAGTCAACAGCTCTGCCACATTGTTTCCAATTATGTTTGACAGTGTCCTTGTAAAAATCTATGGACAACCTATTTCAACTTGTCACATGTGAATTATACTTTCCTTTCCTGGTCCTCTCACCCTAGCAACAGATATTAGGTCCAAACACACCACGTGCCTATGATGGTAAATTAGTGACATAAGAGGACTTCCACGAGTGATAGAACGTCACTCTGAGATGAAACAAAGTTATCACAGAGTTCATGCTGATTAAATTCATTGGTAGTCATTGATAGGGGGTGTCGTTGGTTGTGATGGCTCTGAATGCCACTTATAAGAAGTCTGCACACATGCACTGATTTATATAGCACAGCCAAGATTCACATCTCTGGATGCTGAAGGAACCTGACAATGAGATATCTAAGCAGCTGTCATTTCACACTGAAAAAATCCTGGGGAGGTGGGGGGGGGGGAAGAAGTACCAGGAGATCTAAGAGAAACGTCCCAATTTTTCAGGGGGAAATAAACATAATTTATATCAGAAATTATGGATTTGGGGCACTACCTGAAGTAGGCAATTAAATAAATGTTGTATTTTAATGTTGGTGTATGTAATGTCTCTGATAAAGGTACTTGAGTAATCTCTAATAACTGAATTGACTTAGAGTGATTGGAATTAGGGATCAGTGACAGACCAGTTGGATCATTGGAGACCAAGTCTTGCTAAACTCCTGTGCCTGTTTTTAGATGAGAACAAATAAATATTTTTTCATGGAATTAACATGGTGAAATGAGAACAGGATATTGATTTTATTTTATTTGGATTTGATTCAGTAATCCTTCTATTTACATAGATAAGAATTCTCTAGAGGAAAGATTCAGTGATCATCCTTAAGCTTTGTTCTCTTGAGAATTTTATATGATTTGAATGACACCAGAAAAGATCATTTAGCAACTTAGGATGAGTTCAAGGTCTACATCTACTAGCAGGTGAACTCCATGAAGGCAGAGAGTTCTGCTGTGAGTCACTGTTTTGTTTCCAATGTGCATTTTCTGACCCACATGCTCAATATAATTTGCAAATAAATTTACAAAGCCAGAGAAAAAGAAAAACACAGAAATGTGTTTCACCAGTTTTACAGAAACTCCAGTCCTCCTTAAGTCTCTTTTACCTGGTCTTAGAGTTTCTAATGAGTTGATTCACATCAATCTTATTCTTGACTGGCCAACTGTAACCACAGTTTACCTTCTTTCCTATTCTGTTTAAGCATGACTGTCTCTGATCAGCATAAATGCCTATCAAAAACATCACTGCCACTGCTTTGGTACACACATGCCATCTCTAGCGATTATTTCTTGGTTGAAGCTGTCTGTCTCAGAGGCTAAATAGAAAATGAAAAGAGCAAGGGAGATGCCCTGCTACTGCCAACTTCCAAGAAGAAACTGTTGTTAGTGTTTAAACACACTCAAGCATAGAAGCTCTAATATCTAGCATCTGGGTTAATTCCCTGATGTAGAGGTTATGCCCTGGCAGTGGTATGGAGTAAGTTCAGGGCGTAAGTTTATTGTAAATTCACATGTAATATGTCATCTATCACATGGCTGTTACAAACTTTGCTACCTTCATTCTGGCTTTCCTGTCACATGCAATGGTATCTTTACTGTCAGTATGACTTTTCATTGCTATGCAGGACCAAGGGAACTCAGCTTATTAGAGTCTGGTATCCCTAGAAAGTCCTTCTTATAAAATTGACCTTTGACTGGTGGTGTCTAGGAACTTAGATTTTCTATCACTCACAAAACTGAAAAAAAATAAAACTCAGCATGCCTAAACTGTTTGCACAAACACTACGTGCTTTCCATTTGGGGATTTGTGAGGCAGGGGGCATCTGCATGGTAAGACACAGGTAAAAACAATGGTAATGAGCCCATAATGTCCTTCCCTGGTAGGCAATATTTGACATGAGTTGTCATAACTCAGTGCTTGAGGAATTGTGTGTCAAGAGACTCCACCTAGAGAAGACCCTTGGAAAATGGCACCTCATTTCCTCTGGACTTTGCTCCACATGCAGCTTTTCCCTCACTAAATTTGCCTTGTATTCCTTTTGCTGTAAGAATGTGATTATAGTCATGACTATAATTATGTACTGATTTCTGTAAGTCCTCCTAACAAATCACTGAACCTGGGGGTATCCTTTAGAACTCCTGATACAGCTATCAAGGAAGGGATCATATTAACCGCTACAGATTCTGTCTGACCCTCAGGGTCCATGGATGTTATCATAATTCAACTCTCTTTATTTTTTTTTCTTATTTGAGTTAAAAATCATGTATGAGCCCTTAAGACAAAATGAATAAAATGCTAATAAAATGCTGATAAAATAGTAGCCACAATTTATTGAGCCAATTTACATATTTATTTTTCATTTTAGTGAGGCACTATGGTACTTGGCATATATTATCTCATTTAATCTGTATAACATTTCCATGAGGCATGTAACTGTAAAACCATATATTTATAGATAAACTGAGACACAAGGAAGTCAAATACCTTGTCAAAAGTCCTACAGCTGGGGTGCCTGGGTGGTTCAGTGGGTTAAAGCCTCTGCCTTTGGCTAGGGTCATGATCCCAGGGTCCTGGGATTGAGCCCTGCATCTGGCTCTCTGCTCAGCAGGGAGCCTGCTTTCTCCTCTCTCTGCCTGCCTCTCTGCCTACTTGTGATCTCTGTCCGTCAAATAAGTAAAATCCTAAAAAAAAAAAAGTTCTACAGCTAAAAAGGTAGTGGTAGTGGAATTTTAAAAGTAAGAGTTTTGTATGTGCTATGGTGAGTGCTGTGAAGTGTGTAACCCTGGTGATTCACAGACCTGTACCGCTGGGGCTAATAATACATTATATGTTTATAAAAAATAAAAAAAAAATTTAAAAAAATAAGAGTTTTGTGAAATCAGTCATGATAACACTACATGGGATAGATTTTTCCTGTCTTTAGATTTACCTTCCACTTAGACCCTTAATTGTCCTAAACCAATTATTATACTCCTTACATACCACTGTTTGGGGATAATTTTTTTTTTCCACAAAGAACCCCTAAGTCTGTCAATCATACAGAACATATATAACATGTGTACCCACCAGCAGTCCTCCAAAAACCATGTCTAAAACAGGAAGAAATGAGTCTAAGTTGCATCAAGGACAAAACTAAGTCTTTTTTATTTTTAATTTAATTCAGTTAACTGTGGGGTGCCTTTGTGGCTCAGTCAGTTAAGCTTCTCCCTTTAGCTCAGATCATGATCCCAGAGTCCTGCGATCAAGCCCCATGTAGAGTTCCCTGCTTAGCAGGGAGTCAGCTTCTCCCTCTCCCTCTGCCCCTCCCCACCCCCTGCTCATACTCTCAATCTCTTTCCCTCACTCACCCTCTATCTTTCAAATGAACAAATAAAATCTTTAAAAAATAAATTAATTAAATCATTAATTAATTAATTATAAATAATAAATTAGCCAACATATAGTACATTATTAGTTTCAGATGTAGTTTTCAATAATTTAGAAGCGGTCTCCTTGATGACTATCACCCAATTATTCCATTCCCTCACATAACTCCTTTCCATCAACCTTCAGTTTGTTTACTATAGTTAAGAGTCTCTCATGGTTTTTCTCCCTCTCTGATGACTTCCCATTTCATCTTCCCTCCCTTCCCTTATGAACCTCTGTGCTGCTTCTCATATTCCATATATGAGTGAAACCATATGATAATTGTTTCTCTGATTAACTTATTTATTCAGCACAATAACCCTTCAATTCCATCCATGTTGATGAAAATGGTCTAAATATTCACCCTTCCTGACAGCTGAAATATATATATATATATATCGCATCTTCTTTATCCATTCATCTGTTGATGGACATCTGGGCTCTTTCCACAGTTTGGCTATTGTAGACATTGCTGCTATTAATAATGGGGTGCAATTGCCCTTTCAAATCACTACTTTTGTATCTTTGGAGTAGATACCTAGTAGTCCATTTGCTGGTTCATAGGGTAGCTCTATTTTAAACATCTTGAGGAACCTCCATACTGTTTTCCAGAGTGGCTTTACCTGCTTGCATTCCCAAAAACAGTGTAAGAGGGTTCCCCTTTCTCCATATCCTTGTCAACATTTGTTGTTTCTCGTCTTATTAATTTTAGCCATTCTGACTAGTGTGAGGTGTATCTCATTCCGGTTTTGATTTATATTTCCCTGATTCCAGGTGATGTGGAGCATGTTTTCATATGTCTATTGGCCATTTAGCTGTCTTTTTGAAGAAATGTCTACAATTGTCCTCTGTCCACTTCTTGACTGGATTATTTGTGTTTTTTTGAGAGTTGAGTTTGATAAGCCTTTTATAGATATGAATACAAGCCCTTTATCTTATATGTAATTTCAATTATCTTCTGCCATTCAGTAGGTTGCCTTGAGTTATAATGAATGTTTCCTTTGCTGGGCAGAAGCTTTTTATCTTGATGAAGTCCCAATAGTTCATTTTTGCTTTTGTTTTGTTTTGCTTTTGTTTCCCTTGACTTGGGAGACATGTCTAGAAAGAATTTGTTGTGGCTGAGGTTTTTCTCTAGGATTTTGATGGACTCATGTCTCATATTTAGATCTTTCATCCATTATGAGTTTATCTTTGTGTATGATGAAAGAAAATGATCTGGTTTCATTATCCTACATGTGGCTGTCCAATTTCCCCAACACTATTTGTTGAAAAGACTTTTTTCCCATTGGATATTCTTTCCTGCTTTGTCAAAGATTGGTTGATCACAGAGTTGCGGGTCCATTTCAGGGTTCTCTATTCTGTTCCATTAATTTATGTGTCTGTTTTTGTGCCAGTATAATACTATCTTTATGATTAGAGCTTTGTAATAGAGCTTGAAATATGGCATTGTGATGACACCATCTTTGGTTTTCTTTTTCAATGGTTTTCTTTTCAATATTCTCTGGATACTTGGGGTCTTTTATGGTTCCATATCAATATTAGGATGATTTATTCCAGCTCTGTGAAAAATGTTGGTGATATTTTGATAGGGATTGCACTGAATGTATAGATGGCTCTGGGAAGCATAGGCATTTGACCAATATTTGTTTGAATGTTTTTCCATTTCTTTGTGTCTTCCTCAATTTCTTTGATAAGTGTTCTGTATTTTTAGAGTACAGATTCTTTACCTCTTTGGTTAGGTTTATTCCTAGGTATCTTATGGTTTTGGGTGCAACTGTAAATAGGTTTGATCCCTTAATTTCTCTTTCTTCTGTCTCATTGTTGGTGTACAGGAATCCAACTGATTTCTGTGCCTTGATTTTATATCCTGCCACATTGCTGAGTTCCTGTATGAGTTCTACAAATTTGGAGGTAGAGTCTTTTGGATTTTCCACATAGGTATCATGTCATCTGCAAAGAGTGAGAGTTTAACTTCTTCCTTCCCAATTTGAATGTCTTTTATTTCTTTTTGTTGTCTGATTGCTGAACTAGGATTTTGAGTACTATGTTGAACAGCAGTGGTTAGAGTGACATCCCTGTCATGTTCCTGACCTTAGGAGAAAAGCTCTCAGTTTTTCCCCATTGAGAATGACACTCACTGTGGGCTTTTCATAGATAGCTTTTATGATATTAAGGTATGCTCCCTCTATCCCAACATTGTGGAGAGTTTTAATCAAGAAACGATGCTGTACTTTGTCAAATACTTTTCCTGCATTTATTGAGAGGATCATATGGTTCTTGTCCTTTCTTTTACTAATGTGTTGTATCACATTGATTGATTTGTGAATGTTGAACTACCAGTGAAACCCAGGAATAAATCCCCTTTGGTTGTGGTGAATAATCATTTCAATGTACTGTCGGATCCTGTTGGTAAGTATCTTGATGAGAATTTTGGCATCCATGTTAAGGAGGGATATTGGTATGTAGTTCTCCTTTTTGATGGAGTCTTTATCTGGTTTAGGGTTAAGGTAATGCTGGCCTCATAAAATAAGTTTAGAAGTTTTCCTTCCATTTCCATTTTTTTTTTTTTGAAACAGTTTCAGAACTATAGGTATTACTTCTTTAAAAGTTTGGTAGAGGGGCGCCTGGGTGGCTCAGTGGGTTAAAGCCTCTGCCTTCGGCTCAGGTCACGATCTCAGAGTCCTGGGATCAAGCCCCGCATCAGGCTCTCTGCTCAGCGGGGAGCCTGCTTCCTCCTCTCTCTCTGCCTGCCTCTCTGCCTACTTGTGGTCTCTGTCTGTTAAATAAATAAATAAAATCTTAAAAAAAAAAAAAAGTTTGGTAGAATTCCCCTGAAAGCCATCTGTCCGTGGGCTCCTTTTTGCTGGGAGATTTTTGATTACTTCTTTAATTTCCTTGCCGGTTATGGGTCTGTTCAAGTTTTCTATTTCTTCCTGGTTCAGTTTTGGTATTTTATAAATTTCCAGGAATGCAACTATTTCTTCCAGATTGCCTAATTTGTTGGCATACGGTTGCTCAAAATATGTTCTTAAAATTGTATTTTCCTAGTGTTGGTCATGATCTCTCCTCTTTCATTCATAATTTTATTAATGTGGATCCTTCCTCTTTTCTTTTTGATAAGTCTAGATATGGGTTTTTCAATCTTATTTCAAAGAACAAGCTTCCAGTTTAATTGATCTGTTCTACTATTCTTTTGGTTTCTAGTTCATTGATTTTTCTTATTTCTCTTCTTCTGCTTGGTTTAGGATTGATTTGCTATTATTTCTCCAAATCTTTTAGGTGTAAGTTTACCTTGTGTATTTGAGACTTTTCTAATGTTTTAAGAAAGGCTTAGATTGGTATGGTCTCTCTTAGGACATCTTTGTTGTAGTACAGAGGTTTTGAACAGTTGTGCTTTCATTTTCATGAAATTTTTATTTAATTTTTCTTTAATTTCCTGGCTGACTCATGCATTCTTTAATAGGATGCTCTTTAACTTCTATGAGGTTAAAATAAAAATATACAGGGAATAATCCTAATCTTTTGGTATCAGTTGAAACCTGACTTGTGACCCAGTAAATCATCTATTTTGGAGAATGTTCTATGTGTACTTGAGAAGAATATGTATTCTGTTGCTTTGGGGTAGAATGCTTTCTATATCTATGAAGTCCATCTGATCCACTGTGTCATTCAATAACCTTGTTTCCTTTTCGATCTTCTGCTTAGATGGTCTGTCCAGTGCTGTGAGTGGGGTGTTGAAGTATTATTATTGTATTATTACTAGTGTATTTCTTTAATACCAAGTTATTAATTGGCTTATATAATTGGCTGCTCCCAAGTTAGGAGCATAAATATTAATAACTGTTAGATCTTCTTGTTGGATAGACACTTCAAGTCATTCTTCATTCCTTACTATAGTCTTTGGCTTAAAATCTAATTTGTCTGATATGAAGATTGTTATGCCTCCTTCTTTTGATGTCTATAAGCATAGTAAATGGTTCTCCACCCCTTTACTTTCAATATAGAGGTATCTTTAGGTCTAAAATGAGTCTCTTGTAGACAGCACATGGATGAGTCTTGCTTTTTTATCCATTCTGATACTCTGTGACTTCTCATTGAATAATTTAGCCTATTTTCAATTAAGTAACTATTTAAAAATATGATTTGTGTGCCATTGTATTACCTGTTAAGTCCCCATTTCTGTAGATTGTCTCTATTTCTTTATGGTAGATGTTACTTTTCGGCTATCTCTTTGTTTACAAGATCCCCTTTAATATTTCTTGCAGAGCTGGTTTAGTGACCACAAATTCTTTTAGTTTCTCTTTGTCCTGGTAGCTCTTTATCTTCCTTTCTATTTTGAATGACACCCTTGCTGGATAAACTATTCTTGGCTGTATATTTTTCTCATTAATTCCCTGAATATATCATGCCACCACTTTCTGGCCTACCAGGTCCTTGTGGATAGGTCTGCTGCTAGCTTAATGTTTCTACCCCTGTAGGTTAAGAACCCTTTATCTTGAGCTGTTTTCAGGATTTTCTCTTTATTTAACTGAGATGCAGTCTAAACTGTATGTTCTAAGAGGTAGGGTAAATGAGTCAGAAGAGAGAGTAAGTGAAATAGAAGACAAGCTGATGGAAAGGAAGGAAGCTGAGCAAAAAAGAGAGGAACAACTAATGGACCAGGAGGGGAGGCTTTGAGAAATCAGCAATACCATAAAGTGAAACAATATTAGAATTGTTTTCTATTTGTTCTAATAGAAATTGTTAATAAAAATTTCTAATAGAATTATTTCCTTTTCCTGAGGAAGTAGAGAGAAGAGGAACAGAAGACAAACCATAGCTGAGCAAACCATTTGATCAAATCATAGCTGAGAATTTACCTAATCTGAGGAAGGAAACAGGCATTCAAGTCCAAGAGGTAGAGAGGACCCCTCTCAACACCAATAAAAATGATCAACACTCCAACATATAATAGTAAAGCTTGTGCATTTTAGAAATTAAAAAAAAATCATCAAGGAAACTAAGTCTTTATATAAGCATTTGAAGCTGTTGTCAACTTGCTCTCAAATCTTTGAGAGCAGAAATTAGTTTTCAAAATATGCTTGAATCCTTAACAACATGCGCCATTTGGGGCACATACTAGGTACTCATTTTTTTTTTTAATGCAGTAATGGATAAATAGATGAGTGTTGGGGTATAGAACTTTTTTGGGGACTTGGTCATTGTAATATTATCCAGAAATTTTAGTGTCAGAGACACAATTTAGACTGGAGGTTTGAGCAATTTAATAGACATATATTCACATTATATTTATAGTTAAAAGATGTTACAAATACATAAAATAACTACAAGTCAAAACCACACTAAAGAAAGTTTCAATAATAGGAAAGTGGTTGAGTGCTTCCATACTTTTGATCCACCAAGAAAAATTTGGTAGGGGCGCCTCGGTGGCTCAGTGGGTTAAAAGCCTCTGCCTTCAGCTCAGGTCATGATCCCAGGGTCCTGGGATCAAGCTCCGCATCGGGCTCTCTGCTCGGCAGGGAGCCTGCTTCCCTTCCTCTCTCTCTGCCTGCCTCTCTGCCTACTTGTGATCTCTGTCTGTCAAATAAATAAATAAAATCTTAAAAAGAAAAAAGAAAGAAAAATTTGGTATAACTTTTCCATGATGTGTTAAATGAAAAATGCAAGTTTCAGTCCTGATAGTATGGGATGATTACAATTTCATTAAAATGCATAAGCATATATATGGATGTGTATATAAAGATGTGAATGTGCATATTTATTTATTTATTTATTTTCTTACTTACTTACTTATTTTTAAAGATTTTGCTTATTTATTTAAGAGAGAGAGCGAGCAGGGTGATAGTAGGAGGGAGAAACAGGCTTCCCACTGAACAAGGAGCCCGAGTCAGGGCTCAGTCCCAGGACCCTGAGATCATGACCTGAGTCAAAATCAGATACTTAACTGACTGAGCCACCCAGGCACCCTGAATGTGTTTTTATTGTATACATATAACATTTTTTTATTTATACGTAAAACACATTTTTCATAAGGAGGCATGATTGTTTCACTTTGTAAACACTAGTTTACTCTTTGGCAGTGAGATGGAATAAGTGTTGGGGAAATTTTAGCTTCTACCATGAATATAAATATTATATTTCTAACCATGGTGAGATTATAAAGTTTTGTTGTTTTTAAGCAATATATATATATATATATATATATATATATATATATATATATATATGATTTCAATTGACAAGTCTGGGAACATAAATACATACATGTTATGTCAAGTGAAGAAATGGAGAATTATAAAGAAGTGCCTTGTAAACTAAGACTCTGTATGTCTGTGCATATACATAATTGAGTGTGAGCCTGTGCATTTGTGCATTTGTGTTTGTGTGTTATATGCATATGTGTCTTTATCTGAAGGGGATACTTAACTGTGACTATTTGGGAGGTAGGTTTATGTAAGGCTTTTATTTTCTTATTTTGGTCATTTTCTAATTTCTATTTGTTTGTAGTGAATTGGATTATTTTATGAAATAAGGAAAAATACACAAAAAAAGACAGTATCAGGGCTAGCAAAACAGAAGCAATAATTCTGCTTTGTTGACTGTGGGGAAATAAAAACTTCCCTTTTATTTATAGAAACAAAGGTCTTCTCTAGGTCTTAAGGGATGAGGTAAAATTCAAACTTCTAAGCCTGGCATTGAAAAGGCCCCATGATCTGGCCTCAATATAGCATTTTGACCCTAACTCCCATATCTCTCATAAATTCCTTTCTATAAAATTGTTTTGCTCATATCCTTAGAAAGTACTTTGCAGTGTCCTGCTCCCACAAATATTCTCACATTAAATTTTATTACCTGGAATGACTTTCTGTTTCCTCCATACATTTTGTAGATCTACATTCTATTGCTATTTGGATTCTTCCTTCTTCTTAAATGTAATGGCTTCCCTAAGATATGATATTGAGTTCCAATCCAACTTGTTGAAACTAAAGAGATTGAACTCACAATATTCATGAACATCCTAGGGATAGATGATGGGAAGTTTTAAATCACACTTTAACAATAAAATTTTCCCAACGTTTACATATTAGTCATGCCTCACTACAATGTCCCACACACATGCATGCAGGAAAAAATAAAAAGACTGTAACATCAACACAATGCAACAAATATTAAAGAACATTACAAAGAGCAAAAAGAACAAGTAGAACTTTATATCATTTTACTTCAGGGATCCAATTATTTCTAGTACCATTTTTTTTTTTAACTAGTGCTGGCTATTCACAGATTGTGATTTAAAACTTCTCCCAATTAGCCCAATGAAGTTCTGCAGAGAGAGTCAACTTTTCCACTCCCCACTCCCCCACCAAGTAACTAATATAGATGAAAGATCACAATCAGAGTCCTGGCATAAGACGATGTTGAGACTTTGGAACTTAGCTCCCTGCCAACCAGCTGTGTGACATTGAAAAAATCAACTAACTTCTCTGAATCTTAGTTTCCTCATTTGTAAAGTAGGGGTGATAATAATACTGACTTCTTAAAGTTACAAAAAGTTATCATATAGTATATATAAAGGGGATTTCAGCAATAAATTCAGTTTCCTTACATTTCCAGGAACGATGGTCTAACTTCCAACTGCCATCACCTGCTATCCTTCTCCCGATTGTTTAATAGTATATTTTTAACTGCGATTAAACATCCATACCTCAAAAGAAGGTAAGTGTGGAAGTTTAATAAACATTACATAGAAAATGGGAAAAAGTAAAAGCTTACATTTCTAATTAATTATGACATTGTCTTCGGTGAGGCATCAGAACTTCCCTGAAATAAAACGGGATGGCCCTGGAAAGTTAAATGAAGAAAAGAAATACTCAGGGCACATGGTGCACATGAAACCTGTTTGCCTTCATAAATGTTTTCAGTGGTTCTCAGATCATGGCCACTTGTGCCTCCTATGTTTGGAGCCAACCCCCTAATCCATCCACTGAATGTCTATTCTGGAATGACTCAATACCATGCATTTGATATATATCATGTGATGACTTAACACTAATTTGCTCTTCATTCATAGATATATTAAATTGATCAGATGGTACTTGATAGCCTTTGTGATGAATTATATTCATACATAAATATCATGACTTACCAGGTTTTTTAACATCCATTTTCCCATTATGTTCTCCCAGCAATGCTAAAAAGAAGTATGCTCATGTATTACTGGCCTCATAAAACACAGGAAGAATCTGTGATTTAGGGAAAATAAATTATTTACCTAAAGCCACAGCCAGAAAGAACTAGTTAAGAGTTGTTGCTGGACTTGATGCAGTGTTTGTTAAATTATCTTGAATATTTTATAAGAATTGATTAAAAGTTATGGGTAGCTAATCAATACAGAATGATGGACGTAAAGGTACTTATTTATACACAGAAAGATTGAGTTGACTTTCATTCCTGTTATCTTGATCCCCAAATTTAGGTTAGGTATGCCTCCCATATTGTTCCATTACACACATTTCCACTATCTGAGTTTCTATCAAGCTATATTTTTTTTCTTGACTCCCACTTTATGATTATCCACTTCTAGATGGCGTGTGGAGTAAAAGCAGGAACAGTGGTTAGTTTATACACAAAGTTACCTCAGTTGTCTGGAGCAATGCCTGGTACTGGGGTAGGGAAGTTCAAAATGTTCGTTGATTGTAGCATAGATTGACCATTCTGAACATGTGCTACTTTCCTTGTAGAGATGTATTGACTTATGAATGTGTTTTCAAAAACACATCTTAGCTTTCTGGCACATATCTGCTGGAATGTCTCCTGCCATGATAAGCCAAATGAGGTTAAGGGTCAGGGAATTATTTTCTATGAAAGAAAATTATTCCTGGTACTTGTGAGGTCAATGGAACTGTGCAATGTTGAAAAAAAAAATTCCCAGTAACCAGGATACCAGTATGAATTTCCACTTAGCATCTCTGCAGTGTAAAACTTTGATGAAGTTAAAACATCTTATGTAATTCCAGTCTGTCCTCTGTACAATGGAAATTACACTAATTTTTGAGACTATTGGGATTAGACCAACATATGTGTGAAGTGATTTTGCATCATAAGCATTCAGTAAATAGTGAGACCATTTTCTTATGTTGGTGTTTCCCCTTGCTCTATTTGATTTTACTTCATGAAAGCTGTAAGATGACACATCCGTTTATTAGTGTGTGCATTGTCTGTGACCTCCTGGCCAGAATGCACACTGTATGAAGACACAAGGCTGTTGTAAGTACTGCTGTATTACCATTTAGGCTGGTGCCTGGAATGGGGGAGATGGTCAATTACTGTATGCTGAATGCAAAAATGTCACTATTTTTTGTAAGTCTGTGGCTCTTTTTGAATGCTTGCTCTAAACCAATATGTATGCCTATAATTTCAAGTTATCATTATGTTTTATCCAGCCCTAACCTCGTGTCATGAAAATTGAGAGGATTTCAGGTTTCTTGGGGATGAACGAATATCAAAAGACTCAGCTTCTGATTAATCACAAAGTGCAAAGTTCATTAACAACATAACTTGGTTCAAAATCAGTCCCTTGATTTCAATGTATGTTTCTCTTATTCCACCAACCAAATTTCATTCAGCAACAGTATACTTAAGAAATAATATGTGCATCAACCACTAGCATTTTGTGTATTTGGGAATCAGCTTGGATATAACTTTCAGGATAATTCTCTTTTTCCCACTTCCCTGTTTTCTCTCCTTTACTTAGATCAGTATTTGCCTTATTTATTTTTATCCTTTTGCACATCTCCTAACTTTTTCAGTGCTTTCTTAAATGACAAGTTTTCATTTTTATGAAAAATCTTTTCTTCAGCTGAACAGAATTATCTTGATAAACAGCCACTCAGCAAAACTAATAGTTTATTATAGCATGCCTGAAATAAATATTCAAAATCATGCATATCCTGTGTGCAAACACAAATTAAGTTATTTATAATCATGATCATGTTTACATGGTTCAGACATAGACAGTAAACAGAATGAACTGTAATTTGTCTCTATCTCTCCGGCCAGCACATGGTGACACATCTTTGTGATTTGAAAATCAGAATTTTTATTTTTAGAACAGGTAACTGAAAAGTGTGTTCTCTTCTAATAAAAGTATTTCCATTCTAAAAGCAACATTCACTCATAAATATTCTATATTTCTTCCTTTAAAGTTGCCAGACTTTTTTTTTTACATGAAAACCTCATTTCCATGAGAAAAAGGCAGCTGTGTTCCTAATATAGAACAGAAACATAACTGCTTTAAAAGTGAGTCCTGACACGTTAATTCAAAATTTTTCATCTTCAGTTGTTAGATATTCAGTGAAAAGGCTGTGATGGGCTATGGAAAATGGAAGGAGAACTAAAACTGTATTTTTTACTTATGTTTACTATTTTCTTAAATATTAAAAAAAATCAAAACAGTGAAACAAATGTCTTTACTTGTTATTTTTGTCCCTTATCTTTTTTCTAATTTGTATCCATACAAAAGAATCTTCACACAAGTTGAGATTTTCATCCGTTTTCACAGTCTTGAATAGGACCATCTTAACCAAGAACACTTTAAAGCTTGAATTTCTGAGGTTAAATTTATTATAGATTGAAACAGGATATTCTAATTAAAATGAGGATTTTTCAAAGGGATCATCAATATTTCTCAGGTGATCCATTTCTTGCTGGCCTTATTTCTCTTTTCTACTACATATTTTATGGATGCATTAAAGCAGTAGCTCAAATTAATACATCTCTGTACCCATGCTCAGAGATGCTAATCATTCTTTAACAGTAAATAATTTTGGAATGTTAGAAATAACACAGAGAACTTTCAGTAAAATTCATTAATTTTCTGAGAGGGGAAACTGAAGCCCAGAGAGGGAAAATGAATTTTCATGTGGCACCTCCAACTTGTGAAATTTTGGAGATCTAATGATATTGAGTGTGATGATGATTATGATGATGATGATGGTGATGTTATGCCCACGTAAGTGTGATGCAAGGTAATCAATGAAGAATACCCAAGTTAATTACTTTTTTGATTTGTACACGTATCTGTCTAGGATTGTGTAATGTGAAATACATATGGAGAAAAAAAATGCAGGGTATAAATTATTTTCTTGCCTTTGTTGGTAATTATTCAAAGATTACTATTAGAGACCAAGATATTTCCAAGTAGTTTTGAGGAATAAATTCTTGTACTGAAAATATATCAACCAGGAAGTCATGAGTTCAAATAATGAAAACAAACTGCTCAAATGTATATGTTAAGTATGTAGCTGATTAGTAGTCTCCCAGGATACTAATACTGTGGGAACAGTGCTAAACTGACTCTTTGATCACCTTTGATAGCCAAATCTGTTCACTTTTGTCTTTATATTGCTTTTTTAAAAAAAATACAAAACTAAAATATACATTTTATTTTCTAATTTCAATAGCTTTTCTATTAATGTTCTTTTTCTGTTTGATAATTTGTTTTTTATTTATTTATTTGAGACAGAAAGAGAGGGGGAAAGGCAAAGGGAAGGGCAGAGGGAAAGAAAGAGAGAGAATCTTAAGCAGGCTCCATACCTTGCATGGAGCCTGACCCCGGGGCTTGATCTCAGAACCCTGAGATCATCACCTGAGCTGAAATCAAGACTCGGACACTTAACTGACTGAGCCATTCAGGTACCCCTCTATTTGAGGATTTAATACAGAATCTTAATGGGATTTAGTTATTGTATTTCCTGAGCTTCCTCTATCTGTCATAGTTCCTCAGTCTTTCATGAACTTGAGGTGTTTTGAAGAGCCCTGCTCAGTTATTTTGTAAAATGTTCCTCATCAAGGGTTTGCCTGAAGTTTTCTCATGAGTAAGTTGAAAATTATTGGGAACATTACCACAGAAACTATTTATCTTTCTCAAAAACTAGTTTTCAAACATTAAATGGTAATACATATAGATAACATCATTAATTATTTTAGCACTATGTCATTTCCTGTGGCTGCCATTAAAAGAATTTTTTATCCATTTTGAGTTTATCTTTGTGAACGGTGTAAGAGAATGGTCGAGTTTCATTCCTCTACATATAGCTGCCCAGTTTTCCCAGCACCATTTATTGAAGAGACTGTCTTTTATCCACTGTATATTTTTTCCTGTTTTGTCGAAGATTAACTAACCATAGAGTTAATGAATTTCCACTTACCAATTTCCACTTTCCAATAACCATAGAGTTGAGGGTCCATATCTGGGCTCTCTACTCTGTTCCACTGGTCTATGTGTCTGTTTTTATGCCAGTACCATGCTGTCTTGGTGATCACAGCTTTGTAGTAAAGTTTGAAATCAGGTCATGTGATGCCCCCAGTTTTATTTTTGTTTTTCAACATTTCCTTAGCGATTCGGGGTCTACTCTGGTTCGATACAAATTTTTGGATTATTTGCTCCAGCACTTTGAAGAATGCCAGTGGAATTTTGATTGGAATGGCATTAAAAGTATAGATGGCTCTAGGCAGTATAGACATTTTAACAATGTTTATTCTTCCAATCTGAGAGCATGGAATGGTCTTCCATCTTTTTGTGTCTTCTTCAATTTCTTTCATGAGTGTTCTGTAGTTCCTTGAGTACAGATCCTTTACCTCTTTGGTTAGGTTTATTCCCAGGTATCTTATGGTTCTTGGTGCTATAGTAAATGGAATCGATTCTCTAATTTCCCTTTCTGTATTTTCATTGTTAGTGTATAAGAAAGCCACTGATTTCTGTACATTGACTTTGTATCCTGCCACATTACTGAATTGCTGTATGAGTTCTAGTAGTTTGGGGGTGGAGTCTTTTGGGTTTTCCGTATAAAGAATCATGTCATCTGCGAAGAGAGAGAGTTTGACTGCTTCACTGCCAATTTGGATACCTTTTATTTCTCTTTGTTGTCTGATTGCTGTTCCTGGGACTTCTAATACTATGTTGAACAAGAGTGGTGAGAGTGGGCATCCTTGTCGTGTTCCTGATCTCAGCGGGAAGGCTGCAAGCTTTTTCCCATTGAGGATGATATTTGCTGTGGGTCTTTCATAGATAGATTTGATGAGGTTCAGGAATGTTCCCTCTAACCGTATACTTTGAAGCGTTTTAATCAGGAACGGATGCTGGATTTTGTCAAATGCTTTTTCTGCATCAATTGAGAGGACCATGTGGTTCTTCTCTCTTTTCTTATTAATTTGTTCTATCACATTGATTGATTTGCGAATGTTGAACCATCCTTGTAGCCCAGGAATGAATCCTACCTGGTCATGGTGGATAATCTTTTTAATGTGCTGTTGGATCCTGTTTGCTAGGATCTTGTTGAGAATCTTAGTATCCATATTCACTAATGATATTGCTCGGAAATTCTCCTTTTTGGTAGGGTCTTTGCCTGGTTTGGGGATCAGGGTAATGCTGGCTTCATAAAAAGAGTCTGGAAGTTTTCCATCTGTTTCAATTTTTTGAAACAGCTTCAGGAGAATAGGTGTTATTTCTTCTTTGAAAGTTTGGTAGAATTCCCCAGGGTATCCGTCACGTCCTGGGCTCTCGTTTTTTGGGAAGTTTTTGATCACTGCTTCAATCTCGTTACTAGATATCGGTCTATTTAGGTATCAATTTATTCCTGGTTCAATTTTGGGAGTTTATGGATTTCCAGGAATGCATCCATTTCATCTAGGTTGCTTAGCTTATTGGCATATAACTGTTGATAATAACGTCTGATGATTGTTTCTACTTCCTCGGTGTTAGTTGTAATCTCTCCCATTTCATTCATAATTTTATGAATTTGGGCTTTCTCTCTTTTCTTTTGGATTAGTGTGGCCAATGCTTTATCGATCTTATTGATTCTTTCAAAGAACCAGCTTCTAGTTTCATTGATACATTCTACTGTATCTCTGGTTTCTACCTCATTGATCTCAGCTCTAATCTTGATTATTTCCCTTCTTATGTGTGGAGTTGGTTTGATTTGTTGTTGGTTCTCCAGTTCATTAAGGTGTAGAGACAGCTGGTGTGTTCTGGATTTTTCAATTTTTTTGAGGGAGGCTTGGTTGGCTATGTATTTCCCCCTTAGGACCGCCTTTGCTCTATCCCGTAGGTTTTGGACCGAAGTGTCTTCATTCTCATTGGTTTTCATGAATTGTTTAAGTTCTTCTTTGATCTCCTGGTTGATCCAAGCATTCTTAAGCAAGGTGGTCTTTAGCTTCCAGGTGTTTGAGTTCCTTCTGAACTTTTCCTTGTGATTGAGCTCCAGTTTCAAAGCATTGTGATCTGAGAATATGCAGGGAATAATCTCAGTCTTTTGGTATCAGTTGATTCCTGATTTGTGACCCAGTATGTGACCTATTCTTGAGAAGGTTCCATGTGCACTTGAGAAGAATGAGTATTCTGTTGTTTTAGGGTGGAATGTTCTGTATATACCTATGAGGTCCATCTGGTCCAATGTGGCATTCAATGCTCTTGTTTCTTTATTGATTTTCTGCTTCGATGATCTGTCTATTTCTGAGAGAGGCATGTTAAGATCTCCTACTACTAATGTATTCCTATCAATATGACTCTTTATATTGATTAACAGTTTTCTGATGTAATTGGCTGCTCCCATATTGGGGGCATAGACCTCAACGTGAGACAGGAATCCATCAGAATCTTAGAGGAGTACATAGGCAGTATTCTCTTTGATATCAGCCACAACAACTTCTTTCAAGATATGTCTCCAAAGGCAAAGGAAACAAAAGCCAAAATAAACTTTTGGGACTTCATCAAAATCAAAAGCTTCTGCACAGCAAAGGAAACAGTCAAGAAAACAAACCCACGGAATGGGAGAAGATATTTGCAAATGACAGTACAGACAAAAGATTGATATCCAGGATCTATAAAGAACTCCTCAAACTCAACACACACAAAACAGATAATCATATCAAAAAATGGGCAGAAGATATGAACAGACACTTCTCCAATGAAGACATACAAATGGCTATCAGACACATGAAAAAATGTTCATCATCACTAGCCATCAGGGAGATTCAAATTAAAACCACATTGAGATATTGAGATACCACCTTACACCAGTTAGAATGGCCAAAATTAGCAAGACAGGAAACAACTTGTGTTGGAGGGGATGTGGAGAAAGGGGAACCCGCTTACGCTGTTGATGGGAATTGAAGTTGGTGCAGCCACTTTGGAGAACAGTGTGGAGATTCCTCAAGAAATTAAAAACAGAGCTTCCCTATGACCCTGCAATTGCACTACTGGGTATTTACCCCAAAGATACAGATGTAGTGAAAAGAAGGGCCATCTGTACCCCAATGTTTATAGCAGCAATGGCCACGGTTGCCAAACTGTGGAAAGAACCAAGATGCTCTTCAACGGAAGAATGGATAAGGAAGATGTGGTCCATATACACTATGGAGTATTATGCCTCCATCCGAAAGGATGAATACCCAACTTTTGTAGCAACATGGATGGGACTGGAAGAGATTATGCTGAGTGAAATAAGTCAAGCAGAGAGAGTCAATTATCTTATGGTTTCACTTATTTGGGGAGCATAACAAATAGCATGGAGGACATGGGGAGTTAGGAGAAGGGAGTTGGGGGAAATTGGAAGGGGAGGTGAACAATGAGAGACTGTGGACTCTGAAAAACAATCTGAAGAGTCTGAAGATGGGGGAGTGGGAGGTTGGGGGAACCAGGTGGTGAGTATTAGAGAGGGCACAGATTGTATGGAATACTGTGTGTGGTACAAAAACAATGAATACTGTTATGCTGAAAATAAATTTTAAAAAATGTTAAAAAAAAGAATTTTTTAAATTTTTTTAGAGATTTATTTATTTATTTATTTGAGAGAGAGAGATAGAATGTGAGAGAGAGCATGAGATATGGGAGGGTTAGAGGGAGAAGCAGACTCCCCATTGAGCAAGGAGTCCCATGTGGGACTTGATCCCGGGAACCCAGGATCATGACCTGAGCTGAAGACAGCTGCTTAACCAACTGAGCCACCAAGGCGCCCTAAAAGAGTTTTTTTTTTTTTTTTAAATCATTCTCTTCTTCTCTGAGTACCTCATAGGTTATCTCTTCCAGTTGCTTGCAGAATTAGTCCCAATTACATACAAGGAAATTGAAGCCCAAGAAGATGGTAGGATGCAGAGTCAGGCCACTAATTAGCAAAAATACATGGCTAAAATTTTTGTCTTCAGAGATTTAGCAACAGTTTTCCCATTCAAGTTCACCATGAAAAGTTAGGAGCCTCATGACCTCAGGGTGTCTTAAAAAGATTCATGTGAACTGCATCTTTCATTTCACTTCTAGTCATAAGGCACTAATCAGACGTGTCACTGTTCTGTTTCATATGCAAGATTCATGAAGAATGTTTTCTCAGAAATTCACCATCAGTACATTGGACTTTCAACTTCTCTCTTCTTCTACTCCTGGAGTAATTCCATCTCTGCATGGCCATGAGGGAAATAAGCACTTCTTACTTCCCCTAATTGGAGAAAGAAATGCCACCTCTCAGAGTTGAGGATTCTTGGTGTGCCTTCGAAATCAATCTGACTCCTGAATAATGATTTGGCTCTGCAATAACCAGTGCCTTGAAACCCTGCTGAGGTGCTGTCATCAAACCAAAAAAAAAAAAAAATCAAATTTTACTCTGAATGGAGCCTTAATAACAGTTGGAAGCTTCAGCCTCCTGCCTATAATTTATTTACAAAGAATCTTTTTGAAGAGAACTATCCTGGAAAATTCTGTGTGGCTTTGATGTTTGCAAAAGTAACCCTGTAAAGATAGAAAGATGATAGAAAAATAGACAGATATACCTACAGATAGAAAATAAGACATATTAAAACAAGAAATCTTATGTCCAATAACTCACATGTGAGTTCTTGATTCTTACATTTTTCCTATGACCAAAACCTCACCTTGACCCTAATAACGTTTTAATCATTTATGACCAGTGTCTTAGTTTAGTTCTCCCATAAACATCTTTAGAGAATGTTTTTAGTGAAAGTAGGTTTTTTGTTTGTTTGTTTGTTTGTTTATTTGTTTGTTTTTTTGTGAGGAGTCTTGGAGATCAGGATGCAGTACAGGGAAAGGGAAACAGCTATTAATGGGTGAATTATGGACTGAACATGCATCTCCAAAATTCATAAGGCAAAGTCTTACCTCTACCATGACTATATTTGAAGATAGGGCCTCTAAGGATGTAATTAAGGTTAAATAATGTTGTAAGTGTAGGGCCCTGATCTGATAGGATGGCATCATTACAAGAGGAGGAAGAGACACCAGAGATTTCTCTCTCAATCTGTTCATGTGTAGAGAAAAGGCCACGTAAGGACACAGCAATAAACTGGTCATCAGCAAGCCATAGGAATGAGATCCCACCAGAAACCAACCCTTCTTTTCTCCAGAACTGGGAGAAAACAAATAACTATTTGTCCCCAGCATTTCTTGTCTCCCGAACTGGAAGAAAACAACTATTGTTCAAGCCACCACATCCGTGGAATTTTCTTATGTCAGCCTAAGGTGACTAATAAAAGTTCTATCATTAATCCAGCTATCACAGTGGGCCCGTGAAATGTAATTTTGCTAGGGAACTTTGCAAATTGATGCACCTAAGAATTATTTCTTCCCAAGGGATGAAGAAGCCAAAATATCTGCACATCAACTCCTAACAGGCATTGGCTAATGACTGCTTCTATTGGTCATCAATTTCTCCAAATGCTCATATGGATGCAGATTGGCTTCCTGCAATTTAAGTGAAAAAAAAAAAATGGAGGTCTCAGGAGCACATGCAAATACCATCAGTTGTAAGTGAGCATGAGCATAGTGAAATGGACAGTGAATACAAGTAGGGTTCTAGCAGTGTCCACTATATCTGAAAAACAAGCCCAATTCACTCTAGAATAGCTCTTCTTAAGTTTTCCTTGTGAGGAAAATAATGCCAGAATCTGTAACAGGTTTTTGTATGTATGTATATGGGATTGGATGGGTGTGTTTTGTTAACATTAATAGCTCTTATCAGGCTATCAGGCCCACCAGTGTGCATTATCTCCAGTCCCTGCAACCTCCCTTCTTGACAAATCTTCTTCATCTGCATCTTTCTTCCTTCCCTTGACCATTTTGCCTAAACACAGTGATCTATCACTAGAACATGTGTTCTGTGACCAAATCACACCTAAGTTACTGCAAGCGTCCATAATATAAACTTTAAATATCAAAGTATAAAATAAGGACTTTTTTTTTAGTTTTAAACTTATTTTTTACATCTTAGCTGTAGAGAGAAAAAAAATCAACACAATATAATATAGTAAATATAAATTCTGATAATATAATAAATATAAAACGTGAATATTAAAAAGTCTCCACTTATAATAGTAGCAAAGAGTTGTGTATACTCTATGTAAATAAATATTTAAGTGTCTCTTAAGGACACACAAAATTGTTCAGCAGAATGAAAAGGCAAACTGCTTTTGAATATAAGAACACAGCATCCTAAAGATGTTAATTTTCATTCAACAATTATACATTTTTGTACCTTGATAGGAATACTATCAACATTTTGTAGGAATGAAATAAATCTCTTCCTTAGTTCAAGTGGAAAAATTAAACAACTATGAATAGTCAGGAAGAATATTTAAGGAGTAATGAGGGAGTATCTAGTATTTACAACCTACCGTAAAGCTACAGAAATAATGGTGTATTGCTGTCATATAAATAGACACAGATCAATGAAATGGTAGAAAAGGTTCAGGCACAGATCTAATACAAAAATTTAGTATATAAAAATAGTGTCATTTCAAATCAGTGGTGAAAGGATAGATTACTAAAAAATTGTTGTCAAAACAACTGGGTAACCATCTGAAAAGTTTTTAAATTGGATTCTTTACCTCACACCTCATAAAAAGATTTAACTTATATAAAAAAAAAAGAAGTCATAAATATTCTAGAGTATTAGATTAAAAAAGTGTTTGAAGTGGCAAAATTTTCCTAACATAAATCCTAAATTTGTAAGAGAAAAAAGTATGAATTGAACTATACATAAAGTAAAGCAGAAAGTTATGCATTACATACAAAACATTAAATATTAAAACTCAAATGACAAACTGAGAAAAGAAAGAACAGTCACTCCTGAAGAGTTGTGCTAAATTACAGCCCAATTTCTTTAATATGTAATAAGCATTCACAAAGAAATAAGACAAGATCAACACCCAGTAGAAAAAAATGGACAAAAAATACAAACAGTGCCCAGAAAAACACAAGTGGTTTCTAAACGTGTGAAAATGTTTGTATCCCAACTCATGAGAGAACACTGCTGATATAATTTTCATAATCACGTTGGTAATATTGAAATGTTTGTCATTAACGGTGCTGAGAGTAGATAGGAACACTCGCAGTGCTGATGGTGCTGTAAGTATTGAAAATTGTTCTAACTAATCAAAATCCTAAATGCTGATGCCTTTCCTCTGAACAATTGTATGCCAGGAATGTACCCTGTAGATATCTACATACTTGTAAGAGCAACAAGGTGGATGGAGAAACAATTATATTTTTTTTTTCAATTGGGAGCTAGTTAAATGAAATATAACATACATAAATGATGTAATAGAACACAGCTTTAAAATAAGGTGGAAACTTTTTTTAAAGTTTAGGTAAGAAAAATCTTTGTGATTTTTCTCAATTAAGAAGCATAGACCAGGAGCACCTAGGTGCCTCAGTTGGTTAAGTGTGTGACTCTTGATTTTCCCATCCTGATCTCAGGGTCCTGAGATGGAGCCCCATGGGGACCCTGCTCAACACGGAGTCACTTGAGATTTTCTCCTTCTCCTTCTGCCCCTCCCCACACTGGTGCTTGTTCTCTTACTCCTCTCTCTCAGAGGGATAAATAAATCTTAAAGAAAGAAGTGAGAAAGAAACAAAGGAAGGGAGGGAGGGAGGAAGGAGGTAGGGAGGGCGGCAGAAGGAAAGGAGGATGGAGGGAAGAGAGAGAGAAAAGAAAAGACCAGATAGAGTAAGAATACTATCATTTATGCAAATAACACATTAAGCCTGTATTTGCTTGTGGGTTCCCTGAAAATGAGAATGGGCAGTAGATATACTTTTTAATATACCTTGTACCTGTATTACCTGTTCAAATATTTAAAAGTAACAGTTTTGTCTATGCTGGTCTCTAGTACATTTTTGTTTACTTATTAATTACTTTCCGTTCTGTTTTTCATTTTGTACATTTTTATACTTTCTCTCCCTTTTTACTCTTTTTTAAAATATTTTCTATTATTAGCTTCTTGAATTTACCAACTTATGTGGTTATATTTTCTTTTTAATTTTTTTTTTTCCTTTTAGATTCAGTTGTCTTTTTCCTTAGGCACATTCTCTAGAAGTTACTTCAATGAGAATCTGAGAAGTTCCTGAATTTTAGCATTTTACAAAATTTTTACACTCATGGATCCTTCTTAAAGTGTTTTATATGGGGGCGCCTGGGTGGCTCAGTGGGTTAAGCCGCTGCCTTCGGCTCAGGTCATGATCTCAGGGTCCTGGGATAGAGTCCCACATCGGGCTCTCTGCTCAGCGGGGAGCCTGCTTCCCTCTCTCTCTCTCTGCCTGCCTCTCTCTCTACTTGTGATCTCTGTCTGTCAAATAAATAAAAATCTTTAAAAAAAAAGTGTTTTATATGTGTATTTTTTAACTGGAAGTCTATTTGGGCACCTGCCCTATGTTCACTTTTTTCTTTTTTTTTTTCTTTTTTTCATGGTTTTTCTTATGGTGTACCATCTAAAATATTAACATGAATAGCTTAGGCATAAACAATAACAACATACCAGTTTAATGAATTCCATCACTTGCATTATCCAGCTTTCATAATTATCAAGGTTTTGAAATACTTTTCTTAACTTATTTTTTTCTCTATTTTTATATTTGAGAAACTAAAATTCAGACCTCAAATTTTATCCTCTATACTAGGATGTATCTTTAAAAATCAAAGCCTTTTCTTACATAAACTGAGTGCCATGAGCCACATCTAACAAAACTAGTTCTTTAAATTTTCTGCTATATATTCCACATTAATATTTTATCCAATTATCTGAAAAAAAAAACTTTATAAAGTCTTTTCTGGTCTAGCAAAGTACATGCACTACATTTGATTCAAGCTGTCTGTATTCCTATTGAATGCATTGTTCTTGTAAGCTATAGGCTTGTGTGGGAGGGTATTAGAATTAAACCATTTGTTTTACATTGGAGCACTTAATTCATTTATTTTTGTTTCTGTATGAAGTATTTGAGTTAAAACTGCATCTGTCTGTTTTCTAACTGTTCCGCAGCCTTGAATTTCTTTAAATGTAGGTCCATTTTTAGATTCAATGATTTTGTTATTCCATTTCTTTCCTACATGTATTAATGTTCTTTCCATTTTCCTTTTAGTAATTACCTGAAAAATTACTACATACCTCATCTACTTATTAGTTTAATAAAAATAGCGCTTTGCAAGAAATACAAGAAATTTAGATACTTGAGCTCCATGAAACCCCTAAATTATATGTGCAGCTGCATTTTAATTCTACAGGGAAACTTGGAAGATCACAATTGATTTTATTATCCTTATAAATTTACTGTGAGGTCCCTCCCTATTCATTTAGATGTGCCCACATGCTTCCTCTTTCCTTGTACTGAGTATCTTCCTGCATCTCCTCCCCTTAAGACCTTTTTGACTCTGAACCCTTTATTTTTTTGTTTGTTTGTTTTCTTTTGTTTTTATGGTTTAGGCCAGATGGCAACCAATTATTTTAGTGCCTGTTTGCCTGAAAATTTTTCATTTTATATTTATTTATTTACTTTTTAAGATGTTTTCCATGAATATAGATTTCCAGGTTAGTGGTTATTTATTACCAGTTACTTATATATAACATTTCATTGTTCTCTGCCTTTTTTTTTTTTTTTTTTGTCCCTAAAGAGTGATTGCCTTTCATACTTTCATTCCTTTCAAGGTAATATGTCTTTTTTTTTAAAGCAATTTTACTATGATATGGCTAAGTGGTGATTTCTTGTTCTTGTATTTATTTTGTTTCAGTATTCTGTTCAAATATTTTGCTACTGCTTCAGGAATGTGAAATCATTTTGATGTTGTTCATCAGTTTTAGAAAATTCAGAGAAGAAATTCCTTAATTTTTCTTATTCCCCTTCTTGCTTCTCCTTTATCATATACCTTAGAAATCCCCCCTCCATTCCATGTATCTTTTATGACCTTTCTTATATTTATTTTTGTCTCCACAATTTAGTCTAAATATTTTCATTTGAATTGTATTCCACTCTCTGCTATATATTTAACTTTCAACCATGTCTAATTTCTTTTTTTTAAGTTATGTTCAGCTAGCCACTATATAATACAACATTAATTTTTTATATAGTGTTCAATGATTCGCTAGCTGTGTATAACACCCAGTATGTCTAATTTCTATCTAACCCTCATCTAATCTGTTAGGAAACTAATTATTTGAGTTTGTGGTTTAACTTCTAAGACTATCTTGTGGCTATATATGGTCTTTTGATTTTCTTGGGTTTTCCATGTTCTCCTCCCCCGGTCTTTTCATATTATTGTTGTTAAAGGGTGTGCCTGGTATATAGATATTTTAGAGATAATCTGAAACCCAGGATGTGGCTCCCTTCTTCTATAGAAAGTCTGTCTTTTTTATGACAGCTGGTTGCATGTTTAAGAAGTCCAGTATTAACACAATCTATCCTAGAGCTGGCATGATTCATAGTTGCATTTCACTCCTGTGTGAGCTGCTCTGCACGTAACTTGTTAGTCCCAGATACAGCCTCTCTGGGTCCAAAACCACAGTTCAGAGTATCCCAGTTTCTCTCTGCCTCCTCTGTGGTCCCACCAGGCTATCAAAATTGCTGCCTGGCTTCTCAGTATTTCAACTGCTTTTCTGGAATTCACCTGTACCATTAGAGTGTAAGAGGCTGTAAAAGCCAGTTTCACATTTAAGTTTGCTCTTTCTCATAAATGTTCACCTCCTGGTTTCCTTTCTGATGCTCTCAAGCAGATTTTCAGAGATATCCAGTCTTTCTTGGTTATTCACAACTGATTGGTCCCAGTCACCTCTGACCCAATTATAGGAAGCTGATACCTTTCATGTATTTGCAAAATTGATAATGGTGAGTATTAAACCTACAGAATTTTTATTTGATTTGATAATTTTTTTAAAGTGACACAACCATTTCAACATGTAGATATTTACAGCTTATCATAATTGTAATTCTTTGCAATTTTGATTAAAAGATTTAGAATATCATTTGAATTACCAATAAATATACCTTTATGGGAATTTTTATCTTGCTTTGAATTAAGGAATTGGTTATTGTGTCACTGATACTTCTGTTTTCCTTTGAAAGGAAAGGGGGAAACAGGAGTTTCAAGAACATTCAAATATCAAATACAGTCTGTAATCAAAACCAGGCGAACACTTAAAGAAATACCAACATCTTTTTTTTTTTTTTTTTAGCTTTTAATGAACCTCACAGTGCCGAAAATACTGAGTGCTTATATGTGAAGGAATCTGCAAATCAAAAGATTATATGTGGTTATCTGGTATGTTTTGTTACAGATGTTCTTGTTTTGTTTGAAAAGAAAAACTGAAATCAGAATGTGAGATAGATAGCAGAAGAGCAGATGAGAGATATTTTATGTTTTTAAAAATATTTTTATTTTATTTATTTGATAGAAAGAGAGAGAATGAATAGGAGGGGGGGGCAAGAGAAAGGAAGAAGCTGAGCAGGGAGCCAGACACTGGGCTCCATCCCAGGATGCCAGATCATGACCTGAGCCAAAGTTAAACACTTTACTGACTGAGTCATCCAGATGCTTCAAGATATTTCACATCTAGAAGCAAGTTGGAAGGACCACAGCACTAGAAACAAGAAATGATTTCATTAATATGCTACATATATATATATATATTTTCCCCCAATGGGTTTTAGCAGTCTACTATGTATAACTGGTTAGTGTGTGATTCAAGGATATATTTCAAAATGTTTTAATTTCTATTCATGCATCATGACCTATTTATTTGTTAAAAATTAGCATTTTGCTTATTTAGTCACATGTTAGAAAGTTTTACCATAAACCTCTTGAAATGGGGAAATGGTTGGAATTTTTAATTCAGTAAATTACTATCGCAACTGCATTTTCAACACTTGTTTTTAAAATAAATGTCATCTATTATCGTAAAATGCATTTTGGCTCTATAAGGGTCTGCATGGGGCCTTGCAATTTACTACTGTCTAGAATAAAATTAGCAAGGAGCACTTAATGGTGAGTGCTTTTAACTTAAACTGCATATTGAATCTATAATGTGTTCACACAGGAATGGGGAGAAAATAAGTTGCTCTCAATCCAGAACATGGAAAGCATTTTCAGGAATTTAAAGAGCTGATAGACATTGCCTAGAAAAAGATCAAAAAACTTTCCTAAAATGCCTATAATTTTAAAAATGCACTAAAACAATTGGGGAAATTATCTTTATAGTAACATAAATATCAGCTCTTATTATTTTCATGAACAGAGCTTTCTGTAAAGCCAGTTTTGCAAGATGCAAAAAATACGTCTCCACTTCAAGAATATCTGAACAAAAAGCTTTAAGAAAAAGAAAATCTTGTTTAGAAAGGCCTTGAAAGGTGACCCCATCTGGTTTCTTCTGTGTCTAATTGCCACAAAGAATTGTTTTTAATATTTTAATATCTCAAATCAAATGTTATAGGAGATCCAGTGTTTCCCTGGTTCTAAGCCTTTCTTCTCACCACAGTCAAAATTAAATAAACATTGATTAAATATTTCTGGCTTGTATCAAACTCTTTATTGGGTTATGGGAGGAAAAGTTGACAACTATCTAGCTTATGGTAGTAGTTTCATAAAAAAGACAGATAAACATAGTTTAATCTGTGCTACAATAGAACTTTGTGAAAGCAGCAAACCAGCTGAAGAGTTTGGAGAAGACCCCAAATTTATTTTATTTATCTGAGTCTTAAGTAACAATAGTAATAACCAATACTCACCAGTTCTTGATCTTTTATACTGGAAGTTACACATATTGCATCCCTCGATGTCTTCCAACATCACTTTCATTAGTCCCACCTTACAGACCAGAGAATGGAACATAGAAAGGATGAGTAAGTCCCCCAAGGTGATGTGATTAGTAAATATCAAAGATTTTTTTTGTGCCCCAAAGCGTGTTTGTTCCCTTACTAATTATGATTTAAAGTATGCCAAGATAAATTGTATTAAATTTGAATTCTTTTTTTATAAATTCGTATAAGGCCAGACTTTTCAGGATTGGGATGCAATTGGTCTCTGACAAAAGGAACTGAAGATGGTTTCCAACCAATAGTCAATGAATAATTTGGACTTAATTCCAGTAGCCCATGAGAAACTTGCCTTAGTCTTACAGCCCATGAAGAACTGAATTCTCCTAAAACCCATGTAAGTTCATAAGCAGATACTTCCCCATTCATACTTTCAGATGAAACCCTACTCTTAAGCAACATCTTAATTACAGTCTTGAGAATGACTCTTAATTAGAAGACCCAGCTAAGCCATGTCCATTTTTCTGACCCACAGACACTGTGAAATAATAAACATGTGTTGTTTTAAGCCACTGTTTGTGTTAATTCACTGCATAGCAGTAGGTAACTAGTCCATTGCCTATACACTATGTGGGACAGCTTTATTTTCTGTGGGTAGTTCCTTCTGTGGATATAATGCTTAGGGCATACAGACACATCAATAGCACCCCCCTTCCTCTTGTCTGTACTTTCTCAAGGTAAGAAAGAAAACCCATGATATGCTAATTTTGACAAGCTACTGAGATCATGACTTTTTGCCTATTCTTCTGGGTCTCTGAATATTCACTTCAGATTTGCCAAACTCTATGACACTTAAGACATCTTGACTAATCCTAATTCAAAAATTGTTATAGTGAGAAAAATTGTGGACTGTGGAACCAAATGTGTCAGTTTGAGACTTCTCTCTACCATTTACTTGCTGATTCTCAGTTTCTTTAATAATGTATGTTTATATAATCACATAATAATATATAGTCCTCTTGCCATATAGTGAATTATCAGTCAGTATTTTCGATTATTAGTTTGTTGTATTTAGGCTACATTTCAATTGATCTTTTATTCATATAGTCCTCAAACATCTCATTTCTGTCTTCCTGGATGAGATTTCAGCCAGAGATTACAAGTGGGTAATTTATTCACCAACTCTTTTGAGCATTCACTCTATGCCAAGAGTTTTCTTTCTTCCTTTTAAAAATATAATCATTAAAATCCCATGACCCTAAGACATTTTTTATTGTTAATAACTTCATTTCTTAGAGGGAGAACTTGGGAACTTATATTTTCCATAGCATGGAAATGATTAGAATCCACATCCTGCCTGAGAGTAGAATGTTTCTTGGACTAATCCACAACTGCATCTAGTCCCATTAGTCTGAGACCTTTTAGGGGTATATACTGAAAAATGCATTGTGGTAGGCAGGTTTCTAAATGAACTCCAATATTTCTCCCCCCTGGTATATAGTTTTGAATATTTCTTTGAGAAGAGAGAGGACTACGAATATGATTAATGTCCCTCCTATGATTAGTTATTTTACATGACAGAGGTAAAAGACTCTTTGCAGATGTGTTTAAGACTGCTAAAGAGTTAATTTTAATTTAACCAAAAATTCTGATATCCTGGGTGAACCCGACCTAAAAAGATGAGCCCTGTATAGGAAGATCAAGCAGTTAGAGGGAGGAAAAGTCAGATTTGAAGCAACATGGATTCTCCTCATTGGTTTTAAAGATTAGAACTGTCATATTGTAGAAAGAACTAAATTGCAGGGAATAGCAATTGGTTTCAGGAAGCTAAGGACCTCAGTAATGCAGTCCAAAGGAACTGAATTTTGCCAACAATCATAGCTTGAAAGACCCCCAGCCAATACTATGATTTCAGCCTGGTGAGACTGAGTGGAGGACATGCTCTGGTCATGTATTAGCCTGGAATCTTGACTATGGAAACCATGAAATAATATATTTGAGTTGTTTTACGCTGCAAAGTTTGTGGTAAATTTTATGAAGCAGTAGAAAAGTAGTGTACACATAGTGAGAAAAATAATTAATTTTCCTAGGATAATGCCTTGTGTTATAGATGTTTCTTTCTTTAATAACTTTAGTCATTAAACCTATGTCACTATCCAGCCCAAAATGTTTCTTGTCATCTAATCCCAATTCTACTGAGTCCATCTGAACCAAACCAAGTAACAAGAATTTGTTCCATCCAGTTCAATTTGTGTCCTTATTTGGGGCTGACCCAGTTAAAACTGGTCAGCAATTAACGGGTAATTTGCCTGACTCATCATTCTTGAGTGTTCATTTCTGAAAGGAGGTTTTGTCAAAACGTCAATCTTTGGATTCTGCTGTGCCTATAATCTGGTGGCTTTCCAGTTCTTGCTGAATAAGGAGCTAAATATACATTTCTATTTTTGTTCCTAATTAAATGTGCATGACACAGTGGAGTTGAGAAGAGCAGAGCTTACCAATGCTCTTGTTCCTTTGTGGCATGTGCTGTAAATCAGGAGTAGAGTGAAACCAGCTTCATTTTAAATACTGACAATATATCCTAGGAACCAAGGAGGGCAACATTTACATACCTGGATTTTATTTCACATGTGATCTTCATGGCCAAAAGAGAAGCAGAAGACACTGTGGAGAAACGACCTTGTAGCTTCAAGAATGAGAAAGCTTAAGGGGAATAAGTTATAACTGTTATAAGATATTTGACCTTGGAAAAATCATTGAATCTATCTGAGCTTCAAGCTCTTCATCTGCACTTTATAACTCCCTTTGCTCTTTCTCTTCATATCAGAACTCCCCTAAGTTAATTGTGTTTTTATTATTCTCCATGAGGTCCCTCTTGCTGCACCATTTTCTGCATCTCCACTTCTTTTGAATTCTTTTAGCCAAAAGGATTTCATTGGGATTATTCAAACATCCTCAGTGTCTCACTTTTTATCTTTTCAATTTACCCTTCTCAATGAAGCCAGAAATCTCTCTTCTACATACACTTATGTAGGTGTTGAATTTCCCTTCCTCAAAACCCATCGCTGTTCTCCAAGTTTCTCATTTTCTATGGAATTAACTGGTACAGTCTTCTAGCATCCCACACAAGGATAAGGATGGCCTAGTGTCTGTGCCAGACCTAAATCCAATGCATCCTACATTCAAGCTAAAGTAGACTACTTATAATTTCAAAGTAGCTCCCTTCTCGATGCCTGCTTTCATTCTATTTTCCTTTCCCTTCATCCACTGAAATCCACTCATCCCTCCACGATCTAGCCAGCATGAGTTTCCTTAGGCAAGCCTTCCTCCTCACATGGCAGATAAATAAAAATTCATGGCACTTGACTGATACAACTACCATGATGCTGCTGGAATTGGTTTTAAATGCAGCTACCTCCCATGCCGAATTGGGAGCTCCATGGAAGTAAACAGTTTAATTTACTATTTTTTCTTCACTGAACTCAGGAAAGTGTACTAATGAATAATAGTTGAATGCATGACTAGATGTAGTAATAATAACAATAAATAAACTGGAAGGGGGACAAGATGGCGGGGAAGTAGGAGGAGGCGCCTTTTCTACCTGTACCCTAAAGTGAGCTGATTACCTACCAAAGAACTCTGATCACCCATGAAATCAGCCTGAGATCAGAATTATACACATCTGGATCTCTACTGGGGCAGAAGACACCAGTAGGCAGGTAAAGCGGAGTGGGAAAGGCGGACTGATATCCGAAGATAAACAAAAGGGGGAGGGAGCCACCAGAGGTGACAGGTTGGAAAGTAATACCCCTAATACGAGCGAGAGTGCCCTGCGTCTGGGGACCAGCATTAACTTGGAGACTGGTTGAAAGCACTCCAAAAGAGCAAAAGATTGCTTGGGGGAAATTGTGGGAATGGGGTGGCTAGGGAGAGGGGCTTAAGTCCCCGGTCCCAGGACAGCCTCCCCTGGTGCGGAGCCAGAGAGACTGCGGCAGAGAAACCAGGTCTTGGTCCCTGAGCCGCCAGCATGCCCGAGATTGCGTGGGTTCTCGCCCCTGTGAGGGGATGGGAGCCACGCCAGCAGGACGGCAGAATGCACGAGCCCTGCTACAGAGCCTGAGATGCACGCCCCTCATCCTCTCCCGAGAGAGGTACAAAGGCCCAGCCAGCGCTCTTTGACACGCGCCATTGTTTCACATCCTAAGACACGCGCCCCAAACTCTCCCCTGAGAGATGTGCGCGAAGGCCCAGCCTGGTGCTTTCGGACCTGCACCCCGTTCTCAGAGCCTGAGACACGCTCATGACCCACAGCCTCCCCTGAAAGAGGTGCGCACAAGCCGGGCGCTCTAAGACCCAGAAACACCAGGCACTCCCAGCCTGGGCCTTCGGGAAAATCTCAGTGTGTGATCACTGCTTGGAACCTCTCTGGCAGTCTGGAGCTGCCCAAACAGCTGCAGCAAAAGATCCTGTGTGCCAGGGACCATGACTGGGAACCTGCTCTGCCAGTGGCCAAGGGGGTATTTATATGGGCTCTGTAACACCCACAAAAGAACAGACTGAGGCTTCTCTCTGAGAGGGAGGTCAGGGTGCAGTTTGCTTTCCTCTAAACCTACAAAAACCATCAAAAGCAGTCAAGGGGAGAGGAAAAATAAAAAAAGGTGAACAAACTTAAAAACCTCCAGAGAACAAAAGCCTGAAAAAAACCGGTTTCCTCAGAGCCCACCCCCTTGAGGGGGACTGGAGGACTTAACTCAGGGAACATCATTGACTGAAAACCCAAGTGGAAGGCCCTCCCCAGAAAACCAACCAGGAAAGGAAAAAAAAAAAAAAAAAAGACTACAAGAGAACCATCACCACTACTTCATAGGACACCTTTTATTTTTAATTTTTCCCATTATTCTGGCTCATTTTTTTTTATATAGATAATTTTTTAACCTATTTAACCATCACAGCGAGCTGTCCAGTACATCAAATTCCATAATAACCTTATAACCTGAACTTTTTGATACATACATGCACCTGTGTTTTTCTTTTGCATTTCTATGTTTTGAATTTTTTTTTTTTTAGCTTAGTTTGGTCTAGTTTATTCCTTTTTTATTTTTATTTTCTAATATTCATATGGAGTTAAACTTCAAAGTAATCCCCTTTCCCCAATCAATACTACCCCTATAGGTAAACCAATTTTTAATCCCCCTTTAGCCTAGGAAAGTTGAGTCCCTTAATAAAGATATCAAGATACATCCAGGAAGAATCAAAACAACCTTCCTCGCCCACACTGAGAATTTATAACCACTCTACCATCTTTTTCTTCCACCAGTGTTTCTGTGTTTTTGTGTTTGTCCTGATAGTATATAAATCTTACACTTGGGGTTCTTTTCGACAAGGTTCTTCCTTTATTTGCATATATATATTTTTTTTCTCTTGTTATATACTTTTATCAGTCTTTTTGTTTGTCTGTTTTTGTTTGTATACCTCATAAATCTTACCTTGGGGCCCATTTGGGCTGAACCTTCTCTGTCATCTTCCCTTTCTTTCCTGTCTCTCTCCCTCTCTCTCTTTTTTTTTTCTTTTTCTTTTCTTTTTTCTCTCATTTGGGTGGGGAATCCTGATTGCTCAGAAGTGTTCTAGGGTGCACCCAGATTGCACCACGGTCGATACAACCAGCTACATCTGTTCAGTCATCTCTCACCAAAATGACTAGGAGGAGGAATGCCCAACAGAATTAAAATACAGAGGATGGACCTTCTGCAACAGAGCTAATGGCTATCAACATAGACAATATTTCGGAAAGAGATTGAGGCTAACAATTATCCAGGCAATAGCTAGGTTGGAGAAAGCCATGGATGACCAAATGGAATTGATTAGGGCCCAGCTGAAAGCGAGCAGACAGGATGTTCACAATGTTAGGGCAGAGCTAAAAGCTACCAAGGCTGAGGTTCACAATGCTCTCAATGAGTTCAAATCTAATCTAAATTCTCTCAAAGCTAGGGTAACTGAGACAGAAGACAGAATTAGTGATCTGGAGGACAAACAGATAGAGAGAAAGGGTCAAGAGGAAGCCTGGAACAAACAGCTTAGAAACCATGAAAACAGAATCAGGGAAATAAATGACGCCATGAAACATTCCAACATCAGAATTATTGGAATCCCTGAAGGGGAGGAGAAAGAAAGAAGTCTAGAAGTTATAGTGGAACAAGTTCTTCAGGAAAATTTTCCCAATCTCGCAAATGAAACCAGCGTTCATGTACTAGAGGCCAAAAGTTCTCCACCCAAGATTATAGATTCCAGAAAAACATCAAGGCACCTGATAGTCAAATTGAGGAATCATAATTGTAGATATAATCTCTTGAGAGCCGCTAGGGCAAAGAGGCTCCTTACTTACAGAGGAAAGCCCATCAAAATAACGTCAGACCTGTCCACAGAGACCTGGCAAGCCAGAAAGGGCTGGCAAGATATATTCAGGGCACGAAATGAGAAGAACATGAAGCCAAGAATACTTTATCCAGCAAGACTGACATTCAAAATGGATGGAGAGGTAAAGAGTTTCCAAGACCGGCAAGGCTTAAAAGACTATGCAACCACCAAGCCAACACTGCAGGAAATATTAAGGGGGGTTCTATAAAAGAGGAAAAATCCTAAGAATATCATTGAACAGAAATATAGAGATAATCAACAGAAAGAAAGACTTCAAAGGTAACACGATGTCAATAAAAACGTATCTATCGGGCGCCTGGGTGGCTCAGTGGTTAAAGCCTCTGCCTTCGGCTCAGGTCATGATCTCAGGGTCCTGGGATCGAGTCCCGCATCGGGCTCTCTGCTCAGCAGGGAGCCTGCCTCCTCCTCCTGTCTCTCTTTGCCTGCCTCTTTGCCTACTTGTGATCTATCTGTCAAATAAATTTAAAAAAATCTTTAAAAAAAAACATATCTATCAATAATCACTCTCAATGTGAATGGCCTAAATGTGCCCATAAAACGGCACAGGGTTGCAGATTGGATAAAACGACAGGACCCATCCATATATTGTCTACAAGAGACCCATTTTGAACCTAAAGATACACCCAGACTGAAAGCGAAGGGATGGAGAAGCATCTTTCATGCCAATGGGCCTCAAAAGAAGGCTGGGGTAGCAATTCTCATATCAGATAAATTAGATTTTAAACTAAAGACTGTAGTCAGAGATACAGAAGGACACTACATCATTCTTAAAGGGACTGTCCACCAAGATGATCTAACAATTGTAAATATCTATGCCACCAATATGGGAGCAGCCAATCACATCAGAAAACTGTTAATCAAGATAAAGAGTCATATTGATAAGAATACATTAGTAGTAGGAGATCTTAACATGCCTCTCTCAGAAATAGACAGATCATCGAAGCAGAAAATCAATAAAGAAACAAGAACATTGAATGCCACATTGGACCAGATGGACCTCATAGGTATATACAGAACATTCCACCCTAAAACAACAGAATACTCATTCTTCTCAAGTGCACATGGAACCTTCTCAAGAATAGGCCACATACTGGATCACAAATCAGGAATCAACTGATACCAAAAGACTGAGATTATTCCCTGCATATTCTCAGATCACAATGCTTTGAAACTGGAGCTCAATCACAAGGAAAATTTCAGAAGGAACTCAAACACCTGGAAGCTAAAGACCACCTTGCTTAAGAATGCTTGGATCAACCAGGAGATCAAAGAAGAACTTAAACAATTCATGAAAACCAATGAGAATGAAGACACTTCGGTCCAAAACCTACGGGATAGAGCAAAGGCGGTCCTAAAGGGGAAATACATAGCCAACCAAGCCTCCCTCAAAAAAATTGAAAAATCCAGAACACACCAGCTCTCTCTACACCTTAATGAACTGGAGAACCAACAACAAATCAAACCAACTCCACACATAAGAAGGGAAATAATCAAGATTAGAGCTGAGATCAATGAGGTAGAAACCAGAGATACAGTAGAATGTATCAATGAAACTAGAAGCTGGTTCTTTGAAAGAATCAATAAGATCGATAAAGCATTGGCCACACTAATCCAAAAGAAAAGAGAGAAAGCCCAAATTCATAAAATTATGAATGAAATGGGAGAGATTACAACTAACACCGAGGAAGTAGAAACAATCATCAGAAGTTATTATCAACAGTTATATGCCAATAAGCTAAGCAACCTAGATGAAATGGATGCATTCCTGGAAATCCATAAACTCCCAAAATTGAACCAGGAATAAATTGATACCTACATAGACCGATATCTAGTAACGAGATTGAAGCAGTGATCAAAAACTTCCCAAAAAACAAGAGCCCAGGACCTGATGGATACCCTGGGGAATTCTACCAAACTTTCAAAGAAGAAATAACACCTATTCTCCTGAAGCTGTTTCAAAAAATTGAAACAGATGGAAAACTTCCAGACTCTTTTTATGAAGCCAGCATTACCCTGATCCCCAAACCAGGCAAAGACCCTACCAAAAAGGAGAATTTCCGAGCAATATCATTAATGAATATGGATACTAAGATTCTCAACAAGATCCTAGCAAACAGGATCCAACAGCACATTAAAAAGATTATCCACCATGACCAGGTAGGATTCATTCCTGGGCTACAAGGATGGTTCAACATTCGCAAATCAATCAATGTGATAGAACAAATTAATAAGAAAAGAGAGAAGAACCACATGGTCCTCTCAATTGATGCAGAAAAAGCATTTGATAAAATCCAGCATCCGTTCCTGATTAAAACGCTTCAAAGTATATGGTTAGAGGGAACATTCCTGAACCTCATCAAATCTATCTATGAAAGACCCACAGCAAATATCATCCTCAATGGGAAAAAGCTTGCAGCCTTCCCGCTGAGATCAGGAACACGACAAGGATGCCCACTCTCACCACTCTTGTTCAACATAGTATTAGAAGTCCCAGGAACAGCAATCAGACAACAAAGAGAAATAAAAGGTATCCAAATTGGCAGTGAAGCAGTCAAACTCTCTCTCTTCGCAGATGACATGATTCTTTATACGGAAAACCCAAAAGACTCCACCCCCAAACTACTAGAACTCATACAGCAATTCAGTAATGTGGCAGGATACAAAGTCAATGTACAGAAATCAGTGGCTTTCTTATACACTAACAATGAAAATACAGAAAGGGAAATTAGAGAATCGATTCCATTTACTATAGCACCAAGAACCATAAGATACCTGGGAATAAACCTAACCAAAGAGGTAAAGGATCTGTACTCAAGGAACTACAGAACACTCATGAAAGAAATTGAAGAAGACACAAAAAGATGGAAGACCATTCCATGCTCTTGGATCGGAAGAATAAACATTGTTAAAATGTCTATACTGCCTAGAGCCATCTATACTTTTAATGCCATTCCGATCAAAATTCCACCAGTATTTTTCAAAGTGCTGTAGCAAATAATCCCCCAATTGTATGGAATCAGAAGAGACCCCAAATCGCTAAGGAAATGTTGAAAAACAAAAATAAAACTGGGGGCATCACGTGACCTGATTTCAAGCTTTACTACAAAGCTGTGATCACCAAGACAGCATGGTACTGGCATAAAAACAGACACATAGACCAGTGGAACTGGTAGAGTAGAGTAGAGAGCCCAGATATGGACCCTCAACTCTATGGTCAGTTAATCTTCGACAAAACAGGAAAAAATATACAGTGGAAAAAAGAGAGTCTCTTCAATAAATGGTGCTGGGTAAACTGGGCAGCTATATGTAGAAGAATGAAATTCGACCATTCTCTTACACTGTACACAAAGATAAACTCAAAATGGATAAAAGAACTCAACATGAGACAGGAATCCATCAGAATCTTAGAGGAGAACATAGGCAGTAATCTCTTCGATGTCAGCCACTGCAACTTCTTTCAAGATATGTCTCCAAAGGCAAAGGAAACAAAAGCCAAAATAAACTTTTGGGACTTCATCAAAATCAAAAGCTTCTGCACAGCAAAGGAAGCAGTCAAGAAAACAAGGAGGCAACCCACGGAATGGGAGAAGATATTTGCAAATGACAGTACAGGCAAAAGGTTGATATCCAGGATATATAAATAACTCCTCAAACTCAACACACACAAAACAGATAATCATATCAAAAAATGGGCAGAAGATATGAACAGACACTTCTCCAATGAAGACATACAAATGGCTATCAGACACATGAAAAAATGTTCATCATCACTAGCCATCAGGGAGATTCAAATTAAAACCACATTGAGACACCACCTTACACCAGTTAGAATGGCCAGAATTAGCAAGACAGGAAACAACTTGTGTTGGAGGGGATGTGGAGAAAGGGGAACCCTCTTACACTGTTGGTGGGAATGCAAGTTGGTGCAGCCACTTTGGAGAACAGTGTGGACATTCCTTAAGAAATTAAAATTAGAGCTTCCCTATGACCCTGCAATTGCACTACTGGGTATTTACCCCAAAGATACAGATGTAGTGAAAAGAAGGGCCATCTGTACCCCAATGTTTATAGCAGCAATGGCCACGGTTGCCAAACTGTGGAAAGAACCAAGATGCCCTTCAATGGACAAATGGATAAGGAAGATGTGGTCTGTATACACTATGGAGTATTATGCCTCCATCAGAAAGGATGAATACCCAACTTTTGTAGCAACATGGACGGGACTGGAAGAGATTATGCTGAATGAAATAAGTCAAGAAGAGAGAGTCAATTATCATATGGTTTCACTTATTTGTGGAGCATAACAAATAGAATGGAGGACATGGGGAGTTAGGAGAAGGGAGTTGGGGGAAATTGAAAGGGGAGGTGAACAATGAGAGACATGGACTCTGAAAAACAATCTGAAGGGTTTGAAGAGGTCGGGGGTGGGAGGTTGGGGGAACCAGGTGGTGGGTATTAGAGAGGGCACAGATTGCATGGAGCACTGGGTGTGGTACAAAAACAATGAATACTGTTATGTTGAAAATAAATTTAAAAAATGATTTAAAAATGTAAAAAAAAAAAAAAGAAAAAAGAAAAATCCAGAACAATAAAAAAAAAAAATTTAAACTGTACAATTATTTACCACCTGGTGCTGTGCTAAGAGCTTTATATGGATTAAAACGTTTGATTCTTTTTTTTTGATTATTTATTTATTTGACAGACAGAGATCACAAGCAAGGAGAGAGGCAGTCAGAGAGAGAGAGAGGAGGAAGCAGGCTCCCTCTTGAGCAGAGTGCCCAACGCAGGGCACGATTCCAGGACCCTGGCATAATGACCTGAGCTGAAGGCAGAGCCTTTAACCCACTGAGCCACCCAGGCACCCCTAAAACATTTGACTCTTATAAGAGCCCTTCATGGCAGGTATTATTATGTTCTCCATATTTAGAGAGTTAAGCCTAAGTACACTGAATAAGTATTTCCTCTAAGGTCAAACAGCTAGTAAGAAGAATGGTTTAAGTGAATATGGGAAGGTTTGTTACAGTTCTAGAATACCTTTATTTTCTTTATCACCAGAAGGCAAGTATTACAAGCATTGTAATATTTGTGTGTTTTAGCACATTGTAATTCTCAAAGGAGATCATCCTGTGTACTAATTTTCATTGCACAGCATTTTAAATACCAAAAAGTTAGTATATTTGGGGTAAATCAGTAGCTATTGGAAGATGTTTTAAAAAAGAGGGAATATAAATACATGACACAAACTCATTTCCTTGTATTTTAAGATTTGACAACCCAAAAATAGGGGCTTCTAAAATTATAGAGTCTTTTGGGCTTTCATTATAACTTACCACATTTATTATAAATTCTCTCAACACAAAACACAGTAATATTTAACAAATTCATGCATATTACTTTCTTGCAAGTCTTACTGATTTAGGAGAGTTGAAAGACAGGTATAATTTATACCGTCTAGTGTTTCAGATGGTAATATCTTTGTTAAATTGTCTAAAAATTAAATATTTCAAGTTCAAGAAATTGTGTGTGCAATCAGTGAAGAAATTGTGTGTTCAATGTCCTTAATCATTTTGTGTGATCCTATATATTTTACATAATTAAGTTTCTTGACATTTGTCAATGAGGCTTGCACATTTGGATTGCTCTTCCGACTCAATAAGCCTACCACCCCTTGTCCTTTTGGATTCTTCCTCCTCAAAAGATAACTAGGAGTGCAGACTACTAGAAGGGGAGAGAAGGAACCAGACAGACATGTGCACGAGCCACATTGACTCTCTTGCCTCCAAAGTACCATATTTTTAACAAGATGAGCTAAGTTGTCATGATTGTTTTTCATTCTTAGGAGTCCCTGAAAAAAATTGGCATCTGAATTTGCTTCCCTGGAGGTACTTATTTAGAAATTATGTTCTTTCTTTTTTGTTTCCTTGAAAGAAAAGAAGAAAAAGAGGAAATTAAAAGACAAAATCGGTAAGAGAGTTGAAGTTGGTGGTAGAGAAGTTTCTGATCCAGGGCAGTCTTATGTGTAATAAATTGTTTTTTATTGTATTATTATTATTATTATTTTATTTTTATATTATATATTTACAGTAGCATACTTTATTTCTCCTCTACTGTGCTTTGTTGTCATACCTGTGTCATAAACAGCATGTGCATTATTTTTAAAATAGTCAACAGTATTTCAAAGATATTTAAATAATTAAGAATAACTTATGTATTTATCCATGCATTTACCATTTCCAGTGTTCTTTATTCCCTTGAATAGATCCATTTTTCCATCTGGTAATATTTTGCTCTGCCTGAGGATTTTCTTAGTTTTGTTTTTAGTCATCTGTTGATAAATTCATAGAGACTTTGGATGAATGATGAAAAGTATATTATTCTGACTTCCTTTTTTCTTCTTTCAAGATTTTATTTAAATTCAAGTTAGTTCACATATAGTGTAGTCTTAGTTTTAGGGGTGGAATTTAGTGATTCATCACTTGCATATAAAACTCAGTGGGCATTACAAGTGCCCTCCTTATTGTCCATCATGCATTTACTCCATCCTCCACCCACCTCATTCCATTGATCCTCAGTTTGTTCACTGAGTTAAGTCTCTTATGGTTTGTTTCCCTCTCTGCTTTTATCTTATTTTTCATTCTCTCCTATGTTTTGTTTCTTAAATTCTACATATGAGTAAAATAATATGATATTTATTTTTCTCTGACAGACTTATTTCACTTGCATAATACCATCTAGTTCTATCCATGTCATTGCAAATGACAAGATTTCATTTTTTTTGATGGTTGAGTAATACACGTGTGTGTGTGTGTGTGTGTGTGTGTGTGTGTGTTTGTATGCACATACAAATGCATACATACATACCACTTCTTCCTTATCCATTTATCTGTTGATAGATATCTATATTGTTTTTTTTTTCCATATTTGGGCTATTGTGGACATCACTGCTATAAACACTAGGGTGCATGTGCCCTTCATAAGACTACATTTATATCCTTTGGATAAATACCGAGTACTGCAACTGTTGGGTCATAAGGTAGTTCTATTTTTTAACTTTTTGAGGAACCTCCATACTGTTTCCCAGAGTGGCTGGTCCAGTTTGCATTCCCACCAACAGTGTAGGAGGGTTCCCCTTTTTCCACATCCTCACCAACATCTGTTTTGTTTCCTGAGTTGTTAATTTTAGCCATTCTGACAAGTATGAGGTGGTATCTCATTGTCGTTTCGATTTCCATTTCCCCGTGATGAGTGATGTGAAGCATTTTCATGTGTCTATAGCCATTTGCATCTCAAGAAGTTGCTTTTAAAAAAATGTTTTATTTTTCTTTAAGAGGGGAAAATCTGTGAAATTGAAAGAAGATGCAATTCAAGTTAGGACAATCTTTCCCTATATTCTGAAACAGTGCCAGAATGGGCATAGATACAGATGGTTAACTCTGTTAAACTGTTAAACTACTAAAATGCTGTGTCTAAACCTGTGTGGAGGGGAATGAGCTCATGAGATAAGTCTTGGTATCTGTGATAATTTTCTCAAAAATTCATTCACCAGCCACTTTTTGTTCATAAATTTTTCAAGCATCCCTTGGATCCTAGAGCCCTGATAAGATTGGGAGGTGGATATGTGAATTTGCTCTTCCTGTGGCATTAAATCTCTCTCACCATGATTCATGCCATTGCACATAGCTCTTCAGAGAAGTTGAAGGACGGAGGTCTACAAATATCCCTGGGGATAGAAAGGAGAGCTGACCCCTGCTAAAGAATGGCCAGGAGGTGGGACAGAAACATAATAATGAAGCTTCAAAGTGCATCAGAAAAACGAGATGAGAAGAATTTGGCAGCTGAGGGAGCAGTATGGGCTCCCTGTGTGGTTGCCAAAAAGCAGTAGTTTTTTAGAAGAGGAAGCTGCAGGAGGAATACTGCTGGGGAGAATAAGGGCCAGATTACAGGGCCCTTAGAAGACCGAACTCTTGCATAAAAACTAATCTGGTAGCTCCAGCAACACATTAGAAGTCATTTAATGCCCATCGTGACTTTCACAGGATAACTTACAAAAGTATTACTAACAAAAGGGAAAGATGACACTTTCTTTAGTTACCTTGACATGAATAAACAGCCATTCTCTCCTTGAAGGTGGAATTCATCACAGGCACATAGAGGGGAAAATTCAACATTCTGTCTTTGAAAACAACTCAAGCTACCTTCTTTTGGAACCTATACAAAGCTTCTGCCCCAGAATATGTGATGATTTTTAAGGCTTTTAACTTTGGCAGGAAAGTAGAACGATTCATAGTGCTAAAACACCTCTTCTAACACAAACACTTGATTTTGCCCAACATTTACCTAAAAAGCACAAAACGTAAATATAGTTCCCTAACAAAGCTCAGTGGAGCTGAATGACACTTTAAGGGCAAATGACAACCATGACTTTTTCTTTTCAATCTGATTCTAAAATAGCTAACCCAAAGAGATCAATTAACCCAATGTAAAAATGAGAGTGAAACTGCATGAATCCCCAAAAGACATTTGCTTGCATACTCTAGTTAATGTACGTTACAATTTCTGTAGCCCACTTTTCATTTTGGTAGGAAATACAATCGTGAGAAAAAGTACCTAACTGAGCAAAGTTACTGTACTTCCCACAACTCTATCGAGACTTGCTATTCTTGGAGCTAAAATACAATTTCTTTCTGCCATAACAATTTCTTTTTTCCTATAGGCTGAGCCTTATTTATACATACCTCTACTCAACAGACACATTGGACTGCTAAACATCACTCCCTCTGGAATTTGTACTTGTTGGTGCCCACTGCATGCTGAATGCGCCTAGGCAATCTGCCCATGCACTTTTCATGCCAGAACTTGAGATGTAACCCTACCATGAGCCAAGAGCTTTTATTTCCAAACTTGTTGACACTAAGTGTGCTTGTTGTTGCAATTATGTAATTTAATTATTAAGTAGTGTGCAGTTTCATGCAAAAATAGTGTTAAATTATTTGGAAAGCCTAATAAAAGATGTTTCTATGAAAAAAAGAGTAAATTATCTGTGGGTGAGATAGCTTTAAAATAGAGAAATTTCTCTAAGCTCTTGCTCTTCTTAAAAAAAAAAATAAAACTAAAACTGGTGATTGAGTAGAGATGTGGCTGGATAAAAGAAATTGAGCAAAACCTTTTGGTTCTCTACACGCAATCCTTGGCATTTGCCATCTCCACGCACACCAGGTAACTTCCCAATGTTGCATTTGCCTTCTGCCTGCAGAACCCTCTTGGCCCACAAGCCTGGAAGTTCAGAAATTCCTTAGAATGGACATCCACTGGGAATAGTCATCAACAAATGACTGACAGAAATGGTTGTATAAATACCCTAGTCCATAGCCCCATGGGCAGAATATCTCTCAAGGCCATGTTCCATACTGGTCTCTAGATTTCTCCAGTGGACTCCAGTTCTGCTTACCCACAGTAGTGCTGTGACTTACTAACACTTTTCTGGCTGCCTTGCCTTCCATATCTCTTGTCTCTACTTTTCTACTAATGCTTCTTTCCCGATAAATTAAATGTATTCAGAATATGGTCTCTGCATCTGCTTCTGGGGGTATCTTAGCTTTGATTGCCATACAGAATACCAATACTGGGTGACTTAAATAACAACAGACATTTAGTTCTTCACAGTTCCAGAAGCTGGAAGATTGAGATCAGGGCACCAGTATGGGTTTTTGCTTTGGTTTTGTTTGTTTGTTTGTTTGTTTGTTTCTGATGAAGCCTTTCTTTATGTCTTGCAGAAGGCCATGTTATGCCTGTGTCTTCACATGGTAGAGGGGAAGAGTTCTGATCTCTCTTTTTTTATTATGATAAGGACAGAAGTCTAATTACCTCCAAAATGTTCCACCTCCAAATACCATCACATCAGTGGTTAAGGCCTCAACATTTGAATTTTGAGACACATTTCTCTCTCTCTCTCTCTTTTAATGTTATTTTTTTCAATGTTCCAAGATTCATTGTTTATATACCACACCCAGTGCTCCATGCAACACTTGCCCTCCATAATACCCACCACCAGGCTCACCCAATCCCCCACACCCTCCCCTACAAAACCCTCAGTTTGTTTCTCAAAGTCTACAGTCTCTCATGGTTCGTCTCCCTCTATGATTTCCCCCAACTCACTTCTTCTCTCCAATTCCCAGTGACTTCCTTGTAATTCTTTATGATCCACAAGTAGGTGAAACCATATGATAATTGATCTTCTTTGCTTAACTTATTTCAGTCAGCATAATCTCCTCCAGTCCCGTCCATGTTGATACAAAAGTTGGGTATTCATCCTTTCTGATGGAGGCATAATACTCCATAGTATATATGGACCATATCTTCCTTATCCATTTGTCTGTTGAAGGGCATCTTGGTTCTTTCCACAGTTTGGTGACCGTGGCCATTGCTGCTATGAACATTGGGGTGCAGATGGCCCTTCTTTTCACTACATCTGTATCTTTGGGGTAAATACCCAGTAGTGTAATTGCAGGATCATAGGGAAGCTCCATTTTTAATTTCTTAAGGAATGTCCACACTGTTTTCCAAAGTGGCTGCACCAACTTGCATTCCCACCAACAGTGTAAGAGGGTGGGGAGACGCATTTCAATCTATAGCAGGGGAGAACCAAGACTAGAACTAGAACCAAAACATTACATGGAACCACAGTCAGTAGGTATGTACTCCAAGGAAAGGCCATGGTAGCAACTGAAAAGATTGATAAACAACTGGATATATAAACCTTTTAAGTAAAAATAGATTTTAGGGAATGCATGTAATATAAATAACTTTCTAAGGTACCTGGCCAGCTACAATCTCAATTGTGATTTGAAAACAGTCATCACATTGTGACCAAAGCCCTCAATGCCTTAATTAAAATATATACATTTTTCTCTATTTTTAGATAGGCCTTTTTGGGCTACTTTTTGAATGCCATTTTATCACTTTGCAATATGAGTAGGTTTTTTGAAGTGAAACATTTCAAGCATATGAAAATATGAAGTGATGTAATGGGAGGAGGCACACCAACAAGTAGAGGTTTTATATTTGTTTCCATATCATTTCTTAAAATGAATAAAATATTGCAGCCTCACCTAAAGCCTTGTCTCTCACCCTTCCCCTTCCTGTGTCTCTGTCTTCGTAGGAAACCACTATCCTGAAGTCCACATACATCATTCCCATTCATATGTGTCTGCAGTACTTTTATTGCACAGATACAAATGGAGGTGTTCCACTCAGGTCCCAAGTACCTATCTCTCAACAACTGGCATCAGAGCTGCTGGCTTCCAGCTGTGCTCCAGGCTGAGCATTGCTTCTAGCTCTGAAGCATGACCTATCCCTGATGTGGCCAAAGGCTAGATAATGCAAATACATAGTCAGCCCCCTTGCCTCTATGTGGAATAACTCTGAGGAGCCATCCTAGCTCCAAAACTCCCTGTAGGACGGTCTGAAACCTCAGTTACAATCAAATTGCAACTTGGCTTCTCAGTTGGCCCAATTCTGCACTTCCCTGTTCCTTATAACTCCCTTGGGAAAGATTTTCTAAATCTGCTGCACACATCTCTTTATCTGAGAGTGAGATTTCAAGGAACCCAATCTAAGAAAAACTATAAATATAGTTGTTGTTGTTTTGTGTGCTTTAAAATTTACATAAATGGGATCATACTGTTTTATTCACTCTTTTATGATTTTAAGATGTATCCATATTGATACATTTGAATATAAGTCATCTTAACTGCTATATAGAACATGATTTTATGAATAAATCATGATTTATTAATTTATTCCTCTACTGAGAAACAGTTTATTCCACTTCGGGTATTACAATCATGGCTTCAATGAAACTTTTTTTTTTCTTTTGCATATATGAGTGCTTCTCCATAATAGACATTAAGATACAGAGTACTCATTCAGAAACTATATGATGCTACAAGTTACCAGCCATTTTCCTATAGCTCTAAAGTGGTTTGTAACCATTTTCATTCCCAATAATGAGTTTCCATTTCTCTGTATCCTGGCCAAAACATCTTGTTAAGAATATTAACACATTATTTTTTGCAAATCTGTAAAGGCAAGATATGAAATATAATTTATTTAAAATTGGGATTTATTTTCCAGTAGTTAGTGAAAATACACATCCTTTCATGTTTTTCTTCTTTTTGTTTGTCATTAATATTTTTTCCTCTGTGTATTGCCTATCTTGCTATATTTCTGTTAGGATATTTGTTTTTCTTATGTTGATATGTATGTGCGCATATAGATAGAAAGATATAAAACATATATATTCTTTACATATATTAGATTCAAGCCTTTGTTGGTTATGTGCCAAATATGGAGTGTAATTCTCCATTGTATTTATGGTGTCTTTTATTTGTTAATATTTTTAAAATTTAATGTAACCAAATGTGTTCATTCTTCCAATTATGCTCTTTTCTTTACATGTTCTGTTTAAGAAATTATCCCCTTTGCCAAGGTTATAAAAATATGTTTTGTGCTAAACATTTTATAGTTTTCTTTCTACATTTAAGGGTTTAATCAAGCTCAGATTGATTTGTGTATAGATTTAAGAAGGATCTAATCATCTATATTTTTCCATTAGGAAGAGTCTGTTAATCTAGTGCTACTTATGTAGTGATATATGTTTCCTGGATGATTTGTTTTGTCATTTCTGTCATAGGTTTAGCTCTGTGTAGTTCCTTTTATCTTTCTTTCTTTTTTCTAGTTTCTTTGTGTGTGTGGTGGGGAGCAGTTTGCCTTAATCTGATTTTGTACACATGTAAATATTACAAAATTTGCATGAACAAATCAATGCAATATTTACATGGGCTAAGGCAAGTCTTTCATGGTAACGAAAGAGTTTCCTTATTTTTTTTAAACTTGTTTTTTACTTGATTTTGGATTGATGGGTAATTATTTATTTATTGATGTTAGCTTATAAATGCATACTTGTCTAGTGTGTTTGAGTGTTCTACTTATTTTTGAGTCAGGTTTGGTGAGATGTTTTTCTAGGTTATTGTCCTTTTGATCTAAATTTTCCAAAACATTATATAATAATTCATAATGCATTTTTTTCCTTATATGTGTGTTATGAACATCTTTTCCTCTATGGTGACCAATCTGACAGAGATGTATGTTTTCAAAGAACTAGCTATTAACTTATTGATCCTTTTTATAATTTAAAAAAAAATTCACTCATTTTTTCATGCTTATTCTTTATTTTCTCACGTTATCTATATTTGTTTTACTTGTTCTGCTATCAGTGTTTTAAGTGGTACTCTTAGATTATTAGTCTTCAACATTTTCTATCTTCTAAAATTTTCATCAGGACTATAAATTTCCCTCCAAGAAATACCTTAACTCTATTTTACTAGTTAAATTTAAGGCGCTTTTATTTAATTTATTATTTATCTATTTAATGATTTAATTTCTTATTTAACGATGAATATTCTAATTTTTATAACAATATAATCTTTTACCCATTTTTTTTCTTTCTTTTTTTTTAAGAGCTAGAGAAAGCAGGTGCATAGCACAAGCACAAGCATGTGAAAAAGGAGAGGGGCAGAGAGAATCTTAAGTAGGCTTCACATCCAAAGTGGAGTTTAACACCAGGCTCAATCTCAGAACCCTGAGATCATGAACTGAGCCAAAATCAAGAGTCAGTCACTTGGTCACTTAACTGACTGAGCCACCCAGACACCCTTTGCCCAACATTCTTTTTTAAAGTTAAGCCATGCTGTTTGTTTCAAATTTCCAAACTTACCAAATTATGAACCTGTTTTGAGTGACTTCAGTGTTCTCTTTGGCAGGAATAATCTCAAAGAAGTGAATATATTCTTTAAGTTTGGTCAGTTTAGCACAGTGCAAATTGATATCATCACCATCATCATATCCTTTTCTCTACATGTCATGAAGTCTTTTTAGATGATCCATTGATTGGCTGATCAACATAACTTACTTCTGTTATGCTTCTAATGGATGGGCTAGGTTTTTATATTTTAGTGCAGTTAAGCCTTCTTTGCTAAGTACTTTCTGTAAGGTATGCAAAAAATCATGTATTTTCCTTGCTTTTTACCTTTGCCATAGTTATTTCAAAAACATTTGTATTCATAGTTGAACCCAACGGGGTAAAAGGAGTTATATTAAAACATTCAAATTCTATATTTGCAACCTGGAGGTCTCTGGAAACTCCTACCGCCCTTACTCTTTAACCTTTACCAATGAATTAAAATTCATCTTTAGTATTAAAGTAACTGTAATATTTGGTTTGAAGAGTGTTTAAGGGAGCTAAAACAATTCAGCTTAGATTTGTAAGATTAAAAAAAATGAATAGAAAAGTTATTCTTTTAAAACTAAGGTATTTTAAAATGCAGCTCTCCTATTGTCCAAGTTAAAACACTAACACGTGTGTGCACATGATGTGATCTTAGTTGGATACCACATGAAAACCTTTTTGGACACACGCATGTTTTATCTTTTCAATCAAAAGTAAAACAAAATGATCTAGTTAGCTTCATGGTGAAGACAGTAAGTAGAATCAGGACTCATTCTAAAATATGTTTAACTGATATTTGTAATATGCCTGTTCCTAATCCAGGTATTATAGTTACCAAAACACAAAGATGTATTAAACATGGCTCCTTTACTTCATTCAGTGGTTTATGTTAGTGGAGGGAAATTCAGGAAATAATAGTCTCAGTTCAGGGATAGAGTAAAAATGCAGAAGAGGAAAAATTAAATCAGTGTTCAAGCTGCTTATTAGGTTGAATAGAGAAGAGAGGATGGGTATTTTCTGAGAAGGTGCTACACACCTAACTTTTTAAAAATGAGTGGTTTTGTTCTAGTAAAAGCAGTGGAGATGGTGTGTGTTCAGGCATATTCACTGCAAGCTGACTTTGAGTCCATTTGCCTGGAGAAAGTCTGTTTCAGATCGCTCTCAAGAGCTATGCCTCTCAGGGAGGGAGGGATTGAGAAGCAGGATTGCGCAGAGGAAGAAGTTGGACTGATAAACAGTTTAACGGAAAATTCAGCTGATTTCATGGGGCCCCTGGAGTTGAACTTGTCCATTTTACAACCCAAGAATGTCTCTCTCAAGGACCTGGGAACTATCCCTTTGAAATATCATCAAGAAATACAACACCCCTATCTTCCCATAATTGCTGTGAGAGGGTAGGAGCTTAATATTGGTAAGAGACAATTAGCAAACACAGATGGCCAGTCATAAGATCAATGTAACATTCTCAGTACTTTTCCACTCCTTCATCCAGTGCTTAAAAACTTTCCCACCTTTTGTTTCAGTAGAGTTGAGTTCAATTCCTCTCCTCTAAAGCAGATCAGGATGTCTCTTGCAACAGTTGTAAATAAAGTCTTTCTTGCCTGTTTAACTTATCTGGTGCAATATTTCTTTAATGCTCATCGTCATGGATAGGCTACTGCAGGGGGAGAAGTCTAGCCATGTGCCCAGCAGTTTTCTTCTGCAATAGATCATTCCCAGGGAGGGACTCAGCTGGGATCTGTCAGCAGCCCACACTTCCAACAGTGGGGACATATGTGTCTCTCTCCTGAAGTGTGAAGTCCAGACATCATATTCTGGCCTCCACTGTAAAAGCATTCAGAGATTTAAACCAAAGTCAACTGCCTTGGATTTTAGAAAGGCTTCATATTGAAAGAAAAACCTCCAGGAATGTCTTCCTACAAAATACTTTATATTTCAAAAATCGGTAAGATACATGTCATCTTCCAGGGCATTTCTAAGTGCTCTCCAAGAAGTGAATACTATTTTTTGCAATTTATTTCACCTTTATGTATTCTACAACTGTGCTTTGAAGGCCGTCCACTTTCTGCCCCACCCAAACGGTAATTTGCTACTTCTGTCAAATTCTAAGCCAACTTCTTATTTGCTGTCCAATTAAAATTAAAATGCAAACCCAAATTTGTGCAGTCAATATTCTTCTTGAGGACAAAGTGTGTTTACAGAAGTGCTGTTCCAATATTTAACATTGTCATACTCTTCACCATCTTATGGTGGAATCTCAGAACTAGCATAATAGGGCTGTTATTTTACCGATACTCCATTGACTGCAGACTCCATGGACAAGTATTTGGTTGGGGTTAAGCTGTGTGAGTTTAATATAAATCCCCAGTTTACTGATGTTTATATGAATGAGAACCTTAATACCACCTTGAGAGCCAAGTCCTGTATAATCAGTTTTCAGGTGGCCTACAAAATAATGGGAAAATAATAAAATAGGAATGTGTAATGAGCGGTTTTCTTTTGATAATTTGAATGTGAAAGCTTTTCAAGCCTTGTGAAATAGTTTGTATTGACTAATAACATATATTGAGAAACATAGACAAATCAGAGCTATGAAGCTCCATAAATTAACCAAAAAACAAACATATCCATATAATATCATAAAAGATAATGAATAGAATAGTACTAACACATCTAGATACTCCCTTCTACCTTGTTTCAATCATTAACTTCATTCTATTCCTCTTTTCTTGTCCCATAGATTGATTTTGCCCATTTTTGAAAGTTTTATAAATAGGATTAAACAGTATGATATCTATTTTTCCTGGCATTTTTGGCTCAAAGGTATGTTTATGATTGATCCATATGGTTGTGTTTATTTATAATACATTTATTTTCAAGGATGTATATTAACTTATTATATGAATAATTATTAATTTGCTTATTTGTTCCATTGTTGCAATTTGGGGTTGTTTCCAGAATTTGGTTGCTATAAATGTTCTAGGGACCACGTTGTATTTATTGGCCTGTGTAAATATCCTTGCTGGGTATACACCTCTGAATGGAATCACTGTATCACATACAATGATGTTAGTGTATATATTGCATTAGATGCTAGTATGTAGGATTAGCTTCAGTAAACTCTGCTGGACAGTTTGTAAAGGTAGTTATACCAATATCCTCTTGCAGTGTATGAGAATTCCACTTGAACCTTATCCTTGTCAGTGCTTACCACTCATAGTCTTTTTTTTTTTTTAAGATTTTATTTATTTATTTGATAGAGATCACAAGTAGGCAGACAGGCAGGCAGAGAGAGGAAGGGAAGCAGGCTTCCCGCTGAGCAGAGAGCCCCATACAGGGCTCCATTCCAGGACTCTGGGATCATGACCTGAGCCGAAGGCAGAGGCTTTAACCTACTGAGCCACCCAGGTGCCCATATAGTCTTTTTAATTTTGGCAATTCAGGTACTGTGTAGTAATAAGATATTTCATTACAGGTTTATAGTTTTTATTTGCATTTTCCTTATGATTAGTGAGAAGGAACAATTTTCAAATGTTTTATCTTTGTGAAACACCTGATCAAGTATTTGTCCATTTTTCTATTGTCATTTGCCTTTTACAAGTCATTTGCAGATATCTTTATATATTCTCAAAACAATAACAAAGTCTGTTGTGTTGGAAATTCATTTTCCCCTTTGGCGGCTTACTTTTTACTCTCTTTAAGGTGTATTTTGAAAACTGAACGTTTCAAGCTAATTTTGAGCTCCGAAGTTCACTCCATCGATTTTTCTTTCTACAGTTAATATTGTTCTTGAATTTTCCAAGTTTTTATTGCTGGTCTATAGGAATACAGTTGGGTACTATATTTTGACTTTAATACACTTAGCAAGATTTATTTATTGTTTACAATTATCTCTCTGTTGTCTCGATTTCTATTAGTTCCTTTGCTATATTAATCATTGCTTTAGGAAAAAAAAATATTCCTGAAAACAGATTCCCTGTTCTCCATATTACCAATTGTCACTATCAGTTAGTTTTCAGTTACATATTTTCTCTTTGTGTGCATGGTTATTTTGATAACTTCTGCATAATGACCTCTCCCTCTAGAAGGATTTTAGCATCTGAAAGTAAAGAAGAGAAAAGCATAACTAGCTCCAGGTCACATTGATCATATCAGGAACTGAGACCATTCAAAGCTGGACCTTTATCTCAGTGAAGGCAGAACCAGCCTAATCATAAGCATCAAACTAGGTGTCAGTGGAGATATGAGCCTTTACTACAACTTCCCTCTTTGGTGGGAATGTTTTGTTTTTGTTTTTTCTTGCAGTTTTGTGAGATTCTCAAAAACCCTGTTAAGTCTTCTTTAGGAATCAGCAATAACTTAATTGGAAAAGCAGACCTAATGTTCTTGCCTTTTTCACAGACTGACCCCACAACTCTTCGTTGTGTTGATAGTACCCCAATTCCTTCAAGCCAACTTTAATACAAATTCTGTGAAACTTTCCTTGTCCTTCTTGCTATCTGTGTGAGAGAGTTGGTGTGAATCACATCATCAGCCATTATTAAAATGTAACTTCTTTTTTTTTTTTTTTTTTTTAAGATTTTATTTATTTGTCGGAGAGAGAGGAGAGCGAGCAAGCACAGGCAGACAGAATGGCAGGCAGAGGCAGAGGGAGAAGCAGGCTCCCCGCCAAGCAAGGAGCCCGATGTGGGACTCGATCCCAGGACGCTGGGATCATGACCTGAGCCGAAGGCAGCTGCTTAACCAACTGAGCCACCCAGGTGTCCCTAAAATGTAACTTCTTAAAGTCTTGAAGTTCTTGTTGGAATTTGAAAGAATGTATTGATTAAATACTATCCTAACTTTGACCCAAAGACTGAAAGTAATTGAGAGACACAAAAGTCAGGAAGATGGAGATAACATATCAACCTTTTTTAGTAAATAACAGTTGGTTTGGAGATTTTTGGTTTACATGCACATGTGACAATACAGTACTTTTATTTTTTTTATTTTGAAGGTGAATTATGTTTATTTTAACAAAATTTATAGTTACTTACATATTCATGTGTTTGCAATAGTAAAACAAATTCCCAAGATATTTTAAATAAACATTGGACTATATATAATTTACATTTTTCTTCAGAGTTGTTTGTCAACATATCTTCTTTTTTCTGCACAGTTATTTGATCTCTAAATTTATTTTATTTCATAAAAATAGCATTATTTTAATTTTCTTTTTTTTTCATTTTTTTATAAACATGCACATGTAACAATACAGTACTTTTAGATAACAACCCTAGTATTCTGTCTGTTTGAAAAAGTAGAGCTGAATTATATGTGTACAATTACTTAGCATAAGTATGAAAATCAGATAATGTTTTTCCTTCTAAAAGAATATTAGTAGGACTTAAAATCTTGTCTACTTCTACCAGAACATACATTTTGTATGCCAAAGACACCATTTCATTGTTCTAAATGAGGAATAGATCCAACTTACTTGTTATTGAAATGAATTCATTATGCATAGCTGATGATCGTCCACTCCAATAAAAATCATACTTCGTGGCATATTTCCTTCAACCTGAAAACATGTCAACTCATTGGTTTCCTCTCAGAACACTTCACAGATTCTTTTTTAGTATGACTAGAATATTCTGTACATTCAAATCAGATATTCAATGCATGCTGTGCAATTTCTTGTTTGTTTATAACTACACGGATGGTCTTAATACTTTTTTTTTTTTTTTACAATTTTTCATTCAAATATTTGTTTCTGTCTTGGAGTTGACTCAGAATGGGTTCCTGGGTGAAATTCTGGTCTTGCTAACCTCATGCTGACCCTCAAGAAAATCTGTGACAACTATTTTTTGGCATAAAATTTCCGTTCATCAGTTTTTATGAGGATGTTGCTCCTGCCTTTCACCCAGTTGATTGCCAAAGCATATGGTTCTATATTACAACGATAAAATAGAAGAATATTCAGACTCCACGTTCTTGACAGGCAATATCACCTTGAACTCTTTGCTGCCATCACACATCAAAAGCTTGGTCATGGGAAATAATCATCATAAAAACAGCAGTGCAAGTCATTTATCTGACTGAAGAGTTGCCTTATTTAATTATTTATTTATTCATTTATTTATTTTGGAGCAAGTAACACCATGAGCGAAAGAAATAAGAATGTGGGCTCTGGAGCAAAGAAACTTGGGCAAAACTGTGGTTAGGCTGGTTACATACTATGCAAAGAAACTACTTAATTTTTCTGTGCATGTGTTTTATCCTTTTAAAATCACAACAATGTTTTAAAGGAGTAAATTAATTATTATTTAGATAATGCTTCAAATAATTCCTGGCATATAGAAAGTTCCATTAATTTGATGGCTCTTTGATTTTTACACTTAAATTCTTAGATAGTTTTAGGACTCTTACATCTATTATAATTTTAATCAGTGCAAACCTCTGTGTTTACTGCTCTATCCCTTAACGCCCTTCATATAGTACATGTTCAATTAATAAGTGCTGAATAAATGAACTTAATTTTGCAGAGATCCCTGGTTTTGCCTTCTTCAAGTGATATAAGGAAGTTATAGAAAATGTGGTGTTATATTTATGTGGGCCAGTATGTCAAGAGAAATATTTGTAAAATTACACAGTACCCACTTTAATAGAGGTCATGGGACAAATTCTTAATAGGTCTGAATTATAGGAAGATACTACCTTTCTTCTTGAGGAGAACATGAATTAGCTACTGGAAACACAGAAATGGAGAACTGAACAATACAATTTCTAGCCTTAAGGAGCTCCCAGTACTGTGGTTATTGAGGCAATCTATTCAGAGATGGAAAATATATTCCAAATCTGGATATGTCAAGAAAACTGTAAATTTAAGACACTACAACTGGTTGATAGGAGCCCTAGAAGGAGACAGAAAAGTTAAATTTAACACAAAAATACACACGCACACACATCTTCATGCTTGTGATTCTAATTACATTCTAATTCGTCACTCAGAAAAAATGAGAAGTTTTATAACTGTCTTTTGCAGTACTACTAGATTATACTTGCTATAAAATCTAGCATCTGCCAAATTCAAATCTGTGATTAATGTTAATGCCAATTGCACATTGTTGGCATACAGTGCACCTGCACACACATTTCCAACGACAAGCACCATATATTACCTTCAAATCAGCAAGGATTGTTTCCAAACTTGGAACTGACTTAACATATATTAACTCCCAGTGTAAGTATGTGCTGCAAGCTAATGCCAAAACATCTTGAAAGGCCACATTATAATAACAATGCAGGAAACAAATTGAACTTAAAAAAGAACTACACAGTCTGTTGCTTGAAGCCTTAAGTAAGAGGTGTTGGGTTCTCCGATCATGAGGACTCTGGATAGATTATATATTGCTTTTTTTTTCATAACCACTGACTTTCTGATTCTCAGTGCTAGAGAGGGAAGAGAGAAAAAAGACACATTAAGAAAATTATTAAAGCTATTATCTCTGACCTCCTGAAATATTGATATAAAGAGTAAGAATTTTATATCTTAGTTAATTAATGCAGTTCCTGAACTTCTCTGAAAATGTGTTTTACAAAGCTTCGCTCATTTTATACAACATTAAAATTTTTCTTATGTTCCCCTTTTTTTTTTAATTTTTTTTTATAAAAATATAATATATTTTTATCCCCAGGGGTACAGGTCTGTGAATCGCCAGGTTTACACACTTCACAGCACTCACCATAGCACATACCCTCCCCAGTGTCCATAATCCCAGCCCCCCCTCCCAACCTCTCTCCCCCCATCAACCCTCAGTTTGTTTTGTGAGATTAAGAGTCACTTATGGTTTGTCTCCCTCACAATTCCATCTTGTTTCATTTACTCTTCTCCTACCCCCTTAACCCCCCATGTTGCATCTCCTCTCCCTCATATCAGGGAGATCATATGATAGTTGTCTTTCTCCGATTGACTTATTTCGCTAAGCATGATACCCTCTAGTTCCATCCAAGTCGTCGCAAATGGCAAGATTTCATTTCTTTTGATGGCTGCATAGAGGGTCTACCTTGCTAACAAATATTAACTGGTTGATCCCACTCATTTGTCCCCATCATGCCCCATATTTCACAGACGGAGCTCCTCATAATGCTATGGATTATAAATTTTCACTAGAAGATTACAGATTGCTCTTTCTCTAACTATGTGAGTTATCATATGCATGAATCATAGGGAGTATCTCCTGATCATTCCTTTTGAACTATGATTATTGGTGGTGGTGTGGGTATTATTATAACTGTTCTGAGGCAAGTGGGCATGCTCCAAGGTCAGAAGTCTTTCTGACCCACAGTATCAGTGAAGAAGCCAAATAAAAATAAGTAAACAGGCATTTAAGGAGAAGGGCCACCATAGCAGAATCTGAGAACATCTGATCACCTAAGATTAGGACAAATTTTCAGTTAACAAGTCTAATGTGTAAATACTTGACCAAGCTATCTATCTGAGAAAAGCTGATTATGCAAAGTGAATGTGTCACTGAGCTTTGCTTTCAAATAACAGATCAATAAATTTACAATTGCTCCAACTAGTTTTTTAACTGGTATATATCTATGAATCTCCTTCCTGTTTACAAGGCATAGCAACATGTAGGGACTTTCTTGGGCCTAGAAAAAAACAGAATTTTTTAGGATCCCATCTAAGTGCAGGGGCCCACATGCTACAGCCCATGAGCCAAATTCATTCTGCTGTGGGCCAAATCAGGACACACTCATTTGTCTACATACTGTCTATGGCTTCTTTTGCACTAAAATGGCAGCATTAACATGGCCTGCAAAACAAAAAATAGGTACTATTTGATTCTTTGCAGAAAAAGGTTGACTCTAAAATTACGTAGACACTTATATCACAAAACATGCACACACAAACACACACATACAGGAAAAAATCTTTATTTATTATTTATTTTTAAACATAAACACCTCAGTAACCTGGAATCAAACTCTCAGGACTAATATAGTGGCTCCTTAACTCTAAGAATCTGCATATTCCTTCTTGAATTAACTCTATGCAGGGGAGTACTCTATAAATCTTTAGACTTCTAGGATTTGCACACAGTAGCCACATAAAGCAACTAAGGAACATTCTTCAACTCTAAATATTTCGTATTACTCTTACATTTATATATTTGTTGGTTTATAAATAAGATACATGAGGGTAATACTAATTTCCTAATTTGGCGACTAGATGCAAACTTAATGCCAGAGCTGAAAAGTTCTATTTTAAAAATTTTCAGTAGAAATCTATTTGAAAACAAAGCAACACTAACTTTATTGGAATGACTTGATATGAAAATAATCTAAATTATCTAAATGTGCACTTTAGCTTTCAGTTCTATTGGTCAGTTTGAATACTTAAAAAGAAAAATATTGTTTAATAATAGGTGTAAAATAATTTTAATGTTTATATTTTATACATGGTGAAATTTACATTTCAGATGAAAGTGTGTTGACATTTACCAACCTTTGAATGAATTTACATTTATTTTTAGTCAGCCAGAAAATTACTGACAAAATTAAATATGTAAAAATTAGTATTATGTAACATAGTAATATTACTGAAATAAAGATAATTAAAGTAAATTATGAAATAAATATAAAACAATTTATTCATTATATTCATTTTTATTTAATCAAATCATCCAAATATTATCTTTTCCTCAGTATAACACCCAGACATACACAATATTAATTAAATTCGGTCTACTTTGATATTTTTGCACTCATATTGACACCCAGTAATAAAGAAACTGTACATATGGGTTTTTTGAAGTTGTATTTGTCAATATAAGAGCAGGTAACATAGGTATTTATTAGCTTGATTTATGATGTTCAACTCTTTAAAAACATAGTAAGCAGTCAAAGTCCTGTTCGCATGCATACAAGGAGACCCATGTCTCCTAGCTGTTTGGGCTCACATGGTTAATCTGATAGTTATTCTGTACCCAATTTCCTTATCTATACAGTTAAGCATCATCAGCCACATCATAAGATCTCTGTGATTATCTGATGAGTCAATATATGTAAAAGTGTCCAGCATAATATTTGGTTTCTGCTAGTTTCTTCCTCTAAACATATTGTGTTATATGAAACTCAAAATAATGAGATTTGTTTTATTGAGATCAGTTTTGGTTTTATTGGTTTATTTGGTTTTATTGGTTTTATTGAGTTTATTGGTTTTATTGAGTTCGACCATATTTCTCTTTAATAGATGATGAACTTGAGCTTCAGAAAAGCTGGTATCTAATGGAGATCACAAAGTTAGTGAACGGTGGATATGGGGTCATCCTGCATGACATAACAGAATAATGAAATAAAAAAAGGATGGGTGGTCTTTGAAGTCAGAGATCCAGTTTTAAAACCTATCTTGACAAGTTACTGTCAATGTGACCTTGAATAATAGTTATTGAGGTTGAGAGTAGCTATCTTGAGAATTTATGAGGATGAAATAAAGGAACATAGAATATCACATAGATGTATGTGATTTATATGGTTTCTGATCTTATATCTCTGTATTTGGTTTTCTTGCATTTAAACATACATTTAGCAGTGGGAATATTTCTTTCGGATAAAATTTCTTGTGGAACCCCAATATTTTTTAATACATAATACATGAAGTACAGTTTTGGATGACATTTTTCAAAGTGACCTTGTGTTTAGGAATATAACTTCTTCCCCTTATTCTTTATGGCCATGGATACTCCTGCAGCACTTCCTTTGAACTTCTGGGTCTTCAGAAACAAGGTTTGAAATAAATACCCTGAAACCATTTCCTTCTTGTATCACTGCATATATCTACATAAGAAATCATCTGCAGCAGTAACTTTTCTCATGAAGCAGTTCTGACAGCCCAAGTGGAGAAGAATTTTCCATCTGCCTCTGTTGGCTGATGTTGCCACTTCTAAGCATCATGAAAACATCTCCCCAAAATGCCACCCACTAGTACTTCCTCTCCCCCATCTTGTTCTAAGGCTGGGCTGACAAAGCATCAGTCATCATCATGACCCTGACTTGCCTTGGCTCAATCTCTTTCATGTAAAAGCATTCTGAGGCTCTTCTCCCATCGGAATGAGAGCCAGATGTATACTACCAGTTTAAATGCCAGCTGGAGTTACTTGAGTTTGCTAAAACCAGGGTCACATTTTACACACCTGCAGTTTTCTTTTAGCTTTCCAGATAAGACTAGATTTTGCCAACACTGGCATTTTTCAGTAACAATGTATTTCTCTGACAGTCCCATTGAAAGCAAGTGGCTTAGCACCTTTCAATTCTGATATTGCCTTTGGCTCTCACACAGATGTCTGTCATTGTAGCTTCTATTTTGGGGGTTCAGGAATGCACAGGCGTGGAAGACTATGCTATGAAAGTCATCAACATAAATCAGATCATGTCATTCTGCTGCTTACTACTCCCCAATGGGTTCCCATCAGATTCAAAACTCTTCATCTTGCATTTAAACACCTACATGAGGGGCGCCTGGGTGGCTCAGTGGGTTAAGCCTCTGCCTTCGGCTCAGGTCATGATCTCCAGGTCCTGGGATAGAGCCCCGCATCGGGCTTTCTGCTCGGCAGGGAGCTTGCTTCCTCTCCTCTCTCTCTGCCTGCCTCTCTGCCTGCTTGTGATCTCTCTCTGTCAAATAAATAAAATCTTTAAAAAAAATAAAATAAAAAAAAAAAATAAACACCTACATGAGCTGATTCCTCCCTAGCCCTGCATTATCTAATAACACAGTTCTCCTCTGTCACCCTGCCCCACCCACAATGACCCACTTTCCGTTCTGTTGTCACTCAGAGCTCATTTCTGCAGCAAAGACTTTGGGCTAACCTTCCCTGTCTGGAATGTTTCTCCTCCTGACTTCACATGGTTGTGTCTTCATGCCATTCAGATTCTGTAAATATCACCTCCTCAGAGAAAACTATGATGACTTCTTAATCTAAATTTGCTACTGAGAAACTCTGTCACACAAAGCTTTGATGATTCTCTGCAAGTATCTAACTATTCCTCTTCGTTAAAAAAATATTACTTTATAGAGTTTCCTGTGTGTTTGCCTCTCATTTTGCAATGTAAATTCCATGATTGCAGTAAATTCCTGTACTTTGTTCACTTCTCAATCTTCAGCGTGGAAAGCTAAGCCAGCCACATAGTAGATACTCAATAAAGCTTTACTTAATTATTGTTCAATTAGCTGCTTAGCCCTCCAAATCTCTAATGACCCTATTCCCATACAGTAAGATCTTGTACTTTAATATTACATTGGACAGGGGAGACACAATGCTATGAGGGTTTGCTCAACATCATTTGATGTTCTTTCCAACTGGGCACACAAAGAAATGAGTCATCAGCCCTTTGTAGTTAGGCAGAGTTCTGTGGCTTGTTCTGGCTAATATGTCATGAATGAAAGTGACCTGCATCAACATGGATTGAAGTTCCTCACCATCCTCCTGTTTCTTTCTTTACTTTGGGCATTGACCAGGACCTGTGTGCCAAGATGGTAGACATGCAACACGGAAGTAGCTGGAATCTGTGAGTCATCACACATCAAAGCACAGCTGCCATGGAGGGTTGCTCTATCCACAGTGGACTTTGTATGACTGAAAAATAAGCTTTTCTGTGTTAGCCTAGTCTAGCCTGTGTAATGAATCAGTGCAGCATGGAAGGAACATAGACTCAAGAGCTACTCAGAATTAAAGCCAGTTTATATCATTTGATCTTTCATTAAAGCTGAGGAGGCTGCCTTGAGATTAGGTGCAGTAGCCCTTCCAATTCTCATTCTTAGAGGCCACAGGCTGCAACAAGTCTTCCCTCTAGATTAAAAGCCAAGTTCAAAGCCAATGCCTTTACACTCATGCAATGCCTGGCCACTCACTTCAGAGACAGTAACCAGCTTGGGGTAAATTCCTGACATCTCCTCTCTCAGTGACACACTCAGAACTTCTCAGCCAGGCTTAGAAGACTTGAAAGAGCTAATTCCTTAATTCCTTTTTACCATCTTTATCCACATTCAGCGACTCCAGTCTTTTAACACAGGTTCATTGAGGGAATGTGGGCTTTGAAATGATGTGTAGTTGGGTCTGATGATGTACATTTGGGAATCATCACAACAAAAATATGCAAATCCAAGCATTTAGGGTAATAAAATTTCCAAAACAAGACCATGGCATGAGAAAAGGCTGTAGTATCAGAATATCTCATCTAATATGGAATAGAGGAGAATGAACTAGAAAAGAAGACTGAAGAGTAATTGGTAAATGCAGGGAAGAAATCATGTGGTTTTAAAACTAGAGAAAGATAGAGTTCATGAAGGACTGTCTGCCACATGCTTTGAATCACTGAGAGTCCAAGTTGAGTGCGAAGCAATGAAGGTCCTTAGATTAGTAGCATGTGAATTATTACAGTCCTTGAAATAAGAGTGAAGTAGACAAGATAGAAGCCAAGTTTGACAGGAAGAAGTAAAAAGGAACACCTAGGCACAAAAACTGTAAGGTGTGGTCAACTCTATTAGATTCAGAGGCAAGGGAAGAGTTGAGAAAAGGGGACCCATGACAGACATGGCCCTAGATAACCATGCCATGACTTGTTTTTTTGGTTTGTTTGTTTTGTTTTTTGCTTTTGTTTTTGTTTTTCACTCTGGTCCTTGATTTGCACACATTTGACTCTGAAAAGGCATGAGACTTCTCATAATTAGAATTTAACTCTTGTCACTTACCTGATCAGCATTTTGGAAATGAACATTAAGTGAATCATAGAAGTCAGAATAGCTCATTTTATTTCCTTCACTCCTTCCAACTTGACTCTTCCAGGTGTCCATCTCCCCACTAGGACAGAACTTTACTACATTCTTGAAAGCTTCATTTTGTTCTTTTTTTTTTTTTTTAATTAACATACAATGTATTATTCGTTTCAGGGGTACAAGTCTGTGATTCATCAGTCTTACACAATTCACAGCATTCACCATAGCACATAACCTTTCCAATGTCCATCACCCAGCTATTACACCCCTCCCTCCCTCCTCCCCTCCAGCAAACCTCAGTTTGCTTCCTGAGATTAAGAGTCTCTTATGGTTTGTCTCCATCTCTGGTTTTGTCTTATTTCATTTTTCCCTTCCTTCCCCTATGATCCTCTGTCTTGTTTCTCAAATTCCTCATATCAGTGAGATCATATGATAATTATCTTTCTTTGATGGAGTTATTTCTTGTAGAATAATAGCCTCTAGTTCCATCCACATCATTGCAAATGGCAAGATCTTTTTTTTTTTTTTTTTTTTGATGGTTGCATATACAAACATACATACCACATCTTCTTTATCCATCTATCTGTTGACGGACATCTAGGCTCTTTCCATACTTTGGCTATTGTGAACATTGCTGCTATAAACATTGGGATGCATGTGCCCTTTCAGAGCACTACGTTTGTATCTTTAGGGTAAATACCCAGTAGTGTAATTGCTGGGTCATAGGGTAGCTTTATTTTCAACTTTTTGAGGAACTTCAATGCTGTTTTCCAGAGTGGCTGCACCAGCTTGCATCCCCCCAACAGTGTAGGAGGGTTCCCCTTTGTCTACAACCTCACCAAAACCTGTCATTTCCTGACTTTTTAATTTTAGGCACTCTGACTGGTGTGAGGTGGTATCTCACTGTGGTTTTGATTTGTATTTCCCTGATGCTGAGTGATGTGGAGCACTTTTTCATGTGTCTGTTGGCCATTTGGATGTCTTCTTGGAGACATGCCTGTATATGTCTTCTGCCCATTTCTCGATTAGATTATTTGTTCTTTAGATGTTGAGTTTGATAAGTTCTTTATTGATTTTTGATGCTAGCCCTTTATCTTATATGCCATTTGCAAATATCTTCTCCCATTCTGTTGGTTGTCTTTTGGTTTTGTTGATTGTTTCCTTTGCTGTGCAGAAGTTTCTATCCCAATGAAGTCCCAATCATTCATTTTTGCTTTTGTTTCACTTGCCTTAGGAGACATGTCTAGAAAGAAGTTGCTGTGGCTGAGGTTGAAGAGGTTGCTGCCTGTGTTATCCTCAAATATTTTGATGGATTCCTGTCTCACATTGAGATCTTTCAACCATTTTGAGTTTATTGTTGTGTGTGGTGTAAGGAAATGGTCCATTTTCATTCTTCTGCATGTGACTGTCCAATTTTCCCAACACCATTTGTTGAAGAGACTGTCTTCTTTCAACTGGACATTCTTTCCTGCTTTGTTGAAGATTAGTTGACCATATTGTGGAGAGTCCATTTCTGGGCTCTTTATTCTGTTCCAGTGATCTATGTGTCTGTTTTTGTGCCAGTATTACACTGTTTTGATGATTGCAGCTTTGTAATAGAGCTTGAAGTCTGGAATAGTGATGCTGATAGCACTGGTTTTCTTTTTCAACATTCCTTTGCCTATTTGGGTCTTTTCTTGTTCCATATAAATTTTAGGATTATTTGTTCCATTTCCTTGAAAAAAGTTGATGGTATTTTGATAGGAACTACGTTAAATATGTAGACTGCTCTAGGTAGCATAGACATTTGAACAATATTTGTTCTTCCAATCCAGGAGTATGGAATGTTTTTCCATTTGTTTGTGTTTTCCTCAATTTCTTTCATGAATAATCTATAGTTTTCTGAGTGAAGGTTCTTTGAAGGTTTCATTTCAAGTCATTTCATTTCAAGTCAGAATTTGTGAACAATAAACACTTCAGAATTCAGTGAATTGATAAGAAATAATACTTTATTTCATTCCTGTTTTATTTTTATTTTTTTATTTTTGAAAGAAAAAAAAAGTCATGTTTCTATAAGCAGCCATAATCAGATATCAAGGACTCTGACCCCCTAATGCAAGCTTCTGAGTAAAATTTAGTGAATAAAAACTTTCTTCCAAAATACCATTAAGTATCCATTGGGTAGTATTAGACAGAGTCCTAAATTTAATACTCCTTATTTTTAGATCTGATTCTGCCACTTCCTTATGTGGATATTTTTGGACAAATCACTTTGTCCCATGGTCTCATTATTTTCATCTATAAAGAAAGAGAAGTTACCCTAAATTACATTTTCAACTATCACATTTTGCTATTTATTACTATATACCTCACAGTTAGATAAAATAGATTCAAAAGCTTTATTCTATGTATTTATTTGGATTGTTTAGTAAAATAGAGTTGTCAGACTGAAAAAGGGCTACTGGTCTGTGGCAAGTACATTTCCAAGGAAACTCTGAAAGAGTTAAACAGATAGCTGCTTGTGGCACTAATGAAGTAGCAATGCTGTGCTCTGATTCTGAAATGGAAGGAAGCCATGAGTATCCAAAAAAGAAGAGGAGGGAAAAACCTCCCTCCTCAAGGCAGCTATTCTGGGAACCTAGTGAGCTGCACACCAGGCATCTTCCTGACCCGCCAATCATAAGATGATTTCAAAGAAGGTAGGTCAGCTACCACCCACCTGACTGCAGTCTCTCAGGAAGTTAGGAGCTGACTCAAGGAAAATGTATTAATGAATGTAATCTGTCACCACTTTGCAGGAGGCTGAAATGATCAATTCCTGGGAGTTAAGATTACATAATAGTAGAGCTGCATTGATTAGACCAGGAGACAGACAGCTCTTCCAACTTGCCTTGGGAGTTGGGTGATATAGTATGTATTTTTAACATCTTGAGGGGAGGATGGTGGGGGATGGGGTAACCAGGTGATGGGTATTGAGGGCAGGTGTTTCGATGAGCACTGGGTGTTATATGCAACTGATGAATTGTTGAACACTACATCAAAAACTAATGATGTACAGTATGTTGGTTAACTGAACATAATTAAAAAATTAGAAAAGAGTATGTATTAATGAAACAAATAATTCTGGTATTGACTCCTGGTTTTTAACTTAAGGGGGAAAAAAGCCACTGCTTCACTACTCTTATTTGATCTGTCATAAAAATACAAAGAACACAGCATGACAGAAGCCATAGAGAAAAGAGCATGTGTCTATTGTGGAGAGTCAGAGCAAGCCAGTTTGGGTTCAAAGACAGACTCCATCTTTAGGGGAGTGGGAGACCAGGACATTGGCTGGCTTTCTTAGCATGTTTCCTCATATGCAGAAAGGACCATGAGAGTAACTTATTTACCAGTTATTTAAATAATTTATAAGGATTGAAAGAGTAAATGTAAAGAAAGTGCTGTACCCAACATATTATATCACCTATTATTATCTCTGCATTTAGAATATCTGCCAAACTCTGCATTGACTTCTAAAATGAACATTTCTAAAAGGCTGTATGACTTGTTAATAATGAAGTTGTGTTAACAAACACCAGCCTCCCAGCCTGATAGGTGATGGGACTTTAACAGTAGAAGTCCTACTGAAGGAAAATCCACTAATACAAATGTTCTTATTTGCTTTCAACACTGTGTAGAAGAGAGAATACCACATTCCATGAAAATAAATACTACTTTTATGGCAGTAAGTCTGTCCATGTGGTAGAAATGGGCACAGTAATCCACTACATCTTAATCACATCCTGTTTTGATACAAATAATTTCTTCTGCTCTGGCTCAATGGTCATTTAATAATAATAATAATTATTATAATTATTATTATTATTTTATTTCTGGTAAAGATTTGCCAATGGAAGACAAATGAATTGGCCAGTAAACAGTTTTTCAAAATCCACTTGATAATATTACATTTCTCAATATAAATTGGCATAGTGGTATTCTGGATTACATACAAGCTTCTTATATAAGAAGTTAAAATGAGTTATTCCTCTAAAGCCCACTCATTGCCAGCTGTACAGTTGACTTTTTTAGCCTACAAAGTGGACAATTCCTTGGAAATCAATGACATTTCCAAATCACCAACATCAATGACAGATCTTTCTGATAACTAGCCAGAGTTCTCCAGGCGATGTCCTTTTGTAAGAGTCTTCCAAATTGGAAGAAAAGTCTACAGTCATAATATGCAATAAATTAAAGCTAATGTAGGCATTTGGAGACCCCAATAGAGCTCATTTTGGGGGTTGTGAATATGGTCATTCTTGAAACCAAATGTTGTAATTTAACTGAACTCACTCCTTTACATACTTTCTCCTTCTCCCCTCTTCTGAAAGCTTCCCTTCTACACCCTGATACTATCCTTAAAGCTCGGTTTCCACATGGGGAAATGGAATCACAGAACCAAAGATGGTTTGAACTGGAATGGACCAGAATGATGAGGACAGGTCCCAGCTGTCCTACTAGGATCCTTTCCCTCTTGGAACTGAATGGGCACAATCAAAATTAGGAAGGACCATGCCTACAGATCTGGCTTCCCTCCATTTTCCAATCTTTGTTACTTTATTTTATTTTTTTGTATTTTTTAATTTAAATTCAATTAATTAATATATAGTGTATTATTAGTTTCAGATGTAATTAATGATATATCAGTTGTATATAACACCCAGTGTTGATTACATCATGTGCCCTTTTTAATGCCCATCACCCAGGTATCCCATCCTCCCACTCCTCTCCTCTCCAGCAATCCTCAGTTTGTTTCCTATAGTTTAGAATCTCTTATGGTTTCTCTCATTCGGCTGTGAATTTCTCAGCTGAAAAACTCAAGACAAAGGGCAACTTCCAAGTGAAATTACATGACATCAAGTATATTCTAAACTAGTCTTTGGGTTTCTGAGGGAGTGTATTCACTTGTTTGTGTTGTTTGTGTGTTGGGGGGGGGGTGTGTGTGTGCGTGCACATGGAGGGTGTATGAGTTTTGGAGGATATGATTAACTATTTCTCTTCAACTAGCATACATACTATTATTATTTTAACCCCATCCTTCTCGATATCTTCATTTTCTCATTTATGACACATTGATGCTAACAGTAATATCTGCTTAGGTTTGTTGGGAGAATTAAATGGTAATACATCTGAAGTGCTTAGTGCAGTGCTGGGAGTGTTTGAGCACAACCCAAATGCCAGTTTAGCAGTGTATGTCAGAGCATTTAAGTCCCGTTTGTATTTTTTTTTTTTCATTATGCCATTGTGTTTGATGCATATGTTCACTCCTTCTCACTCCCTACTCTCTTTTCTATAATTTACATTTTTCTTTATAGCACTGATTATCCTCTACGGTGCTTTATAACTCATATTTTAATTTGAGTTATGGGATTATGGGACCTTCCAAGGTGGAATTCTTGGTCGTCTTCATCAGTGCTGTTCTCAATGCCTAAAACAGTGCCTGTCCCATCACGTGTGAACACTAAATATCAGTCGGGTGAATGACAAAAGCATAACTCTGCAAGGCAATGGAGTAGGGTTTACTCTTTCCACTTTGCAGCAGAGAAATATGAATCCATAAGGATTATTATTTTTTTTATCACTTGCCCAAAACCACATAGCCACAAATTCCCAAAGCCACTGCTAGAAACCCGGTGATGTATTAAAGACTCTGAAAGAGGGAAATGTCTTGGGCCACCATTCAAATTCTGAGGTTTGTCAGAACGTAGAGTGAAACTAATAAGGGGGAGAGAAAAGCAATTTAGTGGGAGAAAATCTACTGGAAAGACTATCTAGGACAAGTTGTGGAGAATCTTGAATTTCAGGCTGAAAGGTTTGCCATGTATCAAAGAGGCAAAGGGAACCATTGAGTGTTTCAAAAGATGTAAATGCTATCATCAGGTTAGGTTTTATGATTTCTATATTTAAATTATTTTACTTTTCCTCTGCCAGTATATTTATATCTTAACATGCTTTGGGGGAAGATGTTTTCAGGTTATACAAACACATAATATGTAATGCATAATACATCCCAACTCTGACCCTCCTCTGCCACAGGACGCACTAAACAGGATGTGTACCTGATATGTGACCTTGGCAATGTAAACAATTCCTAGACCCTGCTAGTAGCTGACCATGGGACCATGGGGCAGTTGATGTTTCTGACCAGTGTTAGGACTCCTTTTGAAGGCTCCAAACTCCCTCCCAAGGAAAGTCATGTACTTCATAATTTTTCTGCTGCCTCCTTCTGCAGGCTGCTTTTTTATTACCAGCTCTTCACACACATGGATATGTGACTCCATGCCTGTCAGGAGGAGTTAGTAATAGTTCCTAAGATTCCTGAACTAACACCTCCCTACCTTCTCCATTTTCTGTGTTCTGGACCCAAGAACACAAAAACTAGTATAGTGGCTGAATCACTGCTGGTACCAAAAAATTAGATATTATGTTGTATTATATTTAACATATATTATTATGTTATATACAGATTTTTGGAATTATATAAATATTTTGTCATTATATAAATATATTATTATTATTATATCCAACAATTCTCCTTGGAAAATATGTTTACATCTTTCAGAAGTCTCATTTTTTTGTGTGTTGGCTAATTTCATGCCCTCATCATCTATGGGCCAGACTCCATCTTGCATAGATTTCAATGATATTACCTGGGATATTTTATTTTTTATTTTCTATATCTGTCCTTGTGTCCTACCGTGTTTTCTTGCTGAGGACTGAGCTCTATCTTTATCTCTGTATTTCTAGTCTCTACCAGCACTTGCCACAGATGTAATTACGCACATAAGGATAAATCTACTCCTCACAGTAGGTAAAGGCAAAGCCAAAGTGACCTTCTGTCTTTGGATATATTCAGAGGTTTTCTCTGTCAGGGTATCCAACCATGGAGTTTTCTTTAGTTTTTGTAATGAATTTCATTATAATTCATCCAAGGAGACTATTAAAACATATCCCTTTTTTTTGAAAAAAGAATCAATCTGACTGGTAAAATTTCTGCCCAGGGATGGCAATCAGAAAACTTCAACCATCTGTCCTTATGGCCAACAGGTAACTTACTGCTTCTTTCAGAGATTGGCTGGATGCATTAACTACTTGGGGAAGATACATACTCTTCAGAAACATTAAAATGACTCTTTGTTATATTATTTTGTTTGAATTCAATTAATTAACATATAGTGTATCATTAGTTTCAGAGGTAAAGTTCAGTTATTCATCAATTATATACAACACAACACCCAGTGCTCATTACATCACATGCCATACTTAATGTCCACCCCCAAGTTGCCCCATGCCTCCACACACCTCCCCTCCAGGAACCCTCAGTTTACTATAGTTAGGAGTCTCTTACGGTTTGTATCCCTCTCTGATTTCATCTTATTTTGTTTTTCCCTCCCATCCCCTATGATCCTCTGTTTTGTTTCTTAAATTCCACATATGAGTGAAACCATATAACTTTCTTTCTAATTCTCCTTGAGATTTGTATAATTGCCCCTTCTGTGTTGCTCATAAAATCAAGCCTCCTGAAATCACTTCTTCAATGTTCATGAGAAACCACTGTATTACTAATGTCGACTGCATCCCACCTCAGAAGCTGAGCCATAATTTTGAACTGCCTCAATCCTCTGAGGCACACTTCCGCTGCTAGAGTCAGCCCCAACTCAGAGCTTCTGGGAAAAACCAGCATTCACCATCCCCTCTCCAATGAACTCTTAGAGAATATAGTGTATGAGATGTCATTAAATTGCCTGAAAATACACACATGTACACACACACACAAACAAAATTTGCTGTCCTTTATTGGAAACCATGTTAAAACAACATGCTTGCTTCTTGTCTCTTCCTCTTCTTTCCACTACTTCCACGTGACATTCTGGTAGGACATGTGTCCTTTATGGGATACCTAATCCTGTCCTAATGGAAAATAGAAGGCAGATTTTGGCTGCTCATCACTCATACTACTCTGATAACCATAACTATAGCTGGCCAAAGATGGGAAGTCAAGTCTGTAATAAGTCTTTTACAGTTGCCTCAACTTTCTGTTCCACTCCAGGTGTAATTTAATTGTACTCTGCTCATTCTTCTGCTATTTTCCTAATTCAATTGGACCGGCTACTGATAGAGGTGAGAGAATAAACTAGGATGTATTGAGTATCAGTTAATTTCCGACCAGTTGGTAGATATGCAAAGAAGCATATACGGTATCATTTAAATATAAAGAAACTTTCTGAATTAATATGGTTATGATCTCTGTATTTCACATGGGAAAATAAGACTGGGAAAAAGATTTCCCTGAGCCTAGGGATGATAGTTAGTAACTGGTAGAACTAAAATTACAAGCCCTGAGCTGTATGACTCAGTAGCCTGTACTCTCTCACTGTATAGTTTCCTCCATCCCACCCATGACCCATTTATGTTTATAGCTTTCTCAGTGACCAGCACATGGTGTGCTCTCATCAAATATTCATTTACTGAATTAAATTATACTAAAGATAACTAGAATAAGGGTGAAAAACTAAACACTGTTGCTCCCATTTGCTGGAGACTGAGCGTTTTCTGGACTTGGGACTTACAGTGCTAGAAGTAGGAAAATCCCAGAGATTGGTTGGTTGCGTTAATAGCATCAATATAAGTAGAATATGATATACACTTAAAACACATTTATAGCCATTAGAGTTCTATCCATATCTTATTTCAAAAATGGGTGTGAGAAAAATAATGAAACATAATAGGCCAGTGGATGACAGGTGCTTGCTTTAAAAGTAAGAAGTTCTAGTATGGCAATAACAACTTTGAAAATTGTGCCTCTTTCTATAAATTGGGATTTGGTTTAAAAATATAATAAATAAGAGATAGGTGAAATAGGTGACAGGGATTAAGGAGTGGATTTGTTGTGATGAGCACCAGGTGTTGTATGGAAGTGCTGAATCACTAAATTGTACATCTGAAACTAATATTACATTGTGTGTTTACTAACTAGAATTTCAATGAATTTTTTTAAATTGAAAATATGATAAACACATCTATCTACCTAACTAGGCATATCTAAAATACAAATGCATATTTATTTTTAAACTCTGTTCTGATTATCCTGATCTATGGTACCATCAGAAATAATCTGTACTTCTAGCTATAACAATAATTACAAGCTCCTCAAAAATGTTGTACAACTTCAGACAAGAATGAGCTCTGAGCTGGTGACAGCATGCATATGGAGTTTGTTTCATTCTTAAAAGCTCTTTCATATGTATTATTGTATTAGTTCCTAAAACCAAGTATATCTTTAAACTGCATCTCATTTAGCTCTTTACACATACTAGAAATTTTTTACAAAGAACACTTCTTCAACATCAGAAAAGATGAATACCTACCATTTGCACTGACATGGATGGAACTGGAGGGGATTATGTTAAGTGAAATAAGTCAAGCAGAAAAAAGACAATTATCATATGGTTTCACTCATTTGTGGACATAAGGAATAGCCTGGAGGACAACAGGGAAAGGGAGGGAAAACTGAATGGGAAGAAGTCAGAGAGGGAGACAAACCATGAGATACTCTGAACTCCAGGAACCAAAATGAGGGTTATAGAAGGGAGGGGGGTGGAGGGATGGGATAACTGGATGATGGTATTAAGAAGGGCATGTGTGGTGATGAGCACTGGGTGTTATATGCAACTAATGAATCACTGAACACTACATCAAAAACTAGTGATGTACTGTATGTTAGCTAATTGGACATAATAAAAAATATATAGAGAAGTGAAAGAAAAAAGAAAGAAAGAGAGAAAGAGAGAGAAAGAAAGAAAGGAAGAAAGAAAGAAAGAAAGAAAGAAAGAAAGAAAGAAAGAAAGAAAGAAAGAAAAAGAAAGACTTTTCCCTTATCAGTTGACCATTGTCCTCTTACATTTTCAATGTAATTGAATGTACATTGACTTCTGTGATGATATTCTCCATGTAGGCAGTAACACAAACACTCTCCAACATCAACTGGTCCCAAAACATTGCCCAGAAATTCTTTTGTGTTTCCCTCATTTTCTCCATAATATCTACTCCAACAAATTTCACTTTGCTCAAGCTTCTGATCCTAGCAATAATGCCCTCATTTTCAGCGGGTGACCTAACCTCAAATTCCACAAAGGTAGGACAAAGTATTGGATGATAACTCTATTGACCTCTTGCCAAGGACCTGGAAGAATTGCTTCTTTTTTTGAAGTCACCCTTGTAGTTTTCATTTTATGTCCTCCTTTAGGGGAAGCTAATTCTTTACTAACCCTTTCAGCTCTGTACCTTCACCCTCTAACTTTCTCCTGGTGCCTTTTCTTCTGTAATTAACACATTCAGCTGCTTCCAGTTTTTAGGTGGTCAAAAGGAACAAACCAACAAACCACTACCAACATTGCCTATTAACAAGTACAACAATTTTTGCTTTAGGAATCCACTTTGGGGATGTATGGCACACTTGTGCAAAAAGTGATGCATGAACAAGGTTATCCATTGTAGCCTTGTTGGCAATAGACAAAAAAAGGGAGGGAGTTGAGGGGTCCTTCAATGAAGGATTGGTTAAATCCTTGATGGTACGATGGAGTAGCATGATGCTGTGCAAGAGTAAGAGAGCTCTTTATGATCTGACATTGGAAAGATTCCCAAGCTACATTGTGAGGTAAAAAAAGCAAGGAACACAGCTGTATAAATAAGAATATAACTTCTATTTGGGTAAAGGTAACAAGATGAGAACTTATATTTTGATTTGCTTATATATGTGTAAGGAAATTTGTCAGGATACAAAAGAAACAAAACTGTGAACACTGAGGTAGGGTTCAAATGGGACCTGGGCAGGAGTAGAAGGGGCTGTGGACAGGGACTTCTCATTATAGAAGCTTGTGTAATTTTTGGTTTATGAACCATATGGATGCCTTACCTATTTTTAAATATGATTAAAATACCTTATTTCCACATTTTGCTCCAGTTACCACATTCTCCCTACTTTTTCTTTCACATCCAAACTTCTTGAAAGTCCTCCACATTGTTGCATGCAGTCTTCACCTTCTTTTTATTTATTCCTTTATTGCTCTCCAATTTCTGCCTCCATCATGACTATGAAACTGATCTCACAAGTCTTCTACTTAAATTCTACAGCCACCACTCGACCGATCTAAATTAATCTGTGTGTAGTTAGGTTTCAACATCTTTGACTGTTTAAGATGGTCCCTCTCTTGACTTCACGATCCACTATTTCCCTGGATTCCTCTTTTCCTCTCTAAATTGCTTTCTCAGTCTGTTTAGGAACTTTGAAACAGAATTACCAGAATCTCAAAAGACTGTGGAGTATTGGTTACACCTAGGTTGGAGTAAGTACCTAATGCCTGAGAGATCAGATAGAAGATTTTGTCTCTCCTGTGTCAATTCAAACACTTGGTGATTTCCATTCCATGTCATTTGAAGCAAGCTATATGTCAGTTACTCATAAATTAATATTTCCAGTTCCAGCTCAACTCCTGAGATCTAAATTCTTATATCCAATGGCTTATTTGCCATCTCTTTTTGGATGTTACTATGAGCATCTCAGTCTTAACATGTCTTGAAGTGAACATTTGATTCCCTCCCTCCTCATCCACGCTCACTCCATAGTCTCCTTTTCTGGAACATCAGCACTCTCTCCTTTCTTCCAAATGTCCCAGCTAATATTCTTGAGGAGAAATTTACATCCTTCTCTCTCTCTCTCTCTCTCTCTCTCTCTATATATATATATATATATATATATATATATATATATATATATCTTTTAATGCCCCACATCAATCAATCAAAAACTCCAGTAGTTTTTTATCTTCTAAAATAATCCAACTAATTATCACATCTTTCACAATAACACCCTAGTCAAAGCCACCATCACCTGTCCCCTGAACTACTGTGATACTCCCTCTATCCCCAGCCAGGTTGTCATGCATGTCTACAGTCTATTCCCTTCCAAGTAGCCTGTATTATCTTCTAAAACAATGGCATGGTCTGCCACATTCCTACACAAAGCACTTCCATCCTGTCATTACCTTCTGTATTCATGTTCTTTTGAGCATAAGCAATTAGCACAAATTCATACCTTAAAACAGCATCTACTTATTAACTCATAGTTCTGTAACTTAGAAGTCTGGGAAAAACACCCCTGGCATCTCCAGGCTGGAAGGCTCAGGGACCACAATGAAAATCTTAGCCAAAGCTGTGGTTTCATCTGAGGCTCAGGGTTTTCTTCCAAATATATTCAAGTTGTTGGTTGAATTTACTTCCTTACATCTGTGGACATCACGGCAACTTCCGTCCTCCTCTAGGCAAGCAGAGATATTTTTCTCATTTTGAATCTCAGGTCAGGCCCACAGAGGATAAACTCCCTCTTTAAAACCTTCTGTATCGTATAATACTATCTATTCATGGTAGTTACTATCTATCATATCCAGAGCTCAAATTCACACTCAGGAAGGGGTCACAAGGGCATCTATAGCAGACAGGGATATCTTGTTACTCAGGGGTTCTTCACAAATGTCTGCCTACCATGCCTTCTCACTTAGATTAAAAGCCATATCCTTACTCTGGCCTTACAAGATATCCCCCTGCCTGCCTCTCCAGCCCCATCTCCCATCATTCTCCCATTACTCACTAGCTACTCTTGTTCCTTTTCTCTTCCTCAAACATGCCATTCCTCTCCTGTTAAGGGTCTTTGCATTTTCCATTCACTCTACCTGTAGTATTTTGTTTCACATCCTCATAGCTAATTCCTTCTCCTCAAATGTTATCTCATCAGAGAGACCACCATATATCAAAGAGCACACAAGCACCAGATTCTCCTTCAAAGCACATCAGCACCATCAGTGTCCCACATAAATTTATTTAGCGCTTGCATGTCCACTCATGCATGCATGAGTGTGCACGGGCATATGCATGTGTGTGTGTGGGTGTGTGTGTGTGTGTATTCCAATCAGAAATATGAGTTCTACAGGAGCAGGACTTTTCTTTGATATAGACAGGATATCTCAATATTTAGAAGAGTGCCTGGCACATAGTTGGCACCAATAAATATGGATTGAATTAGTGAATGTGTTGACTGAGGAAATTGATTCCTGAATGAGTGAATCAGGTCATTGAATTCAGTGTTTCGTTCTGAAACTTTTGTCTGATTAAGAATTCATAAGTGAGATGCTAAGATCCCTAGACTCCTACTGGATATCTTGAATCTGTCCATCAAGATGCCAAATATGCATCTTAAACATTTCTCTTGTTGTTCAGATGCTGAATTTTACAGGCTACACTTACAAATATCCATGGTGTCATTGGATTTTTGATTGGGGTCGTAAAAACTACACTGAGCCACCCACCAAGGCATGTTTAGATCAATGTCTAGAACCAAGATCTGTGGTTTTTCCTCCAGTGGCCTTTATTCATTAATTTAATGACATATAATATACCAGATGGTACTCCAGGCACCAGGTGACAGCTGCGAAAAAAAGAGAAGAAGTCCTTGTCCTCACAGGGCTTATGTTAGTGTGGGAGAGACAGACAGTGGACAAGGGATGAATAATCAGCCTATAATTCCCATTTAGGTCATCTTTACGCAGCTTCCTCAACTTCCATTTTGCTATGGCTGTAAACTACCTGAAAACTGTGTGGGGGTATTTTATTTTAGATTTCAATTTTGGTTCACTCAGTGATTTTATGTATCCTGTTCTCTGAAAAGCCATCTCTCTGGAGAAGGTCTGGATCACCCATATCTTCCTTCTAGTAAATAATTAAAGGCACTCAGCATAGGACAATTATCAGGCTGCCTTTCCTTGGCCTGGCCTCCTGCCCTCCTCAGAACACATGGGCTTCTTTTGACAAATGTCATTGGTCCCCAAAGCATGCTTATTCCTGGTAGCAAGTTTAATGATGTGAGCATTGCAGATCATGTCCTCTTGTAATGTTAAGCATTTATAGAAACTACCTCCCACATCCTGCAATTAAAGCACCGTCTGTAAAATAATTAGTCACTAAGAAAGAATGTCAGGCACTTTTAGGGGTTACCAGGATGACATTAATTTCATCAGTAATTGTTCATGCAGGCCAGGATCTTTTCAAAAAGCTACTCAAAAAAATAATTTCTATTCTACCAAATTTCATATGCACATGTTTCATTGTTTCAAAACAGTCAAAGGTAAATGGGAAGGTCAGTGATATCAAATAGGTATGCGCAGTAAGAGAAATCTGAGAGGCAATGCTGTTTTTAAGAAGTAGTGTAGTATAGTGAGAACATTATATGCTGAAGAGTCACTTATAGTTATTTAAAATTATTTCTTCTGCCACTTACCTAGTGTGACCTTGACCAAGTGACGTAACCACACCTGCTTATACTCCACATCTGCACTAACGGAGGGAGTAACAACTGTCTCATAGGAATATTGCAAGGGTTCCAGGAGCTAATATGCAGATACACCAGCCACTGGATAAACAAAGATGAATAAAGGAGAAGGATATAAATTCATTGCAGCAATAATGAAGATGTTAAAAAGCAAGTAATTGCAGAATGTGAGACCTGGAACAGATCTTAGATACTCTGTGGAAATCCCTTATTTTAGAGACTAAGATACTGAATATGGTGCTGCCTCAAAGTCTTTGGGCTTCGCCCCGCAAATTTTGCTGGAAAAACTGAGCATAATCCATGTCTTAGGATACCAAACACAGTGTTTATTCACTCCACCTGTCACTTCCACTTCATTCCTATGTACTTTTAAAACACACCCAAAAAGCTTTGTCATTTATTTCATAGCTAATTTCATTTAGGATGTATGTCATTAAGAATCAGCAGCATTTAAAATTGGGCAAGGAATTATTGAACGTCAATTAATGGAAGACAATAATGTTAATGATAACTTAGTTGCAAACATGCATCTAGACATAAGTAAATGTAACCTGAGACCAAAGTGGTAGAATTCAGAATCTTAATTTCCCCAGTACTCTGCATTACTGGAAACCAGGACCAAGTAATGTAATTCGTTTTTAGTGGGATTATGCTCAGAATTTAAGTGATTTTATTCTTATCTCAGATTTTGTTTCTCATCATGGGAAAAGACTATGTCTTCCTCTGCATGTTTGTTCATCCAAAGTGAAGTCTGTTTGGAAATGGTTAATAAATGCAACACAATGCCCCCCTTTCAGAATAAGCCAATTTGGGATAATCAGATTTCCATCATTTAAGGGGCCAATTTTCCATTTCTTCTTCCTCATTTGCTTTCCTGCAGTACACCTGCTATACAGTAGTCAGCAGAGGGAGGATTTGAATAATAACACTACTTTACATGTAAATGGAGCATTTCATCCAAGTATCTGAAAAATCTCTGTAAACATTATCTGGCTGAATACAGATTATGAACACCACTTTGAGGCTAGGAAAATGGGTACCATATGGGTAAGTGACTTGCCTAAGGTCACACACTAAAACTGTGATGTTGCTCAAGAGAGGTTCCTGGTCATTTGAGAATTTAATCACTCCAATTTTCCCACGTAAGGGAATCCATCTGCCTTACAACTCAAAGCTCCTGTATATTCCCACTTGAGTGTCATTTATTGTATTCACATAACCCACAATTACATCTTCTCTATTCCATCAGACATTTCACTACATAATCCATCTTATAACTTTCTGTCAATATTGGCAATCCATGTAATGCCACATATCACTATAATTCTTGATTTTAAAGACAGTGTACATGATTTTCTCTTGTTGAGTTTTAATTTCCACACCTTAAATTCTGGCTCAATGAACATAATACAGTATGTGAAAACCCACAGTTTAGAATGAAGAGAGAACCCACAATTCTTATTTGCAAATCTAATCTGCAGGATAAATGAAATGCAAAGGTCAATAGTAATGGAGCACTGAGGTTGCCAAGAGGAAGATTTTAAAATCAGGGAATATAAAAGGCATTTCTACTTAGTTATACAAGTGTGGTGCTTATCCTCTCTGACTTAGAGAGGAAGGAGACTAAGCTATCTTTGTTGTAATACATACAATGGTGAATAACATATTTTAGGAGAAAAATCTCAACTTTTCCATTTCTAAGATGACAATTTGTCATTAAAGCATGTACAAAATGCAAAAAAAAAAAAAAGTAAACATATACATGGCATCCAGCACACTGTGGGAACCCCATGGTACTTCCCTTTTCTTTTCTTGTTCATGAGTAGGTAGAATATTCTTACAGGATCCAAAGTAGAGGGCATCCCAGTGCCATTTCACATGATGCGCCCTCAGTGTAAACACCAAATGTCCTTTGGTTCCAGTACTATTGTTAATTTCTACTATTGTTAATTTCTGTGTGGTCTTGATAGGTCATTCATCCTCTTTTGAGTACAATTCCTGCAACTAAAACAGAAAGTCTTAAATCAGACAATCTCTCAAATTCCTCCCAGATCTAAAATGTTATGAGTATTTTATGATCTGGGCTTATCATGATTGAGTATGGGAGTTTTAAACCATGAGACTAACTCTAGAATATTAACTGTGTTGTTCCAAATGGCCCTAATTTCCCTCGATGTCTGTTTTATTGCTCTCTGTTGTGCAGTCCAGTATGGAAGCCGCAAGCCACGTGGGGCTAATTAAACAACTCCAGTGTGTCTGGTCCAAGTTGAGATGTGATAGAGGTATAAAATACACACCATATTTTAAAGATTTATTTAAAAAATCATCAAAAACGTCATTGTAGTTTTTAATTCATATTGAAATGTTATATTTTTATAAAATTGACCATTAAATTAGCTTCTTTTCTGTTTCCTTTCAGTTTTAATATGGCTTCTAGCAAGTTTAAATTAGATATTGCATTTCTATTTCTAATGGTCAGTGCTCTCGGATAACATGCAAAATCTACACATGTGCTGATATGTGTACTAATCGCCATAATATATATTTAATCAAACTGCAGATTTTCACCTCAAATATTCCTTTAAAATATCATTTGACTCCATTACCTAAAGTCAGCTCAGTCACATGTCATTATTCCTACCTTACAGATGAGGCTCCAATAGGTCAACTCAATGGCCTCAAGTCAGAGATCCTGCAAAAAGCAGTGTAGTGTCCACAACTCAGTTCTCCAACGATGTCATTGTACAAATTGACTTTAAAAATACTACACATAGGGGCATCTGAGTAGCTCAGTGGTGAAGCATCTGTCTTCAGCTCAAGTCATGATGCCAGAGTCCAAAGATTGAGCACTGAAACAGGCTCCTTGCTCAACAGGGGAGTCCACTTCTCCCTCTGTCTTTCACCCTGCTCTTGTTCTCTCTCTCTCTCTCTCTCAAGTAAATAAATAAATAATATATTTTTTAAAATGCTATGCATAATGGATTCTTTCATTTTTTATTCATTTTAGTAAAGTCTTACCTTATGCTTGTATTTTTTTTTTGCCAATTCTTAAGACTGTTTTTTGTCTCTTGCTTTCTTCAATTTGGTTTTGAAAGTTACAAGTACCTGAAAATAATGTTGCTCTTTGGCTGCACTGTAAATGGCGTTACCCTTCCTTCTCCAAATTCTGAGCAATTAAGAAATAAGACAAATGAATGCAAAAAGTAGAAGAGGACAAAACCTCCTGTTTGTCACCAGGAAGGCCTCAGTTGCTGTTCTAATGGACATGGATTTATACCAGGAGTCAATTAAAGAGAAGACTGTCAACCACTGTTTCCTAGCACATATCTTTCTGGAATCCTTACTCTGTAGTTTACATTATGCCCCCACCAGGCCCTCAATTATGCCAGGCAGAACATTGATTACATGAATCCCACTGACACTTTACATTCCTTATTCCTTATTCCTTCCCTACCTTACTTCCCACCCCAACTTACATCTAACCACATTGTCCAAAAGAGTAAATTGACAGTTTTGTCTGAGATGAAATAAAAGCATTAGGATTCTACAATAAAAAGGCATAATGATACTCAGATAATAAAATGCCAAAAAAGGATATATCTCAAATTTGAATATAAACTGCCTTTATTTATGAAATTCCCAAGGAGAAATTAAAGTTCAAGGATTATTTCCATTGCACTTTATGTCCAAAGATATTAAACTCTGAAGTTATTAAAGTCCAAAATCAAATTGTCTTGCCTTTATGAGTTAAAATTAAGAGAAGTTAAAGCCAAAAAGGAATTATCTTCAACTTTTTATTCTTCTCAATCTCAGCTAGAGAAATGGTCAATGCCTAGTATATTAGGGTTCCTTTAACAACTACCACCTAGGCTCTTTCTCTTTGGAATCGTATCCTCATGGATTGTATTAACTTAATCCCAAACTCTCAGAATCCTTAATTTTAACATGCCCTAAGAGTGAAATGTGCACTCATGAGTATCAAAGAACTGGTTCCACATTTACAGAATTTAGAGGCCAAAACCTAACTCTTAAAACAGCTATCCAAAGAAAATCATGTACCTAGAATATGTATTTGGCATTGGCAAAGACTGAAGATTAAAACAGCAAGACCTGTATTTATAGTGATCCTTACACCTATTGTTGAACCACTGTCAGTCACAGAAGACACTCAGTGATACATGTATAAAGGTAGATATATAGGAAAATAAAACAAAGATAGTTTTTAAAAATGTCTTCTTGCTTTTATCCTTACTGGGATATTGTCACTATATACATGTTTTCCAAGTTCCACAACATTTGAACTTAGCTGAGATAAACTCTCATTCAGTAGTTAGTTTTGATTCTACCCATTAACCATTTCACAGGGTGGAAGATAGGTTGGGGAGAAGTCCACGCACATTTTTAATTCCATTTCCTCTTTTGACCTTCATGTTTCTGGCACCTCAGCACTTAAATGAGCACAAGCTTTTTGTAATTATATAATCCACCACTGTAATGAGCCCTGGCATTTTCAGTTTAAATGGAATTGCCATTCACTACCTTCCAAACCTGGGCTTAACACATTAAGATAGCCTTGATTGGCTCACTCTTGTACATTCGAACTGAGGCTGCCTTGAAGTTTAAAATAGCAGTGTCTTATCAGATAAAGGGCTAGTATCCAAGAAAGAACTTATCAATCTCAACATCCTAAAATAATAATAATAATAATAATAATAATAAATAATAATAATAATCCAGTCCAAAAAATGGGCAAAAGACATGAATTGGCATTTTTTCCAAAGAAGACATACAAAAGACTGATAGAGACACATGAAAAAATGCTCAACGTCACTTGGCATCAGGGAAATATAAATCAAAACCACAAAACCACTTCTCACAAGTCAGAATGGCTAAAATTAACGTCAGTGAACAACAAATGTTGGCAAGGATGCAAAGAAAGGGGAACCCTCTTTCACTGCTTGTGGGAATGCAAGCTGGTGCAGTCACTCTGGAAAACAGTATGGAGAATCCTCAAAAAGGTTAAAAATAGATCTACCCATGAACCAGCAATTGCACTACTGAGTATTTATACAAAGAAACATAGTTATTTGAAGGGGCACTTGCACTCCATGTTTATAGCAATGTCCATAATAGCCAAACCATGGAAAAAGCCCAGATGTCCATCGACAGATGAATGGATAAAGAAGATGGGGTATTTATACAATGGAATAGTAGTCAGCCATCAAAAAATGGAATCTTACCATTTACAATGATGTGGTGGAACTAGAGGGTATTATGCTAAGTGAAATAAGTCAATCATAAAAAGACAACTGTCAATTTTACTCATATATGGAATTTGAGAAACAAACATGGAATCACAGGGGAAGGGAGGGAAAATAAATTAGATAAAATCAGAGAGGAAGGCAAACCATAAAAGACTCTTAACTATAGGAAACAAAATGAGGGTTGTTGGAGGGAAGAGGGGGTGGGGGGATGGAGTAACTGGGTGACGGGCATTAAGAAGGGCATGTGATATAATGAACACTGGGTATTATATGAAACTGATGAATTACTAACTCTACCTCTGAAACAAAATAATAAACTATATGTTAATTAACTGAATAAAATGAAATAAAATGTTTAAAAATTAAATAAAACAGCAAGGTCTTTATTGAGACAGATTCTTACCTCTATGGTCAAACCATTCCCTCTTTCCATATTTCTTAGGAAAAGTTTTTCCTCTTTGGTAAGCTCTGATCCTATAAGACCTTTCAGGGCCCCTCCTAATTTTGCTGACCTCTTAAGTCTGTTGAAGTCCCCACTGCCTGTCCATGGAAATTAAATGTAGTTCATAGCTGCAGTAAAATCAACTCTGCCATAATCCTCCCTGGGTCGTCTATCTTATTATCTAGGTTGGCTGTGTCTGCTGGGGCCAATTATGAAGCCCATGGAGTTTTACTGAGATGGGCACATCCCCATATCCAGGCCTGCCTCTAAAGAAATAGCCATTTCCTTTGGACAAATTCACCAAAAACTGTAGTCATCTGGGGCACCTGGGTGGCTCAGTGGGTTAAAGCCTCTGCCTTCGGCTCAGGTCATGATCTCAGGATCCTGGGATTGAGCCCCACATCGGGCTCTCTGCTCTGCGGGGAACCTGCTTCCTTCTCTCTCTGCCTGCCTCTCTGCCTACTTGTGATATCTCTCTGTCAAATAAATAAATAAAATCTTTAAAAAAAAAAAACAAACTGTAGTCATCCACCAAGGTCAAGATATCCTATGGCCAGCTAAAGCCATTTGATGAAGTTTCAGCAGTTAGGAAACCATCACACTATTATAACAACCTTCCCAGTCCATGTATGATGTTAAAAACCATGAAAATTAAAACACATAGCCCATCCATTGATGGGCAAAGCCAGCCACTGTTTGGGAGTCTTGCTCCTCCACTGTTTCTCCCTTTCTCGTTTAGTGACTTTCCTGGTCCATCCAGTACAGGGATGTTTAGGTGGTCCAATGAATAACACCTGTTTTCTTCCCAGTTTATGAAAAAAAAAAGTTTTCTAAATATAACAAAGAAATGGATGATAAAGAAGAGACAATATCATCTTTACTCTAAACAAAAGCTGGATGGAAAACATGGTTTATGGTTATCTAAAAGCAAGTCAAACTACACTCAGTAGACCTTAGAATTAGCTCGACTCATTCTTCTAGTCAAAGGCAACTTTGGATGGGACACACCTCCTCAGGTAGGATGCCAACCCACAGAAAGGTGGAACACGACGTTTTTTGGTTTTTTGTTTGTTTGTTTGTTTCTAGAGCTATTTTATTTCCAAAAAGAAGAAAGAAGTTTTAGTATCACCCCCTTATCAATGGCAAGTAGTTTCCAAGAACCTCAGTGAATGCCCGAGGCCATGGATAATACTGAACTGTATATATACTGTGATTTTTTTCCTGTATGTATACACTTATGATAAAGTTTAATTTATAAATTAGGCACAGTAAAAGATTAACAATTGTTACTTATAACATAGAACAATTATAACAATATACTGTAATAAAATTCATGTGAATGTGATCTCCCTCTCCTCCCAAAATATCTTCTTGTATTGTGCTCATCCTTCTTCTCATGATGATGTGAGATAAAATGCCTACGTGCAAGATGTAGGGAGGAAAATAATGGAGACTTGTTATGTAATGTTGGGCTATTATTGACCTTTTAACTGTACATCAGAAGGGGGATCATCTTCTTCACCATCACAATTGACTGTAGGTCAACTGAAACTGCAGAACATGAAACAACAGATAAGGGAGATGACTGAATTGAGTGGAGTATAGTTAAGTTATTCTCAAACTACCGATCACATGAGTCACTCTTTCTCTGCTTTGAAGGAGTTTAGGGGAGTTCTATATAATAGGAAGGAAATCTCATGTACAAAAGAAACATTAACCCAATCATAATTTTTACAAAATTATAATTATATGTTAACCCAAATTTTATCCTTCAGACCCACACTCTTACCTTGTATTAGTTTATCTAAATTAATTCATTTGAACAAAGGTCAAATTGTTTGGCTTCATATTCTCAGTTGTTCACAGTATATACTAAAATAGTTTTTCCCAAGATCCTGCAACAATCCACATAATATCCTCAATTTCACTCATACTGATCCATCAAAATTTTCCTTAACATGCTCTGTGTTGTGAAGCCTGCCAACTCATATTTACATTGTACCATCGGTCAGAAATATCAGTTTTAAATCTCTATTTAAATCATACTTATTCTACAAAACCCAGCAGAAATCCCAGTCCTTTTAGAAAACATTTCTTTTTTTCTTTTCTTTTTTTTTTTTTTTTTTAATTTGACAGAGAAAGATCACAAGTAGGCAGAGAAGCAGACAGAGAGAGAGGGGGAAGCAGGCTCCCTTCTGAGCAGAGAGCCCAATACAGGGCTCGATCCAAGGACCTTGAGATCATGACCTGAGCCAAAAGCTGAGGCTTACCCCACTGAGCCACCAGACATCCCCAAAATATTTCTTTTTATTTTATTTTATTTTATTCTATATTTTCATTATTCCAAGATTCACTGTTTATGCACCATACGTAGTGCTCCATGCAACTTCTTAAAATATGGAATATCCAAGTAGAATGTATTTTCCTATCTGGTTCCCATGGCATTTTTAATTACTAGTACAAAACTTACTGTACTCTGCCTTGTATTATTGATGTTTGCCTCCATATTTGTCTGTCTTCTGGAAACTAGTTTATAGGTTCCTAATAAGCAGGAGTCATGCTATCCCTCACTTCTGAATGTTCACAGTACCTCTGTGATTCATCATTCTGCACTGCTGGACTCTAATAATGCATTTCGAGTTAAATTAATTGCCTCAAACATTGAAGTTTATAGGAAAAAAAAATGGTGGTATGCCTTGACCATTGAACTTTATTGAAAACAAGATGGCAATGTGCCCAGAAAATTAGCTTAGTAATTGTTACTGGTCAGATACTTCAGTCCCTTCAAGAGGAAGGACTCAGCTCAAATTGGTTTAAGCAAAAGAGGAATGCTGGCTTACAAAAGTGAGAAGATTTGGTTTAAAGTCAGTTTCAGGTACAGTTGCATTCATGCTTTCAAACACTTACATGAAGATGTCATCTTTGTCTCCTTTTCTGGACTCCATTTGTTTTTGCCTTCTGTTCAGACAGGTTTCTTTTTGTTTTGTTTTGTTGCATATTGTTGTTGCTGTTGTATTTGTTTTTGTTTTTACAAATGATGACAAGAAAGCTTTACTCAGCATTAAGCCCAGCTTCAGTTTATAGCTCTTACCGAGAGAAAATGCCAGCATTTTTGCCCTAGTCATCCAGCAGAGGAGTCTGATTCACTGGGTTTGGTTCATGTGCCTCACCTTGAGCTAGACACCAGACACCAGACACCAGGAGGCTGAAATATTTCCTCCAGATAAGAGGAGTTAGAATTAGGTCCACCCAAGCTTCTCTGAACCAAAGTTGTTGTTAACAATGGAGGAGAAAATGCTTGCTCAAAGGAGGACATACTTTATATACAAAATACCGTATGTCCATTAAAGAATTAGAACTAAGTTCAATCTTAGTGCTTCCATGTACTAGCTATTTGAACTCACACTAGGTATTAATCCTCTTTTAAGATATTTTCTTGAGGATTAAATGAGACACTAAATAAAGCACCTAAGATACATAGTGTACTCAGTAAGTGTTAATTCCCTTAAGACACTCTCTGTACATATTCCTTAATGTTATACTTATTTAAAATAAAGTGGTATTGGGGCACCTGTGTGGCTCAGTGGGATAAAGCCTCTGTCTTCGGCTCAGGTCATGATCCCAGGGTCCTGGGATTGAGCCCCACATCAGGCTCTCTGCTCTTTCTTTGCCTGCCTCTTTGCCTACTTGTGATCTTTGTCTGTCAAATAAATTAAAAAAAAAAAAAAAACCTTTAAAACATAAATAAAGTAGTAGCTGAAAAAATGTTAATAGAAAATAGAAGAAGAGGAAGGTTTGGATGGATGTAGAAAAGCCTACTGAAATACAGTATGAACCAACAGTGATGTGAATGTCAGAGGTCACAAACATGAAACATTGTATTGAAATCTATTTTGAGGGAAAATCCATTGTGTGGATGCACTTGATAACAGCAAGTGTCAGCACTTCCTTAATCGTGTCCTCTGTCACCATGAAATCCATTGCGACCAAGTACTATTCCTTTATCTTTCAAAACTCATGTACCCAGGATACTTCAAGAGAAAATATAAACATAAATGGCCTTAAATATACTAGCATTCAAACTGCACACCATCTTTCATCTTTTGCCTTATACTTCTTATATCTATTACGCCACACATAAATCCTTAAACACAATTAATTCAGATTAGGTTTTCCAACAGAAAGCTTAACTGTGTTCATGTTAGATAATCAGGCAACATGGCTGTGTAAAAGGAGTTTATTGTTTCTGAAGGAAGTCCATTGGGGAGCAGTGACAATCACCAAAAATGTTTTTAAGTATGTGGACTTACCCAGGGACCCACACAATGAGGGCAAAGCAGTCTGAGTTAATTCCAGATCATGACTTACACAGGGCTATGTGCTACTGCTCTTTATCCTTATCATCCTTGGCTCTTCAAACACCTGCCTCACCCTCCCTCAGTGGCCCTACAATTCCAAATATTCTTATGATAACAGTTTCCAGGCTAATTTTTCTGATTCCTATCACTAATCGGGCTGATTGTTAAATTTGTGGAAACTTCACAGCCTGTTATTAAACACAGCCTTCATGAAATACTAAATCAAACACACTTACAATTAAATGTTACATTAAAAACACAATTAGTAAATTTATAAAACTCATAACTTCCCAATTATTTTAATTTGTTGATGGCACTTTACCAAGATCTGGAGATGTAAGAGGAATAATACATAGCATCTGCCCTGGAAAGTCCCACTGCCTAGAGACTAGTCATGTTTATCAAACCATGGTTTGGTGTACCCACTAGAAATGCCACAAATTAATAAATGATAAGGCAGGGATGGATTCTATGGTCAAATAAATTTGGAAATCCCTGAATTATACAAAGTAAAATAAAATATGTCACTGTAGGACTTTTCTGGAAATTTATATGCTAATGTGCTTTGAACAGCTCAGAAGGAAATGAAATAATAAGTATTTTCAGACTTACTCAAGTAAAAGGACAATTTTTAGAAGGTTATATTTTCTAAAACTAAGGTTCCATAGGATATGAGTTTGAGAAGTAATGTACTAATATGGTAATACTCATCCTCTTTTTGAGGACCCATCTTTTGTCATTTATTCTCCAATTTCATGCTCTATAACATCTGCTGAGAGACCAGGCCACTCCTGCCCACTCTTCCCACCCTGCCTCTTGGTCAAGTCAGCTTCTTGCTATTAGAATAAAACTGAGCAGTTTCTAAAACACTGGCATGCATGAGTCAACCCACCAGCAGAGCAAATGACCTCTAGAAGTAGAGAAATGTTTAAAATATGCTCTTGTAAGTAACATCCAATACTTAATTGTGAGGCAACGATTCATTCTCCCAAGGTATTTCTTGTAGCAATACTTGTCTGCCCAGAATTTAACAGTGTTTAAAAGGACAGGGTGAGTAATGAAAAAGAGCAATTCCATATAAATCAACCCAGGAGCAAATTAGGGTGATGGACTTAGCAAAACGAGAGGCTGGCAAATTGTAAATCCTCTGAGTCGTCTATTGCTCTATGAGCTTTTGTTGAGACGTTCCCTGAAAAACGTAGTGCAGATGATCACTGTTATCTGTGGATGTCTGAGGCATATTTTATCACTACAGGAGACATTTTAAAGCTCGGATGGAAATTCAGTGGGCAGCCTTACATTTCAGGCTTTCGGTAAAGTAGTATTTCAGCTTCTGGGGGAAACCAATTCTGATATAATACAAATCACTGATATCATACAATGTCACTTATCACACTAAATGTAAGGTTCTTTCTGATGTCAAAGACACAAATGAACACACCAAAATTGATCTGTCTGGCAAAGCTGAATTTCAATCTTCTACAAGAATAATGTTTTGAGTATAAAAACAGATAACAATAAGAGGTAACAGGCATGAAGTCTAATAAAATTATCAAATTCCCTTCTTCTTCTATACATTCTCCTTTGGAGAGCTCAAATAATTTTTGTGGAATTCCTCATTTTGTTACTGTGATGATAGGAATAAAATATTTATGTTCATAATTTGTTTGTTTTGTGTTTGTTTGTTTGTTTGTTTGTTCTCCAACCCTGAGCAGTCTAATTTCCTGGACTGCATATCCAGCTCCACCTAAGTAATCTGTCAGTAACTCAAACTCAACATGCCTCAAATTAGACTCATAAAGTAATCTATTTTCATGTTTAGCATCTACAAAAGAGATATTTTTTTCACTCTCTTCCCACCCGGCCATTCCAGCATAAAATATTTTTTTCTTTGCTTCTCATGTTTCTTGGACTGTTAGATGCTACCTTCTTGATCCCATTTAAAAAATAAATAAATAAAAAGACAAAAAAAAAACACTAATGAACAAGCATAAACAAGCTTGATATAAGAAAACAAAGATTTGAAGCTTTATTTATACATAGGCATCTCATTTCATGACCATGTTTAGAGTACTACCATGACCTAGGTAATTGCAAACTAGTTGCATGACCTTGGGAAAGTTCTACAACTTTTCTGTACTTCACTTTCATGAGGGAAAAAATAAAATGTATTAACATAGCCTCAAAAGTTATTAGGAGGATCCAAGGAAATGATGTAAATAGGCTTGCTTTGTAAATGGTAAAGCAATTAAAAAAAGCAAACAATTCAGCCATTTTTGTTCTATAGCCTCACTGATACCACTTCAGTCCGAATCTTGATGATTCCCTTCCTTCTAAAATTGCATTAAAGATTTAACTAGTTCCCTCCCCCCCCACCGCCCCGCAAGCTCTGGTGGCTTCTGATCCACCAAAATTAAGCATTCACTTACTCACTTGTTCTTTCACTTACCTAATATTTAATGAAGACTACAAAGAGCTCAACATGGCCTTGAAAAGCAGACATAACCTGAGCCTTATATTTTTTTAAAAGATTTTGTTTATTTATTTCACAGACAGAGATCTCAAGTAGGCAGAAAGGCAGGCAGAGAGAGAGAGAGGAGGAAGCAGGCTCCCCGCTGAGCAGAGAGCCCAATGGGGGCTCAATCCCAGGACCCCGGGACCATGACCTGAGCAGAAGGCAGAGGCTTTAACTGACTGAGCTACCCAGGCGCCCTAACCTGAGCCCTATTATCTAAAAAAGTCATGATTGCACTTGCTATAGAGAGTTAGCTCACGGTAACGGGTGAATCTCCCTGCACAGTGCCTGACATCATGTAGTGGGTGTTCCCGAACTGTTGGTTACTGTCCTTTTATTAGTGTTAATGGTTGAAGCCCACATTTCCTGGCTCCCTGCCCAGTTTTCTCTAGATATAAAACACTGTCTTCTTTATACAAACATTTTTTTTTCCTGCCCAAACAGCTAAATCTCTATGATACATGCTCACAGGTAGGAATATATATTGTGTCTCCATGGATTTCAATATTGAATGAATAAACATTTAATGAATAAAACTTCCTCAATATTATATTGATGTGAAAATAAATCGTTTTAAAGCTATTTAAAAGCCCTTAAGGCAGTCGGCTATCAGGATACAAAGAGGCACCTGGCATTCATATCAACACCCATAAAATAGAATAATAGCCCTTCCACCTTTTTTCTTTCTCAGGCACTTAAATTTTTCCAGCCGCTCATTTGCATTTCCTTTGAATCCTCAAGCGGTTTTCAAAAATAGCTCTTTTATAGAAAGTAAATTAATCAACAGACATGCAGTTTTCACTGGGAGCAACATCACAAGGAACTCCTGCACTCTTGAGCTCAGCAATGCAGTAACCTCAGTTTCTCTCTTCCTCCCTTTCTCCTCTCTCTCCCCTACCCCCTCTCTTTCTCCCTCTCCCATTTCCCCTACTCCTCCTCCCTCTCTTTCTACCCCCCCTTTAACACACACACACACACACACACACGTATTTTATGTTCCCCTGTCTATGCTAGTACTGAAATTGGCTAAGACTGTAAGTGAATCACTTTGCAACTTCGTTACAAAATTAGAATTTAGTTCAGTGATTCTTACCCCCCTCCCATTTTTTTTTTAAGATTTTATTATTTGTTTATTTGACAGAGATCACACATAGGCAGAGAGGCAGGCAGAGAGAGAGGAGGAAGCAGGCTTCCTGCTGAGCAGAGAGCCCGATGCCGGGCTGGATCCCAGGACCCTGAGATCATGACCTGAGCCGAAGGCAGAGCCTTAACCCACTGAACCACCCAGGTGCCCCTCTCTCCCATTTTAATAACTCAAACCCACTTCTCTGGTTCCCCATAGTTGTTTCTATAAATATGTCCTAGAATAACTATAATACTTGTCGTAATTTGTAATATAATTTGTAATTTGTAAATATGTTCCATAGACCCCAGTACATACCTCATGTATAAGAGCAAAACATATGAAATTGCTGAGAGCATCTTTTTTTAATTAACGTATAATGTATTATTTGCCCCAGGGGTACAGGTGTGAATCATCAGGCTTACACACTTGACAGCACTCACCATAGCATATACCCTCCGCAATGTCCATAACCCAACCACCTTCTCCCTACCCACCCCCAGCAACCCTCAGTTTGTTTTGTGAGATTAAGAGTCTTAGAGTTTGTCTCCCTCCCAATCCCATCTTGTTTCATTTTTTCCTTTCCTACCCCCACAACCCCTCCACCCTGCCTCTCAAGTTCCTTGTATCAGAGAGATAACCTGAGAGCCTTTTTCAATGTAGAAAAATAGCAGTTTCTATGATTTAACCTTAAAAAAAATGCCATGACTTTAATTGCTTATTTCCTATTTTTCCACCATCAGGCTGAGTGCCTTTTTAGAGTAGAGATTTGTCTTTTTTTTCTTTTTTCCTTATGCAAGGCTACAAGCATGATGCTTGGCACCTAAAAGGTCCTCACAAAGGTCCATATGTAGAAAATAACTATTTTAGAGAATATTCTTGTGCAGTAATGCTGGAGGATGGACAGAATACTTTTCATGTAGATGAGGTAAGGATCGTCAGAAAAGGTAACTGGATTGTTGATGAGATATATCTTGTGTCAACAGACCAGCTTTAGAATCCAGGCTTTACTTATAGCTGGTTCTAAGGTCTAAGCAATTTCACCTAATCTCATCATCAAATCACACCAACTTAATGAATAAGAGATTATAGTTAATTCTATTTTACAGATGCAAAATGGAGTTCAAATCCATCAAGATAATAAGTAGTGGCACTGAGTTTTGGTAATGCTTGTCCAGCTTCAGAGTCAGATGCTCTACTACTTCATCTTGCTGTGCTTCCCAGGGCCCACCTGGCAAAATAGAGATGAGAGTCCAGTAAGATGATAAGTGTTCAAATATTAACAATATTTAAAAATTAGCAGTAGTTATCATTGGTTATATGCCTATGTTCATGTTCTGAATTAGACCTTTCATATATTTTACCTCATTCATTCCTTACAATAGCTTTTGAAATTGATATTATTTTTACCATTTAAAGAATACAGTGATGCTCAGAAAGAAATAAAAAGCTTATGGTCACCAGGTGGGACATACCAGTCTTAAAATCCCAGTTGAATTTTTAATTACTTAAATACAAACATAATAAAGTTAAAAACAATTTTAAAAAGATGAACTGAAACCTTCATATCATTTTTATCTAGAGTATATGGAATATGGAATCCCACAGATATGTACTCAAGGCATGAGTTCAATATCCCGAGAGACAACTTTGTTTAGACCTCGAATTTCCTCATCTATAATGTGTAAATGATAATAGCGCTGTAATTTTGAGAATAGGATATTGCCCTTAAAAAGCTTTGTATATCATGTATATGATAATCAGGAGAAGATGCTTTCTGACCTTTGTTACAATTCTTTGTTAGGGTTCCCATCAGCTAAGAGGCATATTAACAAAGCTCCCTTAGTTGGAAGAATATTTATTTAGATAAATCCTTTGGGGAAACAAACATCTTTGGATGACACTGGGGATGAGGGCAAGACAATATGTCCAACAGATATATCATACCCAATTGTATTTGGTTATGGAATGAAACTCTAAGATGAATTTGTTGAGGAATACTTGAACAATATGGAGTTTGAAGATGAGCTCAACTGTCTGCTTGGAAATTTGTGAATTTGGGAGTACCTGCACTGAATTTCACTGTTAAAGACTTAAGGGGATTGTGGTTAATGATGCACACTATGGGGACACCAATAATGCATATAGGGGCTACAAATTGAAGACACCAAAACATTTTTCTCAGTCCTTTCTCTGGCCATAGATAAGGGAACTTTATTTCTTACTAGATTTCATAACTTAATCTCTATGCCGTCTTGATTAATTATGGGTTCATGCTCTGTCTCAGTGCCCTTCATTCTTGTTTTTCCAAAGGAACTTACTTTAATGTTCTCTCTTGGGTCATGTTTTTTCACATTTATATTTGGGAAGCTTTGCACATCCAAGTGTTTGGATAAAACAATTCTCTGTAGTTGGACAAGAGTTTATTCTGGAGATCATGCAGAAGAGTTCTCATGGAAGTTCTCCACTACTGCTGACTGCTCCTGCTGTTCTTTGTGACAGGTCTTGGGTCTCCCCTGTCCGTCCTGCAAACCCCTAGATACCCCCTCAGCCCGACATGTGCTTCCATTGATGCCATACTCCCCCAGCTATGACACTCATCACAGTCTGTTCCAATAATCTGGATTAGTTCTCTAACTTCCCCAATTACTACATATGCCAAAAGGTCAGCAGCATAACCTGCCTTGTGTACTACTGTGACTACTGTGTATTAGATCCTAGCAATGGACAAGTGACACCAGATTCCAACAAAGAGTCAATTTTGTGAGTAAATTAGTTTATGGATAATATAAGTTGTTCACATATTTATCACCCTCAGAAGAATTTATCCTCCATAAGTAATACTCAGTAAACATGGGTTTAGTAATCCTAAGAACCCTACTTTTAGAGGAGAAATTAGACTCATCAAGGTCAAATATTTTCCCAAGGTCATGGTCACACAATTATCAAAAGGAGAGAAGAAACCAAAACCTGAGCCTTCTGATCTGAATCCAGGGCTCTGCCTGCTATCCCAGCCACTGCAGATAGGCATGTTCATTACAACCACCTTTATATTTAGCCTCCTTTCTAATTTAGGCTCATGTTTTCAGTATTGTACCTAACAATTTAGGTTGTATTCACTGCTGATATATATTTCTAAATATATGCAGTAAATTTAAATGAATAAGATGCCCTGCTGAGTGGAAAATCTGGATTATTATGTCCTGAAAACAGATCAGCACAACCATTATATGCTCATAAAAATAACCTTAGGGTTGTTAATATGAATAATACGTTTTACCGCCATTAAAGCAAGATTTAGACATTTAGCCTTTTCTCCCATAACAGGCTGTTCATTTTAGTACAGGAAGACTCTTAATAAAAAAGATTAATGAGGTAAATAGCTTTCTTTTTATATACACATTTTTTTCCTCTTTCTGGAATTAAGTCTCTTCTGGAAACTCAACTGTTCTCTTTGCTATAAATTAAAGGCTACTCTTTGGTCCAAACAAACAGAGAAACCAGGTGCGTACAATAAGAGATTATCTCAAGTACTGATACTGTCAAAGACTTTCACTGGAAAATGTTTCCTTAAAATTTAAACCTTCACGAGGTCTTTCTGCCTCTAAACAGTTTTTCGGTGGCAAACATATCTAAAAGTATATTGAATTGGGTTCAGCTAAAGAAATGAAGCAATAAAATAAAAATGAAGGAGGTTAAAGTCTCCCTCTTTTACCTAAAATTCAAATAGAACATCTTTTATCTGAATTGACACTCTCTGTGACAATGCAAATTCTGTGTTGAATGTGAGACAGAATTCTTTTTTTTTTAAGATTTTATTTATTTATTTATTTGACAGACAGAGATCAGAAGTAAGCAGAGATGCAAGCAGAGAGTGGGGGAGGGAAGCAGGCTCCCTGCTGAGCAGAGAGCCAGATTCAGGGCTTGATCCCAGGACCCTGGGACCATGACCTGAGCGGAAGGCAGAGGCTTAATCCACTGAGCCACCTAGGTGTCCGTGAGACAGAATTCTTGATTGCTAGTAATTCCCTCCAATCTAGTTTCTCCTTAAGTATTAATGCTTGAATCCTTTGGTCTAAGACTCCTTGCTTCCTATTAATAGACAGATGGTCTTGGGGAAGAGGAAATCAGTCCTAGACAAAATGAGATGTCTCTGCCCTTAGGCCACTCAGGGATACCTGTATTAAGCACTGTTGGTAGCTAGTCTTCAAAGTGGTCCCACATGAATCTTGTCTCCTGGTAATGCCCTCCTTGCTTGCTATTGGATAGGGATGGGTAACCTGAATAACCAAAAAGTTTTTGTGGAGCATGGAGCACGGCCTCTGAGGCATGAAAAAATGGTGGCTTTTAGTCTTTCAATTTAGGATCAATTCTCACAAAGGAAAGTCAGTCTCTATGTCATGAGGACACTTAAGTACCACCATGGCTCCTGAGGCCTCCTTCCAACAGCCGCATGAGTGGCCCATTTTGACTAAGTATTCTGCAGCCCCAGTCAAGCTTCAGATGACTGGAGACTTGGACAACATCTTGACTGCAACCACATGAAAGATACAGAACCAGAAATACTCAGTAAACCTTCTATTGGATTTCTGTTGCCCAGAAACTATGAAGTAATAATGTTTATAATTGAAGCCACTAAAGTTGGGGTAATTACAGAGCATTAGATAATGGATTGAAACACTAATATAACCATTTGCATAGCACCATTGCACAGTAGATACATGTTAAAGCATCCTCCCTTTTATTTATTTATTTTTCTATTGTGTTATGTTAGTCACTGTATAATACATCATTAGTTTTTGATGTAGTGTTCCATGATTCATTGTTTGTGTATAACACCCAGTGCTCCATGTACTTAAAAAGGAAGATAATCATTATTATCTTATTACCCATTGTTGGCAAATCAGGAGATAGGCCAGAGAGGAACACTGAGTGAACTGGTGCCACAAGGCTTATAAATGGTAGAGTGGAAATTCAAACCCAGGTCTTAAAAAAATCTGTTTTTTTTTTCCCCCACTGCACTATGTTTAGAGGTTCAGTTTCAAAGTTCAATCCAAATAGCTAATTCACAGAGAAACAAGGCAACCTGCTCAAACCTCCAGTTCCAATTCCTTTGTTCTTCTAGGTATCCTGCAGGAAAGAGACAATAGGACTCCTGGAACAAGGCACTCATTCTTCCAAGTGCCAGGAGCCCAACCTGGGGACAGACCAAGTCAAATGATTGGTCAATGTGAGGGAAGAGAGGAGGTGTACAAAGGCACAGCTTCCTTGTCTCAATTGAAGACTATTCCGGAAGTCCAAACCAGTTCCAGAACCCTATCTAAGGTGAGCTAAAGTCTTTGTTGCAATATCATTGCACTTCAAACTCTTGTTCTTCTGATGCCCTCACTTTCACTTCCTCAGTGTTGATGTTTGTAAGACCACTCTTCAACAAGCTTCCAGCATACAAATTCCTATTTTAGAGTCTATATCCCAGGTAACATTCATAGTTTGTCTTATTTCTCAACTCATTTCCATATTTTCAAAATGGCTGAGCTGACCTAGATGTTTCTATGATAATGATTCTCAAAATGTCATCCCTGAACTGGCAGTACTAGCATCATTTGGAAAATTGAGAGAAATACATATTCTCTGTCTCCACAACAGTTCTACTGAACCAGAGTTTTGAGAGGTGGAAACCCAGAATGTGTGTCTAACATGCTCTCCAGGGGGGTTCACTGTACCATGAACTTTGAGAACCATTGGGATAAAATTTATTCCAGCTCCCAAACATCTTGACTTTGGGTTGCTGTCATATAATATCCTCCAGCTGGTCGGTCCTGAGTCTTCACCGGATTAGGGCACACTTAATTTGTGTTCTAAACAATGTAAAATTCGATTACACTCAGTAGTTCTTATATGGAGGCATTAGACACCAAACTAAATGTTCACAACATTGCAGTAGGAGTTTATTCTAGTCACACTGGTGTATACAAAGGAGAATAAACTTTGGGGTCAGGAGATGCCTTCTGATACTGTCTTTATCATCATCATAATGTATAACATTTCAGAAGTCATGGAGACTCTCCATGCTTGCCTCATCTGTGTAATGGGTTTGTACCTTCATGCACTGCATACTTTATAGAACTGCAGCAAAGATTAAATAATATAATTTGAGGGGAAAAAAAGTTCACAGCCACATGCCTTTCTTATGGGATCTGGAAACTTGCATACTCTATGAGCAATGAAAACACTGCATGCATATATGACTATAAGAACTACTGCTTACATAGGTTGAGTACCTACTATGAGTTAAACATGTGATGATAACATATAACACATAAGTTTCATTTGATTTCTTATAAGGAGTGTAAGTTTCACAGAGAGGGAAAAGAATCACAAAGCTCATCCCTATCAGATCTACTGATTCAACATAACAGTTTTTGTGTTGAATCACTATTCTCTAGTGACTTTGTTTTTCTTCAAAACTAAAAACTTTTTAAAGAATTTACTGAAAATAATAAATGAGAATAATACTACCTAACATTTTCCTAACATTTACAATATATGTGTTATGCTGTTTATGTGCCTATTTAGAAATTATACGTAATTATAATATCTTGCATAATTATATAGAATTGTAAGGTTTTATAATTATAATTTTATAATTATAATATAAATAATTAGATATATATATATATAATATCATATTAAACATTATATTATCAGGCATAACATTAGTTAGCCTAAATTTATAGATTTAAAAAAATAAAACCACTAGAGCGCAGAGAGATTAAGTAACTTACCCAAGATTGCACAGCCATATAAGAAGAGACACTGGGATTCAGAGACTTGTTTTAGAGACTCTTGAGTATCACCACTGTGAAATACTGCCTCTCAAAATAACACATTGCTGACATTATCTTAAACAAATGAACATATTTTAACACCTTACTTGCTATCACTTTGGTGTGGTGATATATAGTACCATGGCTAATGGAATAAACAGATTCAGGAATGGAATCTGCATAAGAAAATACAAAAATAACTACAGAGCATCCAGAATTCTGAAGTCTTGTAACATAGTCCCATTGGACTGAAGCCCACATACTAAGTAAGTGTAAAGGTGGATACATAGATATCTTTGATCTTTTATTCTTGACTGACCAAATCTTTTTAAAATCCTCTTCATAGTTCGCTGATTTTTCACAGTAAGAATTAGAAAGTACTGTCAACCAAAACAGCCACAATGACAAGAAAAAACATTAAGTTCTCAGATTTCCTTGCTGTGAGGGAACCAGAATGTGACTTCCATTCAGCCAATCAGGCAATTCATGCAAGAGATGGGTGAGGAAGAGAGTAGCATGAATAAAGTAGCCTGAGAAGATTGTTCTTCTGGCCAAAGTGCCAGAAGGGGCAGCTGGGGTTAGAGCTGCCCATATCCTGTGTGGAGTGTGGTCAGTGGCAAAGAACAGGTGATGATGGTGGTGTTTTTGCTTCCAGCATGGTGGGCTTCACTCCTGGCTGTGTTGTTCCTGGCTTTGCTTTCCCCACTGGATAATGCATAACATTGTTTCTCCATTCATCCTAAGGGTTCTGTGAACTTCCTACTGCCTTTAATAAATCCTGTTGGCTTAAACTAGCTAGAGTCATGTGTCATTTATCTATTGCTGTGTAATAAGTCACCCCCAAATTTAGTGACTTGAAACAATGACCATGTTGCTCTTTTTAAAGTTCTGCGGCTCAGTAATTCAGGCTCGGTTTAGATGGGCAGCCCTCCCACTGGACTTTCCTGGGGTTACTCTTGTGTCTACTGCCATCCCAGAACTTGACCCTAAGTGGATGATCCAAAGCAGCCTTATACATGTCTAGCAGTTAGCTGAAGCTCTTGGCTGAGGTGTCCAGACCTGATCTCAGAAGTCACATACCACTGTTTTCCCCACTTGTGTTGAAAGTTGTTGAAAGATATGAAGTCAAATCTTGAGTCTCATATAGTCTGACTAGGGAAAACATACCTGATAAGAATTATAACACAGTGAGACTGGATATGATTGAATTAAACATTGAGGATGATGAGAGTATAAAATGTACAGGATAGGATATGACAAAGACAAAGAAAAAAAAAACAGAAATGAACTGTGTGCTTATGTGTGGAGATACTTGGAGGGCGCTAATTACAAACCTGAGCTTTGCTGGAGTAAACTGATGATGTGGGAGGTTACAAGACATAGAGTGAGAAAAAAGCAGAAACAAGCTCAGGAGGGTACTTCTGTGTCAGGCAAAGGAGTTGGACTCTGTGAGAGGCAGTGACTCTATCTTAGAGGCAGTGGGTGGGCAATGAGAAATTTTAATCAGTGGTGAAAGCTGGTGCCATATCTGCTTTAGGAAGATCACTCTGGAAACCATGAGCAAAGTAGATCTGAAAGCAGCAAGACCTTGCCTACCCTGGGGATAGCCCAAGGGCATCTTGGAGCCTTTAACAATATATGTCTCTGGTTTCCCTTATATCAAATTTTCAAACTGAAACACTGTCCACTAGAATATCATTAAGGTACTCTCATGCACAGTTTAAGCAACTCACAGTTGGAAATGCCTAGATACTTTAAGAGAGGGTTATTTGATTTATTTTTTTCTAGTCTACAATAAAATAAAAAAATAAATGGCTCATACCTATGCCCACAGCACTCCCTCTACATAAACCAGTCTCAATTTAGATTATTAGATCAAACTGGCTTCTACTCAAAAGCTACTTTTGGATAGAAAGATGAATATAAAATTCCTGACAATACAGAGGAAAAATTTTGGGGTAGGTCTAAAAGCAGCAGCTGGCTCAGTTGATTGAGTCTGACACTTGGCTTCAGCTCAGGTTATGATTTCAGGATGGTGAGATCAAGCCCTGTGTCAGGCTCTGTGCTCAGCAAGGAGCCTGCTAGATTCTCTTCCTCTCCCTCTGTCCCTCACCACCTCACTCTCTTTTTCTCTCTCAAATAATAAATAATATCAAAACAAAATTCTGGGTATGTCTAAATTTGTCACCCATAGTCCTATGTATTCTATCATTCTTTCTGCCCTATTTCTTTCTTTACAGTATTTATCATGATCAGTATTTACAAGTTTATCAGAATATCTCTGTGATCTGTTGCCATTACTAGACTGGCAGCCCCATGAGCACCAACCATGTCTCTATTTACTTTGCTCACACTGCTCAGCATAGTATCTGTCACACAAAAGTCAATGGGTTTGTAAACATGATGAGAAGGAAAAAATGATCTCATTTTGTACAAATTCTGTTTTCCAAAGAAAGCTTCATGACTGCCACTCAAATCTGTCTTATGAAAGCTAAGTTGCTGAGGTACCATATGTGGTGATAAAAGCAGGGCCTTTGGAGTCCAGTACACTAGGGTCAAAGCTTGCATTTGCACAAGTGGCTCTATAATTTTGGAGAATGTATATTAATGTCCTGTGGTGGCCATAATAAATTACCAGAAACTGAGTGACTTAAAACAACACAGAAATGTTCTTGCACACAGTTCTAGAGACCAGAAGTCTGCAACCAAGGAGCAAACAGGACCACACTCCCTCCAGATTTCTAGAAGATAACACTATCTTGACTCTTTCCGATTTGGGTTACTCCTGCTATTCCTTGGTTTGTAGCAGCATAAGTTCAAACTCTGCCTCTGTCTTCACATGGAAATCATGTCTCTGTGTATATTAGTCTGTGTTTCCAAGAAACAGAACCAATAGGTTATACATATAAAAATTAGGTCATGTGACTATAGAAGCTAAGAAGTCCCAAGAGCCATAGCTGGGAAGTCAGAAACCCAGCAAAGCCCACAGTATTGTTCCAATACAAATCAAAGGAATGAGAACCAGGAGAAATGATAGTGTAATTTCCAACCTGAGCCCAAATCCAAAGGCAAAAATGATCAATGTTCCCAGCTTGAAGACAGTCAAACAGAAAGAGAATTGTTTCTTACCCAGCTTTTTATTCTAGTCAAACTTCCAGTGGATTTGATGTGTCCCACCCACACTGGGAAGTGTAATCTGCTTTACTCAAGTCTATAGATTCAAATGCTAATCTAATCTAGAAACACCATTATAGGCTTGCCTGAAATATGTTTAGCCAAACATCTGAGAAATCTTGTGGCCCAGTCAAGTTGACATACAAAATAAATGATCACACTGTGTTTTCTCCCTTTCTGTCTCTTATAAGGATATTCTCATCTGACTTAGGGCCTACTCAAATTTAGTATGACTACTTTTCATTCCTTACATTAATTAGGTCTGCAAAGACCCTATTTCTATATAAGATCACATTCACATGTACTAGAAGTTAGGACTTGGACACTTCTTTTATTAGAACACAATTATATTCATTACTATATTAGTTTACTAGGACTTCCATAACAAAATACCATAGACTGGAAGATTTTAACAACAGAAATTTATTTTCTCATAGTTCTGAAGGCTGGCAGTCATTGAAGGAGTTAGCCTCACTTGCTAGAGCTTTGAAGGAGATAGTCTCACCTTTGGAGTCATTCTTCTATTTTTTTGGAAGAATACTTTATTTTTATAGCTAGCTCACTCTATTGGTTTATCCCATACAATCATGGAATCCTGACAACCTTCCTACATGTTGCTCCATTTTTGTCCCCAGCATTCCCAGCTGGTTGTGTTTCTGTGTTTCTGTTTCTATAACTCCATCTCTATTTCTGGCTTCTGCTGAGATGCTTGGTTAGATCCATGAGTCACACCCATAATCTCTTCAGCAAATGATTTTTTTTTTTTCCAGCAATGCTCTTGATGTGCTCTCCAGAACACATTACCTCATGTTTTTCTGATATGGATAGACGGAGAAGTTTTCAAATCTTCAAGTTCTGATTCATTTTTGCTTAACACTTCTTTCAATTACCTCTCCTCTTATATTTTCCTAAGCACAGTAAGAAGAAACCAGGGTAGGCCTTCAATATTTTGCTTAGAAATAAACTTACAAATAGGTCACTTACAAAATCTCTGCTTTCCTCAAAACATAGAATATGATTTGGCCAAGTTACTTGCCACTTTATAACAGGGATCATTTTCCCTCCAGTTTCCAATAATGTGATCCCTATTTCTGTCTGAGAATTCACCAGAATCATCTTTAATGTTCATATTCCTAGCACCAACCCCTTCTAGACTTTTTTGAGCATGCACCTCAAAACATTTCTAGTGTCTACCCATCGGCCAATTCCAAGGCCATTTCCACATTTTTAGTTTTTCTTTTCTTTTTTTTTTTAAGATTTTATTTATTTATTTGACAGAGAGAGGGAGAGAGAGATCAGAAGTAGTCTGAGCAGCAGGCAGAAAGAGAAGGAGAAACAGGCTCCCTGCTAAGCAGAAAGCCCGATACAGGGCTTGATCCCAGGACCCTGAGATCATGACCTGAGCCCAAGGCAGAGGCTTAACACACTGAACCCCCCAGGTGTTCCTTTTTTTTAATAGAAGCACCTCACTTCTCAGTCCTGAAATCTGTATTACTTTTCTAGGGCTGTCATAACAAAATAATGCAAACAGGGTGGCTTAATAAAGAAGAATTGGTTTTTTACCACTCTAGAGGCTTGAAGTCCAATATCATGGTGCAGCAGATTTGGTTTTCTCTGAGTCCTCTCTCCTTGACTTGTAGATGACCACCTTGTTGCTGCCTCTTCATATGGTTGTCTCTCTGTGCACACACAGCCCTAGTGTGTCTTTCTTTTTTTGTCCAAATGTCATCTTCTTATAAGAACACTAATCAGATTGGATCAATGCTTACTTATGTGATCTTGTTTAATCATAATTATCTCTTTAAAGTCTCCATCTCCAAATATATTCTGAGAAACTAGATGTTTTATACAAAAAGAATAAGTTCAAAGACTCCAAGATAGGAAAGGAGTGTCATTCTCTACTTAAGAAAAAAAATGATAGTGATTAAAAAAAGTGTGAAGTGTGATTGCAGTGTGTTGATTGAGGGAAAGAGTCACAGTCTAGAATGTCCTACTTTTAAAACATAATGATATATTCCCAATGAGGAAGAAATGGTTGAAGGATTTTAAGCCAAGGAATAAAAAATCTAAAATATACTTTTCAAAGGATACTGTCAATCATGTGAAAAACTATAAATTCCAGCTCAGCCACAGCAAATCTGTCCCAGAGATTACCCTAAAACTTTATATGAAACAAAAACTTTATATAAAACAAAACAATTTAAAAACTCTGAAAATCAAATAAAATAAACAGAGTGTAGGAAAGAGTCAAAACTTAGATAACAGACATTGTAGGGTTGAATTTACTTAATTTTTTTTCTTATTCTGTGGCTTTGCTCTGGTGGCAGTCCTAAGCCGCACTACTGCATGTCCATGTCCATGTCAGTGAAATCCCAACAGGAGTGAGGAGGGTGCAGAAAAAGTTTTGAGAAAATAATGACCTAAAAGTTCCCTAATATCATGAAAGATACAAATTTGCAATTTCAAAGAGCACAGTCAACCCCAAACATAAAAACTAAAGAAAACAATGCCTAGACATTATAATCAAATCAGTATTTTGAAAATAAAAGACAAAAAAAAAAAAACAACATAAAAATAAAAACAGTACTTTGTGGAACTAGAGAAATACAACACATTACATCATGTAGAGGAACAGTGGTTAAAAAAAAACATGAATTTATCATCAGAAACTATGGAAGACAAAAGAAAGTGGAACAACACTTTGAAATGCTGAAAGACAAATAAAATAAATAAAATGTTGAAAGAAGGGGCACCTGGGTAGCCCAATCATTAAGAGTCTGCCTTCCTCTCAGGTCCTGGAATCAAACCCCTCAGCAGGCTTCCCTCTCCCTCTCCCACTCCCCCTGCTTGTATTCCCTCTCTTGCTGACTCTGTCAAATAAATAAATAAAATCTTAATTTTTTTTAAATATGCTGAAAGAAAAATCTTGTAATTCATATCCAGTGGAAATATTTAATAGAAGTGATCACAAAATAAATTTTAGATGAAGGACAACTCTGAGTATTAATTTTCAGAAATTCTGATCTAAAAAATATATAAAATATTGTCTTTATATTAAAGGCTAATACTACTGTAGGGAAACTTGGGCCTTTCGAAATAAAAGTAAAAGCATGCTTAGATGGCTCAGTCAGTTATGCATCTGCCTTCAGCTCAGCTCATGACCCTGGGAATCTGGGATTGAGCCTCACATGAGGCTTCCTGCTTAGTGAGTCTACTTCTCCCTCTCTGTTTGCCCCTTCCCAGCACTCATGCTTTCTCTCTCTCTCTCTCTCTCTCAAATAAATAAATAAAATCTTTCAAAAAAAAAAAGTAAAAACAACATAAATTGTAAATATATGGGTTAATATAAAAGTCTGTTTTCTCCTCTTAAATCCTTGAAAATATGCATGAGTATTGAAAGTAAAAATGATAATATTGTTTGGCAGGGTACTCATTGTGAAAGTAGTGCATGTAACACCATAACATAAATGTCAGAGGAGAATGATAAAGATACTGGTATGGTTGCAAAACTTCTGACTCTTGAACTACTAAAATAATAACATTATGTACACAATAAAAGTTTAATCCTTAGAACAAACACAATAAATATATAATAAATTCAACAGTATATGAAAAAAAATCCAAGGGATAAAAATTCAACTGAATAAAGTGAAAGCAGGAAAGGGAGAACAGAGAAACAAAACTCAGGAAGGACAAACATAAAACCAATGATAAATAGCAGACCTAAATCCAACCAAATCAATCTCACAGTAAATGAAAATGATCTAAAGACAGTTATTGGAATCTTAAACTGTCAGGTTGGAGAATATTAAAACAACCTAATATATATGGTATTAGGTTGTTTTAATATATATTGTATATATTATTTATATTATATATATTATATATATATACTCTATGCATATTATATATATTTATTTATTTACATTAAAAAACTCTAATATAAAGATGCAAATAGATAAAAGTTTTAAAATGAAATAAAGTGTAATATTGCAAAAAAATCATTAATCTAAAGAAAGGTTAGGTGCCAATATTAATATCAAAGAAAGTAGACCTTAGCACAATAAAAATTATCAGGAATAAAGAGAAAAATTACACAATAATATAACAATCAATTTACCAAGAAGATTTTAAAGATTTTATCTATTTATTTTGACAGAGAGGTCACAAGCAGGCAGAGAGGCAGGCTGAGAGAGAGGAGGAAGCAGACTCCCCGCTGAGCAGAGAGGCTGACACGGGGCTCGATTCCAGGACCCTGGGATCATGACCTGAGCTAAAGGCAGAGGCTTTAACCCACTCAGCCACCCAGGCACCCCAAGAAGGTTTTAAATTTACAAGTGTGTATGCACTTAAGAAGAGAGTTTTTTTTTTTTTTTTCAGCATAACAGTATTCATTATTATTGCACCACACCCAGTGCTCCATGCAATAAGAAGAGAGTTTTAATACATAAAATAAACATGAAAACATGATAGAACTGAAAGTAGATATTAAGCAAATCCAATAATTTTAGTTGTATATTTCAACATTCTTTATTCAGTGTACAGAAAAGGTAACCAGAAAATCAATAAGACCATAGAAGACCAGAACAACGCTAACAACAGATTTGATCTATTTGATATTTACACACTACTCCACTCAAGAACAGCAGGATACAAATTCTTTTTAAATGCCCACTGGACATTTGCCAAGATATGGACATCTGAGCCATAAAATAAAATTCAGCAACTTAAAAAATGTAGAAAATAGACTCCTTAATTTCTCTTTCTTCTGTCTTGTTGTTGGTGTAGAGAAATGCAACTGATTTCTGTGCATTGATTTTATATCCTGACACTTTACTGAATTCCTGTACAAGTTCTAGCAGTTTTGGAGTGGAGTCTTTTGGGTTTTCCACATAGAGTATCATATCATCTGCGAAGAGTGATAGTTTGACTTCTTCTTTGCCGATTTGGATGCCTTTAATTTCCTTTTGTTGTCTGATTGCTGAGGCTAGGACTTCTAGTACTATGTTGAATAGCAGGGGTGATAACGGACATCCCTGCCGTGTTCCTGACCTTAGCGGAAAAGCTTTCAGTTTTTCTCCATTGAGAATGATATTTGCGGTGGGTTTTTCATAGATGGCTTTGATAATATTGAGGTATGTGCCGTCTATCCCTACACTTTGAAGAGTTTTGATCAGGAAGGGATGCTGTACTTTGTCAAATGCTTTTTCAGCATCTATGGAGAGTATCATATGGTTCTTGTTCTTTCTTTTATTAATGTGTTGTATCACATTGATTGATTTGCGGATGTTGAACCAGCCTTGCAGCCCTGGAATAAATACCACTTGGTCGTGGTGAATAATCCTTTTAACGTACTGTTGAATCCTATTGGCTAGTATTTTGGCGAGAATTTTTGCATCTGTGTTCATCAAGGATATTGGTCTGTAGTTCTCTTTTTTGTTGGGATCCTTATCTGGTTTTGGGACCAAGGTGATGCTGGCCTCATAAAATGAGTTTGGAAGTTTTCCTTCTATTGCTATTTTTTGGAACAGTTTCAGGAGAATAGGAATTAGTTCTTCTTTAAATGTTTGGTAGAATTCCCCCGGAAAGCCGTCTGGCCCTGGGCTTTTGTTTGTTTGGAGATTTTTGATGACTGTTTCAATCTCCTTACTGGTTATGGGTCTGTTCAGGCTTTCTATTTCTTCCTGGTTCAGTTGTGGTAGTTTATATGTCTCTAGGAATGCATCCATTTCTTCCAGATTGTCAAATTTGTTGGCGTAGAGTTGCTCATAGTATGTTCTTATAATTGTCTGTATTTCTTTGGTGTTCGTTGTGATCTCTCCTCTTTCATTCATGATTTTATTTATTTGGGTCCTCTCTCTTTTCTTTTTGATAAGTCTGGCCAGGGGTTTATCAATCTTATTAATTCTTTCAAAGAACCAGCTCCTAGTTTCGTTGATTTGTTCTATTGTTTTTTTGGTTTCTATTTCATTGATTTCTGCTCTGATCTTTACGATTTCTCTTCTCCTGCTGGGTTTAGGGTTTCTTTCTTGTTCTTTCTCCAGCTCCTTTAGGTGTAGGGTTAGGTTGTGTACCTGAGACCTTTCTTGTTTCTTGAGAAAGGCTTGTACCACTATATATTTTCCTCTCAGGACTGCCTTTGTTGTGTCCCACAGATTCTGAACCGTTGTGTTTTCATTATCATTTGTTTCCATAAATTTTTTCAATTCTTCTTTGATTTCCTGGTTGACCCATTCATTCTTTAGAAGGATGCTGTTTAGTCTCCATGTATTTGGGTTCTTTCCAAATTTCCTCTTGTGATTGAGTTCTAGCTTTAGAGCATTGTGGTCTGAAAATATGCAGGGAATGATCCCAATCTTTTGATACTGGTTGAGACTTGATTTAGGACCAAGAATGTGATCTATTCTGGAGAATGTTCCATGTGCACTAGAGAAGAATGTGTATTCTGTTGCTTTGGGATGAAATGTTCTGAATATATCTGTGATGTCCATCTGGTCCAGTGTGTCATTTAAGGCCTTGATTTCCTTGTTGATCTTTTGCTTGGATGATCTGTCCATTTCAGTGAGGGGAGTGTTAAAATCCCCTACTATTATTGTATTCTTGTCGATGTGTTTCTTTGATTTTGTTATTAATTGGTTTATATAGTTGGCTGCTCCCACGTTAGGGGCATAGATATTTAAAATTGTTAGATCTTCTTGTTGGACAGTTCCTTTGAGTATGATATAGTGTCCTTCCTCATCTCTTATTATAATCTTTGGCTTGAAATCTAATTGATCTGATATAAGGATTGCCACTCCTGCTTTCTTCTGATGTCCATTAGCATGGTAAATTCTTTTCCACCCCCTCACTTTAAACCTGGAGGTGTCTTCGGGTGTAAGATGAGTTTCTTGTAGGCAACATAAGGAGTCCATCCCATTTACAATTGCACCCAAAACTATAAGATACCTAGGAATAAACCTAACCAAAGAGACTAAGAATCTATACTCAGAAAACTATAAAGTACTCATGAAAGAAATTGAGGAAGACACAAAGAAATGGAAAAATGTTCCATGCTCCTGGATTGGAAGAATAAATATTGTGAAAATGTCTATGCTACCTAAAGCAATCTACACATTTAATGCAATTCCTATCAAAGTACCATCCATTTTTTTCAAAGAAATGGAACAAATAATCCTAAAATTTATATGGAACCAGAAAAGACCTCGAATAGCCAAAGCAATATTGAAAAAGAAAGCCAAAGTTGGTGGCATCACAATTCCGGACTTCAAGCTCTATTACAAAGCTGTCATCATCAAGACAGCATGGTACTGGCACAAAAACAGACACATAGATCAATGGAACAGAATAGAGAGCCCAGAAATGGACCCTCAACTCTATGGTCAACTCATCTTCGACAAAGCAGGAAAGAATGTCCAATGGAACAAAGACAGCCTCTTCAATAAATGGTGTTGGGAAAATTGGACAGCCACATGCAGAAAAATGAAATTGGATCGTTTCCTTACACCACACACGAAAATAGACTCAAAATGGATGAAGGATCTCAATGTGAGAAAGGAATCCATCAAAATCCTCGAGGAGAACACAGGCAGCAACCTCTTTGACGTCAGCCGCAGCAACATCTTCCTAGGAACATCACCAAAGGCAAGGGAAGCAAGGGCAAAAATGAACTTTTGGGATTTTATCAAGATCAAAAGCTTTTGCACAGCAAAGGAAACAGTTAAAAAAACCAAAAGACAACTGACAGAATGGGAGAAGATATTTGCAAATGACATATCAGATAAAGGGCTAGTGTCCAAAATCTATAAAGAACTTAGCAAACTCAACACCCAAAGAACAAATAATCCAATCAAGAAATGGGCAGAGGACATGAACAGACATTTCTGCAAAGAAGACATCCAGATGGCCAACAGACACATGAAAAAGTGCTCCATATCACTCAGCATCAGGGAAATACAAATCAAAACCACCATGAGATATCACCTCACACCAGTCAGAATGGCTAAAATTAACAAGTCAGGAAATGACAGATGCTGGCGAGGATGCGGACAAAGGGGAACCCTCCTACACTGTTGGTGGGAATGCAAGCTGGTGCAACCACTCTGGAAAACAGCATGGAGGTTCCTCAAAATGTTGAAAATAGAACTACCCTATGACCCAGCAATTGCACTGCTGGGTATTTACCCTAAAGATACAAACATAGTGATCAGAAGGGGCACATGCACCCGAATGTTTATAGCAGCAATGTCTACAATAGCCAAACTATGGAAAGAACCTAGATGTCCATCCACAGACGAATGGATAAAGAAGATGTGGTATATATACACAATGGAATACTATGCAGCCATCAAAAGAAATGAAATCTTGCCATTTGCGACGACGTGGATGGAACTAGAGGGTATCATGCTTAGCGAAATAAGTCAATCGGAGAAAGACAACTATCATATGATCTCCCTGATATGAGGGAGAGGAGATGCAACATGGGGGGTCGAGGGGGTAGGAGAAGAGTAAATGAAACAAGATGGGATTGGGAGGGAGACAAACCATAAGTGACTCTTAATCTCACAAAACAAACTGAGGGTTGATGGGGGCAGGGGTTTGGGAGAGGGGGTGGGGTTATGGATATCGGGGAGGGTATGTGCTATGGTGAGTGCTGTGAAGTGTGTAAACCTGGCGATTCGCAGACCTGTACCCCTGGGGATAAAAATATATGTTTATAAAGCTGTAAAAAAAAAAAAAAAAAAAAAAAGAAAGAAAGGATGAATCCCCAAGTTTTGTAGCAACATGGACGGGACTGGAAGAGATTATGCTGAGTGAAATAAGTCAAGCAGAGAGAGTCAATTATCATATGGTTTCACTTATTTGTGGAGCATAACAAATAGCATGGAGGACAAGGGGAGATGGAGAGGAGAAGGGAGTTGAGGGAAATTGGAAGGGGAGGTGAACCATGAGAGACTATGGACTCTGAAAAACGATCTGAGAATTTTGAAGGGGTGGGGGGTGGGAGGTTGGGGGCACCAGGTGGTGGGTATTGTAGAGGGCACGGATTGCATGGAGCACTGGGTGTGGTGCAAAAATAATGAATACTGTTATGCTGAAAAAAAAATAAAAAAATTTATATAAAAAATAAAAAAAATGTAGAAAATATCTAAAGTTTAGATTGTGATTATGAAAGAATTGAAATTGATATCAGTAGCAGAACAATATCTTGAAAATCTACAAATGCTTGAAAATAAGATGTAGTTCTAAAAGGTCTATGCATCGAAAGGAATTCAAAAGTGAAATTGAAAAACATTTTGATTGAAAAAAAACTTAAAATAGACACCAAACAAAGTAAGATAATGTTAAAACAATGCTTAGGGAAAAAATATAGCAAGATATACTTTTATTATAATAAAACCAAAAGTTTTAAATTCATAATTCCATAATTAAACTTAAAAAAAAAAAACTGGTTACATAAGATCAAATTAAACCCAAAGCAAACAAAATAAGAGAAATAATAAAGATAATATCAGAAATGATACCAATACTATTCAAATTCTTCTAGAAAATATGTGCACACATTCAAATTTTGTTTTATAAATCCAGAATGATCCAAACCAGAGTCAAGCATTGAAATGACACTACATATCAATATTCTTTATGAATGTAAAAGTAATGAGCAGAAAATTAATAAGTTAAACACAAAAATATTTTTAAAAATAATGCCTCACGATCAATGTTTGTCCTGAAAATTCAGAGCAGATACACCATTTGAAAATCAAGTAGTATAATTCACCATTTCAAGAAACGAAATAAAAGAAATCATTCCAATAAATGCCAAGAAAGTACTTGACAAAATTAAAAATTCATTCACACCAAAACCCCTTAATAACAAGAAATAGAAAAGAACTTTAATAACTTGATATTTAATGGTGAACAACTGAATACTATTTTCTTAAGACTGAGATCAAGAATGGATGTTTTCTCTTGACACTCAAATTCAATATCAAATAGGAGGTCTGAGACAGCACATAAAGGCAAATAAGTGATTAGATAATAAATAGATGGTAGTTATAGATGATAGATAAGATAGGAATTGGAAAAGAAGAATAAAACTGTTTTCACAACATAGAAAACTCAAAGAATCAACAAAAAGATTCTCAAAGTAAATAAACATGTGTGTAGTATAGAACATCAATATAAAAATCAATTTTATATTTTTCTCTACCAATGAAAACCTAGAAATTGAAATTTGAAAAATAACATCTGAAACTATGAAATAGTTATTAAAACTAATCAGGGTGTCTGGGTGGCTAAGTTGGCAAAGCCTCTGCCTTCAGCTCAGGTCATGATTTCAGGGTCGTGGGATCGAGCCCCACATCAGGCTCCCTGCTGAGTGGGGATCCTGCTTCTCCCTCTCCTTCTGCTGCTCCCCCTGCTTGTGCTTTCCCTCTCTCTCTCTCACTCTCTCTGACGAATAAATAAAATCTTTTTAAAAACTAATCAAATATGTGCAATGAAAACTATAATACACTGGTAAAAAGAAGTCAATATGGATTTTTTTTAAAAGATTTTATTTATTTATTTAACACAGAGAGAGATCACAAGTAGGCAGAGAGGCAGGCAAAGAGAGAGGGGAAAGCAGGCTCCCCGCTGAGCAGAGAGCCTGATGCAGGGCTCCATCCCAGGACCCTGAGATCATGACCTGAGCCAAAGGCAGAGGCTTAACCCACTGAGCCACCCAGGCACCCATCAATGTGGATTTAAGTAGAGGAATATACTGAGTTCGCGGATTTGAAGACACAGAATTAAGATATCAGTTCTCCCCCCAGTAGATCCATATATTTAATGAAAGCTCAATTAAAATCACATCAGGTAGGTTTTTTTTAAAATAAATATTCACAAGTTGATTATAAAGTTCATTTGAAGAGTCAAAGACTGAAATAACCAACATAATTTTGAAAATGAAGAAAGTTAAAAGATACAATCTCCCTGATCTTAAGACATATTACAATAAATAAATAAATAAAAATCTAGATAGTGTGGCATTAATGACAGGGTAGATATATAGAGCAGTGAAGTAGAACAGAGATGTAGGTATAAACCCCTACATCTGTCAAAAATGAAAAGGGAGTTCAATGGGGGAATGTAGGCTTTCTAGTATGTGGTACTTAAAGAATTGAGAAAAAAGATCCCTCCCCTCTTCTGAACAGAAAGATAGATAGAAAGAAAGAAAGAAAGAGAAAGACCTTAACACGTATTATATACCTTTTACAAAATAAGTGACTCTAAACTGATAACGGATTTGACTGTGAAAAGCTAAAACTATAAAACTTTGTGATTTGGGGCTAAGTGAAGATATTTTAACTATGACATGAAAAATCACGATCTAGAAAAAAAAGAAGATAAATTAAACTTAATCAAATTTTAAAACTTACTCTCTGTGAAAGACCCTGCGAAGAGAGTAAAAGACTAGACATAGTGTGGGATAAAATATTTGCAAAACTCATACTGACAAAGAATATATAACAAATTTTCACCAAAAAAAATACAGATGGCAAATAAGCACATGAAAAGATGCTCAACATTGCATATTATATGTAACATTATAATATATAATACTATATATACAAAAATACTATCTCTATATCTACAGATATAGATACGTGAAACGAAAAGATGTGCAATTATATATAGACTATATATATATGCTCCAAGTGCTCAAGTCCTGGCAGAAATACAGAGCAACTGGAGCTTTCTCCTACATTCTCATGAGTGTGAAAAATTGTAAAGCCACTTTGGAAAACAGTTTAGCAGTTTCTTATAAAGTCAAATGTGTTCATACCATATGACTCCTAACAAAGGAAATTAATGATGAGAAATACAGTTATGTTTTAAAAAAATCCAGTATAACTTCATTCTCATTCTGAACTGGAAATCTCATTCTGAACTGGAAATAACCTGTAATTCATGAACGGATAAACAAATCGCATCCTATCTCTATAATGGAATGCAACTCAGCAGGAAAAACAAACATAGACACAACAAAATGTGATAGACACAACAACATGAACAAATCTCAGATATGATTTCCTGAGTGACAGAAGCCAGACTTAAAAGGTTATAGGACATAGGATACCATTTCTGTGATATCCTAGAAAAGACAAAAGTGCTGGAACAGAAAGCAGATCAGTGGTTTCCAGGGACCGTGAGTGAAAAGATGGGTTATGTTGAAAAGGAACAGTGAGAGGGAATCTTGGGGAGTAATGAAACTTGTTTTGTGTGCATTTGTCAAAACTTACAGAACCATGAAAGGGTTATTTATTTGAGAAAAAAATGCATTTGAAGAGTGAAAGTTTAGATTACAGGAAGTGAAAATTAATCATGGTACTAATTCTAAAGGAACTGTGGTAGTCAAGGCAAGAAATGGGCCATGAGCTGGGGTTGTGGAGATGGAGAGCAGTGAGCAGTGTGTATTTTCAAAGTTTAACTCAAAGTCTTTGTAACGATTGTAAGTGTTGGATTAAGGGAGAATAATCATGTAACAATTAAATTGCAGTTTGGGACTGGATCAGCAGGTTGAATCTTTAGGAGATTTATTGAGACTAAAGGAGGAAACGTTTTGGAAAAGAGTTTGATGAAGGAGTTTAGGAGTTGTACTTTGGAGGCACTCATTATTAAGTATCTGTTGGACAAATATGTGAATTTCACCACTTCAGATGAACCCATTCACAAAGATTTTCCCAGTATCTTAACATGCTGCATACATATAAATCTTCGATCAATCCTTTATCTGGGGGTGCCTGGATGGCTCAGTCACTGGGCATCTGCCCTCAGCTCTGGACATGATCCAGGGTCCTGGGATGGAGCCCTGCATTGTGCTCCCTGCTCAAGTCACTTCTCCCTCCCTCTCCCACTTCCTTTGTTTGTATTCCCTCTCTTGCTGCCTCTATCTCTGTCAAATAAATAAAATATTTTTTAAATCCCTTATCTGAATTTCCTTTTCACTTTCCTCACAAATTATATAAAGTATGTTCTATATATTATATTGTTGACTTTCTGTCCATCCCTGATCCCTTTCTGAAAACCATTCCAAACTCTTAAGTACAATAGTGGTTCTCAATATTATAAAAACTTCATTCTTAGACATTCTGTATGAACCTAATCCAACCCATGGATTCACAGGCATTTCTGAGAGTCTTCTATTTGCCTAGAACCATGTTCCTCTGTAACTGCTGAGACAGGACATTTGTTCCAAAGGAGCTCCTAGTGGTTGGAAAGATAGCACATATGCACACACACACACATACACACATACACACACTACCCCCCCCCCAACACGCACATACACTATTAAGGATTAAAGAACAGTCCAGTTAAACAGGAGGTTCTGAGATTTAAGATTTAAGGCTCTGAGATTTAAATATTATTTACTTGGCTCATGAGAAGCACAAGCTTCATGTGGGAGATATGCCATGACTGGAGCCTGGAAAAATAGGAATGTACTGTCCACACTGAGTCTAGGAGTATGCCAGAATCTTCTTTCCATTGCCAAAATTTGTGCTTATTTATGCTGAAGAGAAAACAATTGAACCAATGTGTGTACAATACTTTGTGAACTGTAATGTGCCATATAATTGTCAGTTCTACCATTATGGTTATTAATGTGTGCATTATTATCCCCTCAATTCATGCACCCTGGCTGTTAAACCTGGGTTTTAAAACCAATGTGTGTAACAGAATAGTGTTTGCTGAGACTGAAATAAAGAGCCACAACGATGTAAATCTGACACATTTTTAGTGTTATGCTGTGTCTAATTGTTATTGTCCACATGGAAATTCAGAAGCAGGGCAAGGGAATGGGAAAAAAAAGACCTGGCCCGGGACTAGGCAGGTTTGTGTTCTGAATTTATCCCTTCCATTAATTACCTCTGTGACAACAGGCAGGGCTCTTTCTCTCTGGGGTCCTCAGATTTACTACCCATAGAGTGAAGGAACAAGAGAACATGTTCTCCCCAGTTCCTTTTGCATATAACCCTGCATGGATTGTATGAGAGCACTGATGAAAGCATGTCAGTTAGAACTTGCTAAATACATTTTAGGAGGGTATGACTGAGCCAAAGGAGAAAGTCAGTGGGGGCAGTCCTCATGGACTTGAGTGATATCTGTTGTGAGAGGCACCCAGCACAGCTGGCCCCAACCATGAGGCTGCCCCGTGCTGGAGGGATGAGAGATGCTGTGTTAACCTCTTGTCCCAGGTGATGTTAAGTTACTGAGGAAAAAAATGTTACATGGATTGGCTGGACTCAAGCTGTTACATTTGATGATTATGAATCCCAAGACCTCCCACTGAGCAAGAGCATTTCCACAGAGAAGTAAATTCTATCAATAATAATAAAAACAATAATGAAAATAGCATCACAGTTATTATAATAATAGCTGGGTTTATTGTGTGTTTTTCCTGTTGAGTAGTCAGACACGATTACAAGCAGTTTGTGTATAAACTCGTATCATCTTCACAACACTATAAAATAGATATCATAATTACCTGAACTTTACAGGTAAGGAAACTGACCCAGAAAAGTTAAGATATATCTTGCAGTAACACCTTAGTAGGTGGCAGTGCTAGAATTTGAATTCAAACACCTTTTCATACAGACATGTATTAGCAAACATAGAACATATGCACCAGTAAAATCAAAGGACTGTATTATTTACCCAAATTTGAGCTTTTTTTTTTTCTTTTTAAAAGTTTAGATTTTATGTATATAACATTTTGCAGCAAAACATACTCTCTTTCTGGTGCATCACTTGACCAAACTCAACTTTTCCTTTGCGATTGTGCAGAGGGTCAGCACCATGTGCAGAGGGACAGCCTCCTTCAGCAGAGTGAGCTGTCCTCCCTGCCACTACACAGGTTTGAATTCATTTTTCTGGTCCACTAATTGCATCAGCTGTTTATGCCTATGGATCTGGCTTATGTCTCAGGCTCAGGAATGGTGTTTTATATGCTTGTGTGGACCCAGTCCTTTCTGCTATTTCTGGAATCGAGTGTTTGTAAATGTTTGATGAAGGAATGCATGTGTAAATGAGTGAATGAGTAGAAAAATGCATTGTCCCAAATGATCCTCCTCACAGCCCTGTGAGCTAAGTAGAGCACCATTCCTAGTCTCCACTTCCCAGAAAACAAAATGAGGCTCAGAGGAATAAAATGTGTTCTCCAAGATCCCGCTGTAACTGAACTAACCTGAGTTCACTCCTTGGCAAGTTATAGACAGAGACTCTATCAAGTAGAGTTACTGCACAAAGGAAACATTATTTACAACAAATAAGGAGAAGATGGGTAATAACTTCTAAAGCTGTGACTCTCCAAAAGTGGGTTTCTTTTATTTAGGGTTAAGATGAATATTCAGAAAGGGGAGTTTTGTCATCAAATATAGAGGTGGGCATAAGTTTGTGAAGGTGTACTTAGAAAACATACCCCTACAGGTATCCTATGTTATGTTAGTGAAGCTTGTTCTCCTCCTAAGACAGAGTCTTTACCATTGTCAGGAAGCAGAGGAACTGTCAGATGAGGGGAAGGGGCTCTGGGCATGCTCCAAGAACTGGGTACAAACTGGATGGGGACTCAGTCTCCATGTTTAGGGTAAGGAAGGCAGGATCTTGCTTACTTTGAACAGTACTGAGAGTTTTACCATTGCTAATGTCTTTGATATGATTAGACTAATGTCCTAGTCTGGTAGTGACTATGAGTTTTTACATTCCTTTGTTTCCTTAAAATCTTTTTGCATTTCTCTGTAATTTTGACACTTCATAGGAAGTTCTGCAAAAATATGCTAGAGCAAGTGAAACCAGAAAAGCATAGATGATGGAAAATGGGGGGGGGGCTTTTCTTTCTTTTCCAGGGGGTCCCTACCTCTTTCTACTTACACCTCCAGTTGTCAGAAACACAAGCCAGGCTAGAAGCCTAAATATCTTGATTCCTGGCCTAATTCTCTGTCCAGCCTGGTGCCCTGTTCAGCCTTGTTCAGCTGACCCTAACTGGGAACTATGTGAAGATATGAGACCTAGGGGTGCCCACAGAGTGGGAACAATGACCACAAACTCCCACCCAGAAGGGTGTTCTTTTGCCTTGCAGTCTTAGCACACCAAACGGGGAGGCATAGAGAGTGACTGGAATACCAGCTTGGAGTTTCTGCCGTTCATTCACTCACTCACTCACTTACTCACTCATTCATTCAATAAGATTTTTTTTTTTTGACTGTCAACTGACTGAATTTCAGCTACTGTTCTGTATTTAGACTCTATCAGTGGGAAAATAGAGAGTCATTGCTCTCATGTAGCTCATGATTCTGTAGTGGACAGAAAATAAGTATATATATATATATGCAGAAAATTTGTTATTTTCCTATCTTTGCCCTTCTAAGCTTTCTTGGAGATGAAAGGCCTTAAGTTCTCAAAACTGTATTTCCCAGTCTCCTTTGCAGTGGGGCCCCTGTAGGACTGATCCATGAGAGGTATTTTCACAGACCTGAATTGGAGGAGAAGGAAAATCCCATAGTCACCTGTGGAGGTTGAGGTAGACAACTGAGCAGAAGCCATGGTGGAGTGAGTAGCAGCCACCAGGCTAATACTTCTGTATCCACATTCTTAAAGTTTTTTAACAGCTGGAGCCTCTTTTCCTAATGTCATTTAAGGCTTTGTCTGATCTTAGATGTTCTAGCTCTTTTAATGATTTTATATGCAAACATTTCCTCTATTGAAATTTTCCCTCTTAGAGTGTTCTCTGCTTCCGAATTGAATTATGATGTCAAGTAGTGATAAATTTGGTGGAACATGCAGCAGAGTAAGTGGAAAGAGAGTGGGTGCTCTTCCCGATATCAGGGAAGGCTTCTCTGAGAGAACTGAATGAAGAGGCCATGCTGACACCTGAGGGAAGTGATTCTAATCCTAGGGAAAGGCAAGAACAAAGGACAAATGGTCAATACATAGTTGCTGTCTTCATAGAAAAACCTCAAGGCCAGTACGACTGTAGGATGTGTGAAAAGGAATAATGGGTAGGAGAGGAGATCAACAAGGGAGGCAGGTCTCAGTTCTGGGAGAAAGTTGAGGGCCAGAAAAGTTGGATTGTACCATTGAAATATTGAGAGAGTGATATGATGTAACACAATAGGGTACCCCATCTCGTCATCAGAGCCCATGCTAATTTATCAGCTGGGCTCTCATATTAATAATTTTATGTGTGTGAAATTATAGAATTCACAGAGAGATTTCATATTGTTTCCCTATCAGATCATCACATTAACCCTGAGATGTTATTACAGTTTTACCAACTAGGAATCTGAAATGTAGGGAATCTGAATAGGACAGAAGCCTGAAGTAAAGCAGGTAGTATCCACTGACTGAAGAATGGATAAAGAAGATTCTCTATGTGTGTATCTACATACACGTATATACACACCGACACATGTACATATAATGGAATATTACTCAACCATAAAAAAGAATGAACTCTTGCCATTTGCAATGACACTGATGGAGTTAGGGGGTATTACGCTAAGTGAAATCAGTCTGCCAGAGAAAGACAAATGCCATATGATTTCACTCATATGTGAACTTTAAGAAACAAAACAAATGGGCAAAGGAAAATAAAAGAAAAGATAGAGAGACAAAATAAGAAACAGATTCTTAACTATAGAGAACAATCTAATGGTTACTGAAGGGGAGATAGGTGGGGGATGGGTGATGTAGGTGGTGAGGATTAAGGAGTGCACTTGTCCTGATGAGAAGCATATGTTGTGTGGGAGTGTTGAATCACATATTGTATACCTGAAAATAATATGACACCATATATTAATTATCTGGAATTTAAATAAAAACTTGGGAAAAAACAGAAGGAGCAATTGAATATCTATAGTAAGAGTATTTTGGGCCTCAGATTGCTTCCTTGACTCAGCTCTGTAGAGAGCTGTCATGTCTATTCTCACCCCAGTGGAAGTTTGGCATTTTTCTTCCCCCTCTGGAGCACTTTCTAAAGTACAGGATACCAGGCACACACCCTAATAATAACCCTCATACTAACCCTAAACATAATCTGACTCTTAACCCCTATACCTAACCATCTGGAGAGTTCTCTGAGCTATAAGATATCAGGCACATACCTTCACACTAACCCTCACCCTCACCCTAACCCTGGCCATAATCCTAACCCTAACCCTAGATCTGAGAAGAAAAAAAAAATGTGGTATACACACGTGCACACACACATACACACAGAGGAATATTACTAAGCCATAAAAATGATTGAAACTCTATCATTTACAATGATATGGGTGGAGCTAGAGAGTAAATACTCTGTTAAGTGAAATAAGTCAGTCTGAGAAAGACAAAGACCATATGACTTCACTCATAGGTAGAATTTAGGAAACAAAACAAATGGGCAAAGGGAAAAAAATAAAAGAGATAGAGGCAAACCAAGAAACAGAGTCTTAACTATAGAGAAAGAACTGATGATTATGGTTGGGGAAGGGGGGCTATGGTAGGGAGAATGAGTGAAATAGGTGATGGGGATTAAGGAGTGCACTTGCTAAGAGGAGCACTGGGTATTTTTTGGAAGTTTGAAATGACTATATTATACACCTGAAAATAATATTATACTGTTTGTCAACTAGCTGGAATTTACATAAAAACTAAAACAAAACCAAGCAGGTAGGATGTGACAGACTCCAGAATCAAATCTAGATCTCTCAATTCAAAGTTCAGGGTGCCTTCTGCTAAACCAGAGATGGCTTTGTGATTTAAATATTGAACTGGCCTTGAAGTGACCTTTCTTCACAGTGTCTAAGGATAAGAGTTAATATTTACAGACCATTTATACTTCATAAAGTGCTGGGAGGTGTCGGACCCATGATGGAGATTGGGTGGGATGCTTCTAGAGTCCCAGGAGTTAAGGTGTTTTTAGGCTTAAGATGCTTGTCAAATGTTGTGCATTCAAAACAATGGAACTTCAATCAAAGTGCAGATTTCCATGTCATAGGGCTAGAGTGTCTAAATTCTGCTTTTGTATCTGGTTCTCAGCTGCCGGGTGGGGTCAGGGCTGCTGGCCCAGAGGCCACACTTGAGTAGCCAGATGCTATAGACCAATATTGGGTTAATTTTTCAATCAAAAAATAGTTTTGAGTTTCCATTCCATGCTTGGGTCTGTGAGAACAGGCATATAGCAATGCTAAGGCTGACAGTATACACTGAAAATTTCAAAAGCAGACTGATTTCTATCTATTAACATAAACCATTTATGAATTAATTTCAAAACCTTTTGCTTTTACTGTCAAAATATCTAGTTTTGGTCTCACTTAAACATGTTTATGAGGAATGTCTCTGAGTTAAAACTCAATGTATTTGCTCGGACATTTTACAATACTAAGGATTGCAAGTTTACTAATTGACTATAGCCCATTAGAGAGTTAATTTTTTAAATTTATTTAATAATTTTTTTGGAATAAGAAATCAATTACTTTTGAAGAATTTAATACCATATGTATATATACACATATATGTGTTTGTGTGTAGTGTGTGTGTGTGTGTATGTTGTATACATATATTTTTTTTTCCATTATAACCAAAGAATGATCTTAGATTAGGGACTATATAATTTTACTTTAATAGCTTTCAGATATAAAATATGGCCATTTACTGAATTATTGAATACACTTAATTGCAGGTTGTATACTGTGAACTATTGATCCAATAATAATTCATGTGGACTATTAAAAAGAAATGATTCATTTTTTATTTTACCATTTGAAACAATGCTTATATATCATTTACAATTGAGAGTTAGGAGCAAAAGATTTTTTAGTGCAATACAATATTTCTAATGCAGGGCAAGCCTTTATGGGAGTCCAAGGTAACATGATATAATCAAAAATTAAATAACTTTAAATTTCAGTAGGGGAAAAAGATACCCTTTGCCTTCAGTTAAATATTTTAATTGAAGGACTATTCACCAGGAGTTATAAACCTTCCCAATGTAACTGAAATATTTAATATGAAATATAAAATATTTTAAGAGTTCTGCAGAGTTCTCAAAAATTAATTGAAGGGGTGTTCTTTCTTTTCTCCTGTTACTTTTTTTTTTTCTTTTTGGGTTCCTAGAAAACAATTTCTTCCTTAGTTCAAGTTTCCATTTACATTAAGAACAAAAGAATTGGGTCACCCAAGAGTTTCAGTAAAGGGTGTTTAGAGTTCATCACTTAGCTAGTGGTTAAAAGACAGTTTAATCCAGTATTTTGCAGGCATGGTGTCTTACTCTGGTTTTTATGCACCCTCCTTTGACTGGTAGTTTCTCAAGTACATCTTCATGCTTTAGTGTTGAGCATCTATCTTTTACTCTGCCAGATCACCTGATATATTATCACTAATCAAGTCCATACTATGTGTGATTCAGATGACTGCCCAGGTCTTATGTGCAAGATCTCATTTAAATGTTTCTGTCATTAGCCCCATTGTATAAGTTGGTAAAATGGAAGGCAAAGAAAATCAATTGAACTTCCAAGTATGTGAATTCAGGAAAGTACCAAGCTCAGAGTCACAAAGCAGCCCTGGGTTTTGCTAACTACTCTCTTGCTATCCTGCCGTCATTGTCCTTGAACCCTTGTGTGGCTGCATTTCTCAGCAAGACTGCTGTGGCACACAGACCTTTAGCAAGGGCAGGAGACTGTTCCCTGAGGAGGGAGCAGCTGATGAAGAGCTTCAAGTGCAGAGGGCTGTGTTCATGGAATGCTAGGATCTGGGGAATGGGGAAGAGGTGGCAGAAGGTGGAAACTGCATAACAGAGAAAGGAATTTAAATGCAAACATTGGAAGAATATGAGTTATTTCCACAAGTTAACCTTGTGATCATAATTATGGCTGCATATACATGTTAGAAAGTAATGTGAAGGACAGGTGGATAGGAATAAATAGCAAAAACAAACAAATGAACAAACAAACAACTCTAATGAATAGTCCAGATGACAAATGATTAGGACATTCATTCAAACTCTCCTCACACTTTACTGTTCATATGAAGTCCCTGGGGATGTTGTTAAAATGTAGAATATGATTCAGTAGTTCTGGGATGAGGACCCAAATTTTGCATTTCTTACAAGCTTCTAGGTGGCACAGGATGCCCCTTCTCCATGGAACAAGTTCAAATAGCATTAAGTAGCAAGAGTGAGAACAGTAGTTCTCAAAGGCTGATTCTGGAGCAACACTATCAACATCATCCAAGAATCAGAACCACAGGTGCTCTGACACTCCCCCCTACTAATTATTCAGAATGTCTGGGGGCGGACTCAGGCATCAGTATTAAGTATAAACATCCCAGGTGATTCTAATGTGCATTTTGAGAATCAGCTTGTTGACAGAGAGCAGAGGAAGTGGGGATGGAGGAAACAATGACACTTGAAACATGTATTTAGGAAGTAAAACCAACAGGGGTCAATGAAAGAGTAGAGCTTTTTTAGATTCTGCTTATGCAAAAAGGGTTCCTAGGATGACCTAATTTTATCCTCAAGCCCATAATTTTTCCCTCAAAAATGAAAGTTTTTATAATCTTTCTCCTGAAAGCATAAGTCATGCTTGGAAAAACCTAACATCTTCTGTCAGGCAATTAAGCAATTTGGACACTTGTTTTAATTAAAACTTGTGCCTAAACAAAAACCCATTGCATAAAAGAGCTTTTTAATGGGACATGAGAATTTCTGGAAAAATGCAGGGTGGTAATATGGATTAAGAATGATGGAGATGACGATTTCCTAAACAAATAAACAAAATTACTTCCAACGTTTATTGTAAACCACCCATGAAATATCTGGCAATCTAAATGGAAAGGGAATGTTCTTGCTTCTTTATATAACACAGTATTTCATGTTAGAGAATGAACTTTAATTAGAACATCACTGGTGTCAAATTAGTAATAAATGTTTAAGACAATTGAGATAGTGAAACTATGGGAACACTGCCACTAATGTAAAATCTGCTGTAAATTGCAAGGAATTTACATTTTCCATTAGCACACAGCTATGAGCATAAAAATGATAAAAGGTTACATACATTTTAGGATGTTCTTTAACATGGTTAAAATTATTGCAAAGAAATGGTGTCTGTAGCACCTACAGTTTCTGGAGCTTACAAATTCATGGGTTCCAGTTTCTGCTTCTTTCCTTTGGAGCTGTGTCATGATGGGAAACCTGGTGACTGTAAGCCTATCTTCTTTGTGAAATGAGAATAAAGGTTGCTGTTCTGGCAGCACATGGATCTTGTGTGGCATGGGGGATGGCAATGTGACTTTATGGAAAAACCATGGACTTTGATATCAAAAAACTTCAGCTCCAGAGTTCCATGTGTTTTGTGTGGTACCACAAAACTGGTGTTGCTCAATTGTTGTCATGAGAATCATATGAAATAACGCAAATAGCAATGGCCACAGTCGCCAAACTGTGGGAAGAACCAAGATGCCCTTCAACAGACAAATGGATAAAGAAGTTATGATCCATATATACAATACAATATTATGCCTCAATCAGAAAGGATGAATACCTAACATTTGTATCAACATGGACAGGATTAGAAGAGATTATGCTGAGTGAAATAAGTCAAGCACAGAGAGTCAATTATCATTATGGTTTCACTTACTTGTGGAAGAGAAGGAATAACACAGAGGACATTGGGAGATGGAGAGGAGAAATGAGTTGGGGGAAATCAGAGGGGGAGACAAACCATAAGAGACTGTGGACTCTAAGAAACAAACAGGGTTTTTGAAGGGAGGGCTGTGGGGGTTGGGTGAGCCTGGTGGTGGGTATTAAGGAGGGCATGTATAGCATGGAGCCCTGGGTCTGGTGTATAAACCATGATTTTGCGACACTGAAAAAAATAAAATTAAATAAAAATTAAAAAAAATAATGCAAATACAAATCATGACATGTAGAAGGTATCTAATAATAGCAATCAGCACCATGCTAATGAACATGAAGATATCTGGTATACTCTGCAGTCATCAGGGGTCACTTTAATTTGTTATTACTTGTGTCCTACTTGCCTCCTTCAAGCACTTCAATTGACATTATGGACACAGCCATAACTAAAACCCTATTAAAACTAGTAATTAACAATAAAAATCTTCCTGTAATATGGAAGGCTTCAGAGAGATAGGTAATTTCTATAAAAGTCTGTGTTGGTAAATTAAAGATGGTCACACATTATTTGACATTCTTTTTTACCAAAATATGGGCTCTATCTCCCTCTCCTTGAATCTAGGCAGGCCCGTGAATGTTTGACGATTGGAGCCCAGGGAAAGTGATGCTTGGCAGTTTCCAGGTTCCACAACTAGACTTTAAGAAGACTGGAAGCTTCTGTATTGGTTTCTGGGAGCCTTGAGTCCCCCCCATTACCTTGCAGAAGAAAGCACATGGAAGGATGTTGCATGGAGAGAGAGGTGGGCAAAGAGAAGCCAGACCTACCAGCTGCCCTGTCTAAGGCACCAGAGTGACACCAGAGTGAAGCATGACTTGAAAATCACAGAATGACTCAACTGATGTCCCATAGGGCAGAACTGCCCTGACTGAGTTCCTGATCTGCAAAAGCATGCAATGTAAAATGCATTTCTTTTAAGTCAGGAAGCTTTGGGTCATTGTTTGGCAGCAACAGGTAACAAAAACACTCGTCTCCTCAAGCCCATGTTTCCTGCAGAAGCTCTTTGCTTCCTGTGTTTGCCAGGATAACCTGTTGATCTCTCTGGCATTAGTATCTTCTAATGTCCTATAGTGGGAATTGCTCATACAGACATCTTGGTTGTATGAAGGATCTTTGCTTGAGGGAATCAAAATGTTGACAAGTAGATGAATCTTTGATGGCTGAAGATTTAAAATTTTAACCTGTTAAAATGCTGACCATCTTCTTGTCTTTCAACCTGAAATTTTTCAGATTGCTTATGACAATTCTCCTTTTGCATATGCTATTTTCACTGCCCAAGAAATTATCTTTTTCCCTCTCACACCGCTCTTGAACAAAAATTCAACTGAGTAAATTTGAAGATTATTCAATAATCCTAGAATCAGGCAACACTACTTCTAATAGACAGGTGTTTGGAGGAGTTATAAGAAATGGAAATCCTCCTTTATCACCTTTAACTAGTGTCTAGCTACGTTTCTCTTTGACACAAAGCTTAGAACAGTTCAAGATGAGAGGAAGGGGGAGAGAGGAGGTGGAAAATAATAGAGATATATTCTATAACTGGAAGAGGTCCTTCATGATAACAAGAGAAGTCCTAGAACTCAGAGATATAATTTTATCTCTTGTCTGTTATCATTCCCTCTGGTCTGGTATGTTAATTTATTACTACTTTTCTTCATCGTCATTTAGAATTTATATCAGTAAAGTCCCTCACATATTTTTCAGAATATATTTCCTACTATAAACTTAATACAATATGTTGAAGCCTATACTAATGTCAAAAGTTGTCTGGCTATACATTTGTCTGCAGTCAATATTCCTTCAAATTGACCTGATGCGGGTCAGCTGGTGCAGAACTAATGTCATCCATTCTCAGAGTAGAGAAACCTCTGCTGATGTAATACCAAAGGTAAAAAACAAACAAAAACAAACAAACAAACAAAACCAAAAACAAATACAAAGAAAAAAAAACTAAAAGAAAACACATAATGTTGGATGGAAATCAGCAGAGGACATCTGGAATTCTTACTTAAGGTGATCAGGAGATATTTTTGTAGATAATCTAAGTTCTTATTATTTCATTCTAAGAGTATTATTTCATTATCTCATTCATGCAGCAAATAGTTTCTGAAGTCCTGGGCTTTTCCAGGCAATCAGTCATGAATAGGGTATAGTTTCATCCTTAAAGGACATCATAAGCTAAAGTCAAGCTGACATGCAAATAATTTTTTTTTTAATTTTTTTATTTTTTTCAGCATAACAGTATTCATTATTTTTGCACCACACCCAGTGCTCCATGCAATCCGTGCCCTCTACAATACCCACCACCTGGTGCCCCCAACCTCCCACCCCCCACCCCTTCAAAATTCTCAGATCGTTTTTCAGAGTCCATAGTCTCTCATGGTTCACCTCCCCTTCCAATTTCCCTCAACTCCCTTCTCCTCTCCATCTCCCCTTGTCCTCCATGCTATTTGTTATGCTCCACAAATAAGTGAAACCATATGATAATTGACTCTCTCTGCTTGACTTATTTCACTCAGCATAATCTCTTCCAGTCCCGTCCATGTTGCTACAAAACTTGGGGATTCATCCTTTCTTTCTTTCTTTCTTTCTTTTTTTTTTTTTTTTTTTTACAGCTTTATAAACATATATTTTTATCCCCAGGGGTACAGGTCTGCGAATCGCCAGGTTTACACACTTCACAACACTCACCATAGCACATACCCTCCCCAATATCCATAACCCCACCCCCTCTCCCAACCCCCTCCCCCCATCAACCCTCAGTTTGTTTTGTGAGATTAAGAGTCACTTATGGTTTGTCTCCCTCCCAATCCCATCTTGTTTTATTTACTCTTCTCCTACCCCCTCGACCCCCCATGTTGCATCTCCTCTCCCTCATATCAGGGAGATCATATGATAGTTGTCTTTCTCCGATTGACTTATTTCGCTAAGCATGATACCCTCTAGTTCCATCCACGTTGTCGCAAATGGCAAGATTTCATTTCTTTTGATGGCTGCATAGTATTCCATTGTGTATATATACCACATCTTCTTTATCCATTCGTCTGTAGATGGACATCTAGGTTCTTTCCATAGTTTGGCTATTGTAGACATTGCTGCTATAAACATTCGGGTGCATGTGCCCCTTCGGATCACTATGTTTGTATCTTTAGGGTAAATACCCAGCAGTGCAATTGCAGGGTCATATGGTAGTTCTATTTTCAACATTTTGAGGAACCTCCATGCTGTTTTCCAGAGTGGTCGCACCAGCTTGCATTCCCACCAACAGTGTAGGAGGGTTCCCCTTTCTCCGCATCCTCGCCAGCATCTGTCATTTCCTGACTTGTTAATTTTAGCCATTCTGACTGGTGTGAGGTGATATCTCATTGTGGTTTTGATTTGTATTTCCCTGATGCCGAGTGATATGGAGCACTTTTTCATGTGTCTGTTGACCATCTGGATGTCTTCTTTGCAGAAATGTCTGTTCATGTCCTCTGCCCATTTCTTGATTGGATTATTTGTTCTTTGGGTGTTGAGTTTGCTAAGTTCTTTATAGATTTTGGACACTAGCCCTTTATCTGATATGTCATTTGCAAATATCTCCCCCCATTCTGTCAGTTGTCTTTTGGTTTTTTTAACTGTTTCCTTTGCTGTGCAAAAGCTTTTGATCTTGATAAAATCCCAATAGTTCATTTTTGCCCTTGCTTCCCTTGCCTTTGGTGATGTTCCTAGGAAGATGTTGCTGCGGCTGAGGTCGAAGAGGTTGCTGCCTGTGTTCTCCTCGAGGATTTTGATGGATTCCTTTCTTACATTGAGATCCTTCATCCATTTTGAATCTATTTTCGTGTGTGGTGTAAGGAAATGATCCAATTTCATTTTTCTGCATGTGGCTGTCCAATTTTCCCAACACCATTTATTGAAGAGGCTGTCTTTGTTCCATTGGACATTCTTTCCTGCTTTGTCGAAGATGAGTTGACCATAGAGTTGAGGGTCCATTTCTGGGCTCTCTATTCTGTTCCATTGATCTATGTGTCTGTTTTTGTGCCAGTACCATGCTGTCTTGATGATGACAGCTTTGTAACAGAGCTTGAAGTCCGGAATTGTGATGCCACCAACTTTGGCTTTCTTTTTCAATATTGCTTTGGCTATTCGAGGTCTTTTCTGGTTCCATATAAATTTTAGGATTATTTGTTCCATTTCTTTGAAAAAAATGGATGGTACTTTGATAGGAATTGCATTAAATGTGTAGATTGCTTTAGGTAGCATAGACATTTTCACAATATTTATTCTTCCAATCCAGGAGCATGGAACATTTTTCCATTTCTTTGTGTCTTCCTCAATTTCTTTCATGAGTACTTTATAGTTTTCTCGGTATAGATTCTTAGTCTCTTTGGTTAGGTTTATTCCTAGGTATCTTATAGTTTTGGGCGCAATTGTAAATGGGATGGACTCCTTAATTTCTCTTTCTTCTGTCTTGTTGTTGGTGTAGAGAAATGCAACTGATTTCTGTGCATTGATTTTATATCCTGACACTTTACTGAATTCCTGTACAAGTTCTAGCAGTTTTGGAGTGGAGTCTTTTGGGTTTTCCACATATAGTACCATATCATCTGCAAAGAGTGATAGTTTGACTTCTTCTTTGCTGATTTGGATGCCTTTAATTTCCTTTTGTTGTCTGATTGCTGAGGCTAGGACTTCTAGTACTATGTTGAATAGCAGTGGTGATAACGGACATCCCTGCCGTGTTCCTGACCTTAGCGGAAAAGCTTTCAGTTTTTCTCCATTGAGAATGATATTTGCGGTGGGTTTTTCATAGATGGCTTTGATAATATTGAGGTATGTGCCGTCTATCCCTACACTTTGAAGAGTTTTGATCAGGAAGGGATGCTGTCCTTTGTCAAATGCTTTTTCAGCATCTATGGAGAGTATCATATGGTTCTTGTTCTTTCTTTTATTAATGTGTTGTATCACATTGATTGATTTGCGGATGTTGAACCAGCCTTGCAGCCCTGGAATAAATCCCACTTGGTCGTGGTGAATAATCCTTTTAATGGACTGTTGAATCCTATTGGCTAGTATTTTGGCGAGAATTTTTGCATCTGTGTTCATCAAGGATATTGGTCTGTAGTTCTCTTTTTTGTTGGGATCCTTGTCTGGTTTTGGGACCAAGGTGATGCTGGCCTCATAAAATGAGTTTGGAAGTTTTCCTTCTATTGCTATTTTTTGGAACAGTTTCAGAAGAATAGGAATTAGTTCTTTAAATGTTTGGTAGAATTCCCCCGGGAAGCCGTCTGGCCCTGGGCTTTTGTTTGTTTGGAGATTTTTGATGACTGTTTCAATCTCCTTACTGGTTATGGGTCTGTTCAGGCTTTCTATTTCTTCCTGGTTCAGTTGTGGTAGTTTATATGTCTCTAGGAAAGCATCCATTTCTTCCAGATTGTCAAATTTGTTGGCGTAGAGTTGCTCATAGTATGTTCTTATAATTGTCTGTATTTCTTTGGTGTTCGTTGTGATCTCTCCTCTTTCATTCATGATTTTATTTATTTGGGTCCTCTCTCTTTTCTTTTTGATAAGTCTGGCCAGGGGTTTATCAATCTTATTAATTCTTTCAAAGAACCAGCTCCTAGTTTCGTTGATTTGTTCTATTGTTTTTTTGGTTTCTATTTCATTGATTTCTGCTCTGATCTTTATGATTTCTCTTCTCCTGCTGGGTTTAGGGTTTCTTTCTTGTTCTTTCTCCAGCTCCTTTAGGTGTAGGGTTAGGTTGTGTACCTGAGACCTTTCTTGTTTCTTGAGAAAGGCTTGTACCGCTATATATTTTCCTCTCAGGACTGCCTTTGTTGTGTCCCACAGATTCTGAACCGTTGTGTTTTCATTATCATTTGTTTCCATAAATTTTTTCAATTCTTCTTTGATTTCCTGGTTGACCCATTCATTCTTTAGAAGGATGCCTTTTAGTCTCCATGTATTTGGGTTCTTTCCAAATTTCCTCTTGTGATTGAGTTCTAGCTTTAGAGCATTGCGGTCTGAAAATATGCAGGGAATGATCCCAATCTTTTGATACCGGTTGAGACTTGATTTAGGACCAAGAATGTGATCTATTCTGGAGAATGTTCCATGTGCACTAGAGAAGAATGTGTATTCTGTTGCTTTGGGATGAAATGTTCTGAATATATCTGTGATGTCCATCTGGTCCAGTGTGTCATTTAAGGCCTTGATTTCCTTGTTGATCTTTTGCTTGGATGATCTGTCCATTTCAGTGAGGGGAGTGTTAAAATCCCCTACTATTATTGTATTCTTGTCGATGTGTTTCTTTGATTTTGTTATTAATTGGTTTATATAGTTGGCTGCTCCCACGTTAGGGGCATAGATATTTAAAATTGTTAGATCTTCTTGTTGGACAGTTCCTTTGAGTATGATAGAGTGTCCCTCCTCATCTCTTATTATAATCTTTGGCTTAAAATCTAATTGATCTGATATAAGGATTGCCACTCCTGCTTTCTTCTGATGTCCATTAGCATGGTAAATTCTTTTCCACCCCCTCACTTTAAACCTGGAGGTGTCTTCGGGTGTAAGATGAGTTTCTTGTAGGCAACATAGAGATGGGTTTTGTTTTTTTATCCATTCTGATACCCTGTGTCTTTTGATTGGGGCATTTAGCCCATTAACATTCAGGGTAAGTATTGAGAGATATGAATTTAGTGCCATTGTATTGCCTGTAAGGTGACTGTTATTGTATATTGTCTCTGTTTCTTTCTGATCTACTACTTTGAGGGTCTCTCTTTGCTTAGAGGACCCCTTTCAATATTTCCTGTAGAGCTGGTTTGGTATTTGCAAATTCTTTCAGTTTTTGTTTGCCCTGGAAGCTTTTAATCTCTCCTTCTATTTTCAATGATAGCCTAGCTGGATATAGTATTCTTGGCTGCATGTTTTTCTCATTTAGTACTCTGAATATATCATGCCAGCTCTTTCTGGCCTGCCAGGTCTCTGTGGATAAGTCTGCTGCCAATCTAATATTTTTACCATTGTACGTTACAGACTTCTTTTCCCGGGCTGCTTTCAGGATCTTTTCTTTGTCACTAAGACTTGTCAATTTTACTATTAGGTGACGGGGTGTAGACCTATTCTTATTGATTTTGAGGGGGGTTCTCTGAACCTCCTGGATTTTGATGCTTGTTCCCTTTGCCATATTGGGGAAATTCTCTCCAATAATTCTCTCCAATATACCTTCTGCTCCCCTCTCTGTTTCCTCTTCTTCTGGAATCCCAATTATTCTAATGTTGTTTCGTCTTATGGTGTCACTTATCTCTCGAATTCTCCCCTCGTGGTCCAGTAGCTGTTTGTCCCTCTTTTGCTCAGCTTCTTTATTCTCTGTCATTTGGTCTTCTATATCGCTAATTCTTTCTTCTGCCTCATTTATCCTAGCAGTGAGAGCCTCCATTTTTGATTGCACCTCATTAATAGCTTTTTTGATTTCAACTTGGTTAGATTTTAGTTCTTTTATTTCTCCAGAAAGGGCTTTTATATCTCCCGAGAGGGTTGCTTTAATATCTTCCATGCCTTTTTCAAGCCCGGCTAGAACCTTGAGAATCATCATTCTGAACTCTATATCTGACATATTACCAATGTCTGTATTGATTAGGTCCCTAGACTTTGGTATTGCCTCTTGTTCTTTTTTTTGTTGTGAATTTTTCCGCCTTGTCATTTTGTCCAGATAAGAGTTTATGAAGGAGCAAGTAAAATACTAAAAGGGTGGCAACAACCCCAGGAAAATATGCTTTAGCCAAATCAGAAGAGATCCTGAATTGTGAGGGGGGAGAAAGGGGATAAAAAGGGGTTCAGAAAGAAAGAAAAAAAAAACTATTAAAAAAAAGAAAGCCGATAAAGAAAAAATATAAAAAGAGGAAAATATATATATATATTAGATAAACTATTTAAAAAACGTTAAAAAAAGAAAACGGTAAAAGTTAAAAAAAATTTAGCAGAAGAAGAGAAAAAGAAAAAAAAATTGAAAAAGAAAAAAAAAATTAAATTAACTGCAAGGCTAAAAAATCATGGGGAGAAAGCCATGAGTTCCGTGCTTTGCTTTCTTCTCCTCTGGAATTCCGCCGTTCTCCTTGGTAGGTGAACTTGGTCCTGGCTGGGTTTCCCGTAGATCTTCTGGGGGAGGGGCCCGTTGTAGTGATTCTCAAGCGTCTTTGCCCCAGGCGGAGTTGCACCGCCTTTACCCGGGGCCGCGCTGAGTCATCCGCTCAGGTTCGCTTTCGGGAGCTTTTGTTCCCTGAGCGCTTTCCGTAGAGTCCGGAGGACGGGAATGAAGATGGCGGCCTCCCGGTCTCCGGCCCGGAGGAGCCGAGAGCCCGGGGCCCCACTCCTCAGTGCGCCCTCAGAGAACAGCGCCAAACGACTCCCGTCACCCTGGCCTCTGGCCGCGCTCCGAGCTGACCGAGCCTGCGACCGGTTCAAGGCAACCCTGAGCTGAGAGTCACTCCTCGGCTCTGTCTCTGCAGCCGGCTTCCCCGTTCTAATACCGGTAAGCTCTGCGACACTGAGACACCCCCGATCCTTCTGCGACCCTGCGGGAGCTGAGGCCGCGCTGACCCCGCCTGGGCTTCCATTTAAGCCTCTGGAGCGATGTCCCTCAGCGGAACAGACTTTTAAAAGTCCTGATTTTGCTCCGTTGCTCCGCTGCTCGCCGGGAGCCGGCCCCTCCCCCCGCGGTCTATCTTCCCGTCGCTTTGGATTCACTTCTCCGCCAGTCCTACCTTGCAGAAAGTGGTTGATTTTCTGTTTCTGGAATTGCTGTTCTTCTTCTCTTCAATCTCCCATTGGATTTGTAGGTGTTTGCAATCTTTAGATAAGCTATTTACCTGATCTCCCGCTACCCGAAGTAGTCTCAGCCTGCTACTTCTCCGCCATCTTGACTCCTCCTCCGACATGCAAATAATTTTAATGAAACTAACTATTTGCTCCATTTAAGTGGTATTAAAAGTTGTCTGATCATAAAATTGATTGTAGAGCTTATAAAGATTAAAGTTTATAGGCACCTCTATTGGAGGTTCTGGTTTGATTGACTTGGGCCTCAGTCTAGAAATCTATTTTTCACAAGGTTCCTGAGTGTGTATGTGTGTTTGAAGATTGGCAGGTATTAAAATACTGAGTTGAAATTTAATTCCTGGCATTATGGGAATGATGAGGAGGGATACCCATCACAGCCTCGATAAGGGGAATGGTGCAAAGTGAGGAATAATGTGAATGGGAATTCTTAGGGTGTGTAGGAGTTTACCAAGTAGACTAAGTGAGGAAGAGTCTATTCCAAGCATAATAAAAATTCTGTTCCAAATGACAGAGACATGATCAAGCTAGTCCATTTGGTGAGGTTACTGGGAAATTACAGAATTAATATAAGAATGCAGGCTAGTCCAAGACTGAGGCATAAAAACAGAAGAAGACTGTCAACAAAGGGCCTTTTAATATTTCATATGGAATTTTGAAACTGTCAAATGACTTTAAGCAGATGGCTGATGTGGAGCAAAGTGGAATCCAAACTAAAAATTCTGCACACTTAAAAGGCTCTTTTTTTTTTTTTTTTTAAGGCTCTTGAAATTGTCCTGAGAGCTCTGATGAGAGTACATTTTACATGAATTATAGGAAGACTCTGGGGTTTTAAATCAAACAAGGCTGGGCCCTTTTCTGCCCCTAACCCTCAATGTTCATAATTAACCATGATGACTCTCTGTCTTCATTATCAAAGTAGTGATGATCATAACTTTGAAGCTTCTGTTAGAATGAACCAATAAAAAGCAGAGACAAGCACACCACGTGGAAATCCAGCAGTGACATGCCTCAGGACAGGGAGAAACAGGAGCATTTGGAAGGCCTGGCATATACATTACCTGATTTAACTGTCACATGATTCCAAGATGCTGATTGTTATATTTATTGTAGAAATGAAAAAGCTGGGACTCTGAGAGTTACTCTATTTTGTTTAATAACACAGAATGAAGCCAAATAGCTCACCCAGATGCAAAACCAGGTCTGCACTTCTATCTGCAGTTCCTCACTGTGCACGTTAACCATCCAACTTTGCCCCCAGAACAACTCCTGAAGGGTCTCAACGCACGCTCTTTCTTTTTTTTTTTTTTAATTAATTAATTATTTTTTTTTAATTTACTTGACAGACAGAGATCACAAGTAGGCAGAGAGGCAGGCAGAAAGAGAGGAAGGAAAGCAGGCTCCCTGCTGAGCAGAGAGCCCGACTCGACTCGGGGCTCGATCCCAGGACCCTGGGATCATGACCCAAGCCGAAAACAGAGGCTTTAACCCACTGAGCCACCCATGCACCCCATCGCACGCTCTTTCTAATCCTGGTCACTGCCTCACATTTTCTGCATTCAGATACTGTCAGACAGTGCCTTCAGTTTTATACTGAACCTCTGTTTCTCCACTTACACTGATGTTCTTCACAGTTGATGCAATGCTACTGAAGTATCAAGCTATGATTCACTTCAACAAGCTTTTTTGAGCACATATGATGATAAACACATGCAGTGTAGTAGAGAGTTACAAACTGTAGTGCATGATGCTGGAGGAATAAAAACAAATACAGCTGGTTTCTGCTTTCAGTAGAAGGGCATCCTATCCTGAGAGGTTAAAGAACACTGTTTCTGGAGTCAGAATGCAGGGGTTCAAAATGTCATGTTTACCACTTCCCAGTGATGTGAAAGTATCTTACTCCCCATGGGTCTCAGCTCCCCGGTCTATAAAATGGAGATATTAACATTATCTACCTCCTAATTTATTGTGATTAATTTAGATATTACCTGTATATAGTGCCTAGTACATTGTACACAATCAACTTTTGCCATCATCATCATCATGGTCATTTTATTATTGTTAATGTTATTATTGGAGGCATGAGATGTATATTTATGGTATCAGACTTGGAAATGACTAACCACTACCCAGGAGGAATTCAGTTATACAACAGATACTGTAAGATGGTGTCATTTTGACTGAAAGATGAAGAAAGAAGCTTGAGGGAACACTTTCTTCTGGGGTGAAAATTGTCCTGGGTTAAGAACAAGACAACTAGATCTGAGTCTTGAGTATGCAACCATCTTGCCAGTTGACTTGACTAAATCCTTTCAACTCTTTGATCCCCATTTTTCCTTAGTTTTAAAAAGGAAAAAAGATAGAGATTGAGATCATATCCTTAACCATCTCCTTTCCTTTTGGTGCTGTGAGACTCTCCTGGGAGCATTTGTGGAATTGCCGAGCTCCCTGTTCACTACCCTGGGTCCTCTGAGGCAGAGTCCCAGAGGCCAGCTCCCACCAACTCTGATCTTCCCATATTCTCTACAGGAATACAGCTCTGTGCCAACTTGTGGTTTGTGGAGATCCAGAATTTCCTCTTGACCACCTCCTATTTCCTCCAAAGAGCTCAGTGAGCCTTTGTCACATGTGACACACTCAGATTTAAGGAACTACAAACCTGTACCAATGAATCTTATTCCTGGCCTTCTTAAGAACTGTCTTTCACACTAGATTCACCTATTCACCTGGCCAAGAGTGAACATTAAGGATCATCAGGTTTTGATCAAATGATCAAATGTTCAAATGATCTGACTGTCAAAGTCCTCACCTCTATGTTCACTGGGATCCTGCTTCTCTATCATTTGATCTGGCACTCATCATTAAGTGTAAACATGGTCTGTTTTTTTCCTGTTCTTGTCCCACATTTATGCTCAGTTTTGCATCTGCTCTGGTGTATTCCATTTCTGGATGTTCAAGTCAGTTTTCCTGTAGGATCTCACTCAAGTTCCAAGGCTTCTCTTTGGCATTTCCAACATTCATTCCAATACTTCAGAAGGATGTATCAGGCAATAAATGGACTCTCTCAGATATCATATAATCCCTCATTCTAGCAAATAAATGCTAGCAAAATGCTGTTCTCATCAAAAATAGGCATAATAACAAATATTTTTCACAATTTAAATTTTTGATGAACTGGCTTTGATGCCAGAGTTCACTTACCAATCCTTAGGAACCAGAAGAAAATACATACACAGCAGTCAGTGCATGGGAAACAATGTAATAAAACAAAATGCCCTGAACTAAGTTCAGTGGCAAGTCTTATAACATGATGTTTTCTGGTTTCCTTTGATGAATCTAAAATGATCATCATAAATTACTGTGCAGATGCACGTACAGTGCCCGAAACATTATGGGTTCTTAGTAAAGACTTTAGGATAATGATGATGATGATGATGATGATGATGACGACGACGATGACGATGATGACGATGATGGTCATCATCATCATAGTATAGATATTGGTGTTCTGGCTCCCTAAACAGCCAAATCTGGTTTGGAATGTCTTTACTGAGTCATGTTGCAATATAATACTTTACTTTTATGGAAATTTCCCACAAGCTACATGATCAGCTAAAAATTAGAGAGTTATTTGAAGCAGACCAGGTACAATAATCAAGCACACTTAGGCCAGGAATAAGATTCATTGGTACAGGTTTGTAGTTCCTTAAATCTGAGTCTGTCACATGTGACTGACTGCTCAATATGATTATTGATCAGGGCTTATTTTGAAAGGCAAATTTTCTCCTTGGCTTGTCAATCTTTTTAAACCTTCCTCCATTCAGGAGTGATAACACTTACTTGTAAATGTCTTTTTACATATACATCTCTTTCCTTAGACTGTAAGCTCCCCAAGGGCAGGACTCTCACTGTGATTTATTGATCTTTGCATATGTACCATCTAAAGCATATCCAGTGGATACCAGTGAATTCAGTAAGACAAGAAAGGAAGGAAAGTCTAACATCTGCAGGAGATACAAATTTAAGGAAATTACTCAGAACTGAATGATATAGGCTGTGAGACCCTCAGTGAAGTGACTCCTATCTCTATCAGGAATATTCATAAAAATCATATTTTGTACAGAGCCTTAATAGGCCAGGCTTGGTTGGGAGCTCTGCCTTGACAGGGAAACCTGGACTATGACTCATTACATAGCCTTGAGCAAGTCACATCATCTCGTTTAGTTAATATCTGCTGATAAATTAATTTCCTCATTAATGTTTCATTCTACAGAGGGAATTTGTAGATTAATTAATTAATATACATAAAATGCTTCGATTAAGGTAATTGCCATTAGCTGCAAATACTCTCATAAGTCCCTGTTTGGGAATAGTCCAAAATCACTATTTCTTAAGAGATTTCTGATAATTACCCAATGTTCTCCAGAAAGTCCTATATCATAGTACCCATTTCCAAAGTAATTAATTTTTCCTTTCTAAAAGTTTGACTCTAGCCATTAATATGTCTATAGCTCATCTCAGTCATCCCTGAGATGAACCTACAAAACATTAGTGCTGATGGTGTTTAGAGATAATCTATCTCTTCTCTACCTTTTTTATATAGCAAGAACCTGAGGCTTCTGTACAATAAGTAAATGTCCCAAAGGGTGTGGGGGGGAGAAAAGAAAGAAAATTCTTAAGCAGCAGAATCTGGGCTTAACCTAGAATTTTAGGAAGAAAAAAATCCATCCTTTCATTCTATCTTATATTCTACTGTTAAAGGTGAAGAGATAGCCACTACACTTATCATAGTGAACATCTTGTTATATATTTGTCAAATCACTGTGCTATAAAACTGAAACTAATATAATGTTGTATGTCAACTATACCTCATTTAAAAATTAAAGAAAAAGAAATAGTTACCTAAAAGTGTCATTAGAGGCCATATCTCTCATTAGTGGCAATATGTTCTGTATAAATTATGATAGAAGATAGGAAGTTTAGCTAAGGAACAAAACTTCAGAACCAATAATATTTTTGAGACTTAGCACTACCTACAGAACCAATAATATTTAAAACACACAAAGTGGTTTACAGAATATTTTCACTTACCTTACCATACTAATCTCTGTAAATTTCCTGAAAGTTAACAACCATCATTATACTTCCCAGAAGATTTATACATGAGTATGTAATTAAGTGTGGTTCTGTATATCTATATGATGGAATATTATTCAGATATAAAAAAAGAATGGAGTTCTGATACATGCTACACCATGGGTGAGGCTTGAAAACATTATGGTAAGTGAAATAGGCCAGACAAATATTGTAAGATTATACTTATAATAAATGTCTAAAATGTACTGTCATTTGCAAATATCTTCTCCCATTCCATGGGTTGCCTCTTTGTTTTGTTGACTGTTTCCCTTGCTGTGCAGAAGCTTTTGATCTTGATGAAGTCCCAAAAATTCATTTTTGCTTTTGTTTCCTTTGCCTTTGGAGACATATCTTGGAAGAAGTTGCTGTGGCTGATATCGAAGAGATTACTGCCTATGTTTTCCTTTGGGATTCTGATGGATTCCTATCTCTCACATTGAGGTCTTTTATCCATTTTGAGTTTATCTTTGTGTACGGTGTAAGAGAATGGTCAAATTTCATTCTTCTACATATAGCTGTCCAGTTTTCTCAGCACCATTTATTGAAGAGACTGTCTTTTTTCCACTGTATATTTTTTCCTGTTTTGTCAAAGATTATTTGACCGTAGAGTTGAGGGTCCATATCTGGGCTCTCTACTCTGTTCCACTGGTCTATGTGTCTGTTTTTATGCCAGTACTATGGTGTCTTGGTGATCACAGTTTTGTAGTAAAGCTTGAAATCAGGTAACATGATGCCCCCAGTTTTGTTTTTCTTTTTCAACATTTCCTTAGCAATTCGGGGTCTCTTCTGAGGGAAATTGGAAGGGGAGGTGAACCATAAGAGACTATGACTCTGAAAAACAATCTGAGGGTTTTGAAGGGGCGGGGGGTGGGAGGTTGAGGGAACCAGGTGGTGGGTATTAGAGAGGGCATGGATTGCATGGAGTACTGGGTGTGGTGCAAAAACAATGAATACTGTTATGCTGAAAAGAAATAAAAAATTTAAAAATTAAAGAAAATGTCTAGAATGGACAAATTTGCAGAGATGGAAAATAGATAAAAGTTTATGACATTTTAGGGAAAATGGAATGGTGGCATTGCTTAATGGGTACAGATTTTCTTTTTGGGTGATGAGGACTTTTTGAAAATAGGGTATGGTGAAGGTTGTACAATATTTTGAATATAGTTACTGCCATTGAACTAGAGTCAAAAATGGTCAGAATGGCACATTTTGTGTTTTATAAATTGTACCACAATTACAAAACAACAACAACACTGAATATATAAAATAAAATAAAATAAAATAAAATAAAATAAAATAAAATAGTGGCTCTGAAGTAGGGACGTCTGGGTTAGGAATCCAGACACTTCCTGTTTATTTGGCACTTGTCAGTTCCTTATCTTGACTCTTCTTTTATAAGATGGACTAAAAGTAATAATGGTTTGTAGATATTTTGTCATTAATGAATTGAGGAAGTCTAGATATAATTTTCCTAAATTTGTATCATAAATTCCTGGGAAAGTCTAAATCCTGTCTAATATCCTTGATCCCTGCAGTCTTTACTGTTCCCTTGTTTTGTCTATATTGTTAGAATTTAAGACAGGAATCTTAATCTTAAGACTTATTATGTAAGTTGAGTAATGCTATGTTTCTGTTGTCCAAATATTCATAATTACTTTTCTGTTAAAATAGAGGTGAAGCTTAATCTCTCAGAGGTAGATCGATAGAAATAAGATAGGAAATAAGGTCTCATGGAACAGAAATTCAGTAGACTCAATGTCCAGTTGCACTTCTGTATAACCATGAGCGAGCCATTTATGTCTTCTTCAATTTCAATATTTCAGTGGTGTAGTAGGAGGAGCCTGAGCACACTCCCACCCACGTTTTCAACTAGATATCATCCATGTCCAAATCAATAAACTAGAGGGTGATCTGAAGACTGACAGAACAAACTCCACAACTAGATACAGAAAAGAAGGTGCAGCTGAAAAGTTAAGAAATTCAGAAAGATGCAAGGCTGCCTATATGATGGAGGAAGCGGCACTTGCAGAGAGGGAAGAGAAATAGACCTTTACACCAGGGATCTCACATGGGGAAGACTAATCCTCATAACATTTGGCTTTAAAAACCATGGGAGTTAAATCCCATGAGTTTATAAAACCAGTACAATTAGGAACCTGGGGCTTGAGAAGTCAGCTGACTCAGCACTAGGCAATCCAGGAGGGTGAGTGATAGCTGGGTTGCCACCCTTATATAGACAACAGACTGCCCAGAGAGGCAACATAAAAAATGTCAGTTTACACAACACTGGGAGTGGGAGGTACAAATGGGGGACAGATCTGTTCATACTGATTTTTGCAGCATGTTGGGGGTACTTCTCCAAAAATGAAGGAGCTGGCAGGCACCATTTTTCTCCCACACCCTCAGAATAGACAGAGACACTTACAGGAGGCAAGAGTACACAGATACTTGCTATTCAACCCACTAGCAGTGCACCAGACCCACAAGTTCTCCTGATGACACACCTACACCAAACCTGCTATCCTTGACACAAGGCAAATTTTGTTAAAGCAGCACATTCCCTCCTCCCACCCAGTTGTCGGTGCATAGCTGCCAACATATGCCATGCACATTCACTGAACTGCACCCAGTCTACGCCCCAAGAAACCATTGCATGCTTCCCCCAGCTGTACAAGCCTAGATGCCAGTTGCATAGCTACCACCATATATTGTGCCCAACTGTCACACCATGCCCAGATGCATGCCCCCAGGCATCATTAGGCACTAGGCCCAGCTGCCCCCAGCCATTGTCATAACCACAACCAGCTTTGCTCCCCCAGCCACCTTGGCACACAGCCTCCAACTGCCACAGAGCTTAAGGGATCCAGCATAGGACTAGTGGCCTAGCACAAATTTTGCTAATTTTCTGCCCTCCTCCCAAGTTTCCTGATGAGCAAACCCCTTCAGAGATGGTATGCCTGGGTCACACTAATACCACAGAGAGCAAGCATAGCCCACAATAGGTAGAGTCACTACAGACGACTACATTAAGGGGAAAAGAGACTCAGACTCAACAATAATGTGGAAGGAACACATATAGGATACTCTCCTGACATGTGAATTTCTGGGGAAGAGGAGACATTGCACTGAAGTTCACAGTGTCCCCCCTTCTTTATAAAGTTACTACTTTCAGGAGCAGAAGACACAGCTGACTTTCTTAACAGACAGAAACAGACACAGAGAGGCAGCCAAAATGAGAAGATAGAGAAATTTTTTCCCAAATGAAAGAACAGGTCAAGGCCATAGCCAGAGATCTAAGTGAAATCAATGTAAGTAACATGACTGATAGAACATTTAAAGTAATGATCATAAGGATACTCACTGGACTTGAGAAAAGAGTGGCCGACATGAATGAGACCCTTAACATAGAGATAAGAATAACATAGAAGACATAAAAGTCAAATTAGCAAAAGGAGAAACTCACTTGATGGAATGAACAACAGGGTAGGGAGAAAAGGGGACAGAAAATTTATATGAAGAAATAATAGGTAAAAATTTCCCTAATTTGGGGAAGGAAACAGATATCCAGAACCAAGAGGCACAGAGACCCCTCAACAGAATCAATGAAAGCAAAGTGGCACCAAGACATACTGTAATTAAATGTGCAAAATATAGTAATAAAGAAAACAAAGCTTATAAGGGAAAACCTGTAAGGTTAGCAGATTTCTCAACAGAAATAATGAATAATGGCATTTATCAAAAATGTCACAAAAGAAAACTAGCAAAACATGAAAGAAAGATAAAAAAGGATCACAGATGATGGTCAGAAACAACAATAAAATAAGTAATAAAAGGGCAATAGACATTTATCTCTCAATAATTACTTTGAATGTAAATGGACTAAATGTTCCAATCAAAAGACATAGGGTAAGGGTGACATAATAGATTAAAAAAAAAAGGGACCCATTTATAGGTTACCTGCAAGAGACTCATTTTAGAACTAAAGACACCTGAAGATTGAATGTCAAGGATGGAGAAACATCTATTATGCAAATGGATGTCAAAAGAACACCAAAGTATCAATACTTACATTGCACAAAATAGACTTTAAAATAAAAAGTATAACAAGAGACAAAGAAGGGGACATATAATAACAAAGGGGACAATCCAACAAGACATAACAAATGTAAATATTTATACACCCAATAAAGAAGCACCCAAATACATAAAACAGCTAATAACAAACATAAAGGAACTAATTGATAATAATACAATAATGTCGAGGTACTTTAACATCCCATTAATATCAATGGGCAGATCATCTGAACAAAACATTAATAAGTGAAAAATGGCTTTGAATGACATATTGGAACCGATGGATTTAAAAGATATATTCAGAACATTCCACCCTAAAACAGCAGAATGCACATTATTTTCAAGTGCACAAAGAACATTCTTCAGAAAAGATCATATATTAGTGCATAAAACAAACCTCAACAAATTCAAGGTCAAAATCATACCATGCATATTTTCTGACCACAATGCTATGAAACTGAAGTCAACCACAAGAAAAAAATCTGGAAAGACCACAAATACATGGAGGTTAAATAACATGCTACGAAGGACACCAGGATGGTACAATCAGTTAAGTGTCTGACTCTTGATTTCTGCTCAGCTCATGATCTTGATTTGGTGAGATCAAGCCCTATGTTAGGCTCCACACTCAGCATGGAATCTGCTTAAGGTTTTCTCTCCCTCGGCCCCTACCCCCTGACTAAACTAAAAAACAAACAAATAAACAAACAAACAAAAAAAAATGCTACTAAACAATGAATGGCTCCATCAGGAAATGAAAGAAAAAAATTTAAAAATACATGGAAAAAATGACAATGACAACACAACAGTCCAAAGCCTCTGGAATGCAGCAAAAGTGTTTCTAAGAGGGAAGTTTATAGCAATACAGGCCTACCTCAAGAAGAAAGGAAAATCTCAGGTAAAAAACCTAACCTTGCACCTATAGGAGCTAGAAAAAGAACAACAAATAAAACTTAAGACCAGTAAAAGGAAGGAAATAATAAAGATTACAGCAGAAATAAATTTTATAGAAACTAGAACAAACAACAAACAAAAATAATAGACCTGATCAATGGAACCAGGAGACTTAAAAAGAAAGTCAATAAAATTATTAAGTTTCTAGCCAGACTTAGCAAGAAAAATAAAGGACTGAGATAAATAAAATTACAAATGAGAGAGTAGAACAACTAAACACCATCAGAATTACAAACAATAATAAGAAAATATGATGAAGCACCATATGGAAAAAAAATTAGATAACCTAGAAGAAATGGATAATTTCCTAGAAATATATAAACTAGCAGAAATGAAATAAGAGGAAATAGAAAATTTAAACAGACATATAACCAACAGAGAAATTGAATCAGTAATGAAAAAATCTCCAACAAACAAAAATCTGGAACCAGATGGCTTCACATGCAAATTCTAAAGAAAAGTTTAAAGAAGAAAAATTAAAGAGAAGTTTAAAGAAAAGTTCATACATATTCTTCTCAAACTATCCCAAAACATAGCAAAGGCAGGAAATCTTTCAGATTCATTCTATGAGGCCAGAATTACCCCGATACCAAAATCAAAAAAACACAACACTAAAAAAGAAAAGTACAAGCCAATCTCTCTGATAAACATATATGCAAAAATTCTCAACAAAATACTGGCAAACTGAATTCAACAATACAGCTAAAAAAAAAAAAAAAATTCACCATGATCGGCTGGGCTTTATTCCTGGGTTGCAAGTGTTCTTTCAATATTCACAAATCAATATACACAAATCAATCATTGTGTTACATTACATCAATAAGAGCAAAGGTAAGAACCATATGATCATTTCAATAGATGCAGAAAAAGTATTTGACAAAGTATAACATTAATTCATGATAAAAACCCTCAACAAAGTTTAGATGAAGTGTACCTCAACATAATAAAGGACATCTATGAAAAACAAACAAACAAACAAAACACAGCTAGTGTCATCCTTAATGGGGAAAAACAAAAACAAAACAAAACAGCAACAAAAAAACATAAGAGCTTTTCCCCTAAGGTCAAGAACAAGATAGGGATGTCATGTCCACTCTCACCACAGGTATTTAGCATAGCACTAGAAGTCCTATCAACAGTGATATGACAACAAAAATAAATAGAAGGAATCCAGATTGGCAAGGAAGAAGTCAAACTTTCACTATTTTCAGATGACATGATACTCTATGTAAAAAACCCAAAAGACTCCACCAAAAAATACTAGAATTGATGTATGAAATCAGTAAAGTCACAGGAAACAAAATTAACATACAGAAGTCTGTTGCATTTATATACACCAATAATGAAACAGCAGAAAGAGAAATTGAGGGATCAATCCAATTTA